>NW_013527026.1:4485086-4682687 GCF_000836215.1 Papilio polytes
GTTGCAGGCTAGGGCATGCAGTGACCGTCGCGACGCGATAGCGAATAAAGCCGGCATCCACTCACCTTGAAGAAGGACCCCCTACGGGTTTGAAACTGGTCGGTGCCTACAACGAAAGTTCCCACGTGAGTTTTTTTTTAACTTTTTCGACTCCTTAATTATGCTACTATCACTTATTGATAATATGTAACTGACTACGATAACTGACAGTTTTAACTGGAGTCGAACTTCAGTTAAAACAGTTAAGTTAGTTAGAACTGAGCGTATATAAGTCTATATACTTACAGAGAAATATTTCAAATACTTAAAATTGTCGATGAAACTCTACTAATAGAGAAGAATTAATATCTAGTGACAATAAATGGCAGGTCTGACAACAGAGCGTCTGTACCGGGCTGACAGTTTTTTTTTATAATATAAGGCGGCAAACGAGTAAGCTGCCACCTGAATCCACCGAAATGGCAAGCGACCGCTGCCCATAAACATCCGCAATTGCAGACGCACGGAAAGAAGACATTTCCCCTTCCTATGCGTCTCCTCCACCGTCAAATCCACTTTTCCTTCCCATTCTTTCCTCTTAAGAAAAGGGAGCAAAGGGAAAGGGACTAAAATAGGCGTCCGGCACTTTTTCCACTTGCGAAAGCATTCTTATTAAGTTGGGAAGGATGGTGGCTGAAAACCAGCTCGACACTGGATCTCAACCAGTATCGGTAAAGCTGAGCCTCCCCCTTTTGCCATCTGTTATAATTTTTTCATGTATGTTTTTTATTTTGTACAACTCTGTATATTCTTGGATGGCAATAAAGAGGTTTCTATTTTTTATTATTATTTATTTAAGTTATATGACCTCCAGTCAGATGTACTCAATTTACACAAAATCCATTTTAAAGCTGTATATCTAATTGTTATAAATCGCTGGAAATTTTCTCCAACAAACTATTTTTCAACTTTCTAAACTTAATGCACTTATGCTGGGTTTCTAAACTTCACGTTTATTTTAACAATAGCTTTCGCTCGCGACTCTGTCCATGTGGAATTAAAAAAAAACGTAGCCTATGTGTTCTTCTAGACTATCCTTTAAATCAATGTCAAATTTCATCGAAATCCGTATAAACTCTAACAAACATCCATCCATCCATCTAAACTTTCGCATATTAGTAAGATTACCTAGTGATTCATTAGTGTTAGGTTATATTTCAATGGAGTAAAAGTTACTTTGGGAAACCAATTGAACCTATTGAACCAAAAATACTAACGAATAGTTAAACGTAGCTGGGAAACCGGACATTAAAGTGAAAACAAAACACAGAATTAAAATATATGTAATGTTAAATCTTATATTCATATAATGTCGAAAATTTTGACAAACCTCTTGTTTGCATTGTTACAATATGAATGGCAAAATTATCTTTATCTATTCTAGTATTAAAGAGGAAGACCGAAGAAAGTATGGATGGATTGTGTGAAAGAAGATATGCTTAAGAAAGGAGTGGATTCAGATATGACGGCTGATAGAGATGTATGGAGCAGCACATACAGTGCCGACCCTCCGTAAGGGATAAGGGCAAGTGGATGATGATGATTCTAATATTATTTTATAAAGAGGAAAGATGTGTATTTTTGGATTTTTATATGTATTCGAATCACACAAAAATTACTGGGCCGATTTTAAAAATTCTTTCACTATTACAAAGTTTATTTATCTATGAGTAACATAGTATTTTATAAGATTAAATAAATAAATAAAATCTTCTATAGAAATAGAGTAAAGTACAGTATTTAAGTTTAACAATAACTATCAAGGAGCAGTTTATTTTTAAACAACTACAATACAATTAATTGCAACAATTTATTTCCAACGCTCAGTTATTTTCTCAACGTAGAACCTATTTAAAGACTGAAGGCGGAAAATAGACAACAAACTAAGGCAATATCTAAGCAATGTAGTTGTTATTAGATATCAGTTTCCAAGTAAGTTAATACAAGTTTAAAATTTAAAACACGTTTTATGAACCCATGTAGATTATTTTTTTTTAAGAGAGTGGCAAAAGAGCGGGAACACCGAGATGTTCATCGACGCCCATGGACATCCACAATACCAAAGGAACTGCAGGTGCGTTGCCGGCCTTTGAGGAGGTGATAAGCTCGTTTGAAGGACCCTAAGTCGTTGGGGCGGTCAGTGGTGCGTCGCGGTGGCAAGCGCAAGCGAACCCGTGCCGTCCAACACAATGGCCAGGAGGGAATGAAGGGGTTTAGTGAGGTATGCCCCCCACTATGGGGGAGAGAGTCACACATAACTTACGTGTCTACCCCGAGGCACGGAGTATGCGTAACGCATTCCCCTTCGAAAAAAAAAGGACCCTAAGACGTAGCGGTTTGGAAATATTCTTATAATATAATGTATACTCTTCTTAATTCAATTTAGTTGGCTTCCCAAAGTGTAAAAATATAAATAACTAGCTTTTGGCCACGACTCCGTCCACATGATATTAATAAAGTAGCCTATGTGTTCTTCATGACTATGTTATAAATATATGCAAAATATCATTATTTAAAGCAATAACATCCTTTCCAAAGTCGGTTAATAAAATGAATTTAAACAACATCAAAGAAAACATATATTGGTTTTGTTAAAATGCCATATATCTTTGAACATGTTCTCGAAGCTTGCTAAAGTTTGAAAGGCATGAGACGTGACGTATTTGAACTTTCAAGTTACTTAACTTATCTTCAACTTAAGTCATTTACACATTGGCAAATTACTTGTTGAAGCGAATGTAACAAAGTTTACGTAATTAAGAAACCACTTTCTTATACTTGCAAAAGTTTTATCAAATATTAGCTTTCGTCCGCAACTTCATGCGCATAGAATTAAAACAATTGTAATTAATCTAGACAGATTTGAATTATCAGGGCCTGTCCCACCACTGGTTGATAAATGCTCAGATAGCTTAAAAATGACGTCACTTTAAGATAAGGTAACAAAACCCTATATTTCCATTACATAATACACGTTGGATTATTATCAGATAATTTACAATTTGGTGGGACAGACCCTATATTTTATTCTAATACATCTATAGAATAAAACAGAAACATGTATGATTATAGTAACATAAGTTAGACAAAAGAAAGAGCTTTATTCCATTGTGATAAGATTTAATTTTACTTTGCACGATCTCATCAAGAGCAATCATAAAAAAGTGTAAAGCAAATTAAAATTTATTTCAATCGAATAAAACTCATTTTTAATTGCCATAAAAATCTGCTCTGTTCAACGCCAGGCTGTTCTTAAACTATTCTTATCTGTACATCTATAAATATATCTATACTAATATTATAAAGAGGAAAGATTTGTTTTTTATATGTATTGAAATAACTCAAAAACTACTGGGCCGATTTTAAAATTTCTTCCACCAAAGGTAATTTATCTGTAAGTAACATAGCTTATTTTGTTTATTATATTTTAATCTCACGCGGACGAAATCGCGAGCAATAGCTAGTACTTAATATGTATGTACAGCGCAAAATCTATAATGTACCGTGTGGCCGTAAGAGGTGACCCCTTGAGCCTCGGCTTTTCATGTCCCAATCGTCTCAGAACACGCTTAACCTAGATACATTTCAATGTTGGACATTATAGTTCCCTTTCCTTTAATGCTGCTTTTTGCATATTGAGAACATGAGACTACAAACATATAGAAAATATTAATCATACTAATATTATAAATGCGAAAGTCTAGATGGATGGATGGATGGAAGTTTGGTACAGTTTTTAGAACGGCTGAACGGATTTCAATGAAATTTGGAATAGATGTAGAGGATGGTCTGGAAGAACACATAGAACAATCACTTTTGTTTTTTTAATGCCACGCGAACGGAGTTGCGGGCAAAAGCTATGATTTATAAACAATACTGTCGAGGTAACAAAATAAATAATTAAATTCCCAGATTAAAATAATCGAAGTTTTCTTTTTGATTAAAATTCGCTCTATATTTTGATATCACAAACCGAACCCTGTTTATTATCTAACTATACTAATATTATAAAGGGAAAAATTTTGTTTCATTGTAATGAATAGGATCAAATACTACTGGGCCGATTTTAAAAATTCTCTCACCGTTAGTAAAGTAATTTATCTGTGAATAAAATAGGCTATAATTTTTTAATTGTTTATTATTATTTTTAAGCTAGTTAGTAAAAAAATATTGTTTTATAAATGATCCATTTCAAAATATATAGTTAAAACGATTTGTCCCGTTTTAGGTGGCATTTGGAATCATGAAAAATATCGCGATAAATTCTTTCAAACAGACAAGATATTTCAATTTAGATCTTTAAAAGTGGATGAGATATTTTGAATTTGGAACATTATTCTTCGTAAATACATTCGTTTTTAGAATATAAGTGGCCAGTGCGGTAAAAGGTATTTTACTTTTAATTTTATGACACTGAAACACTGTTAGACAATTAATTTTAAAACATTGTAAATATGTATTTGTTTTCGATGTACAAAATTTTATTTTAATTTAAAAAATATACAACTAAGTAAAATGGAAGGAAGCGACGATGAAAACAACCGTTACAAATGCATTTCCAGACTGTACAAAAATATTCCGAGCACAATTAGAGCCATTTAGTCAGACAATACGAGAAATGTAGGTCTCTGTACGGAGTTTTACATCGTTATAAGACCTTTGTGGTTTGAAACTCGTTTGTTTTATGCGTTGTAGTTTTAAAAGAACTTTATTTAACTATGTCAAGTTTAAATAAAAATATACGTATTTTATATTAATTAATCTTCCCTTCTGACTATATTTTATTCTTAGTTAATACTAGCTTTCGCCCGCGACTCAGTCTGCGTGGAATAAAAAAAACAAAAGCGAGTAGCCTATGTGTTCTTCCACGTCTATGCCAATTTCATCGAAATCCGTTCAGCCGTTTAAGCTACAAACTCTAACAAACATCCATCAATAGATCCAAACTTTCGCATTTGTTACATTAGCATGATTATAACTAAATACGATTTTTTAGATGAACGGATATTTTTTAGAATTTGTAGTTTAAACTGCTAAACGGATCTCAATGAAATTTGACGTAGAGAGTGTAGGGGATAATCTGGAAGAACACATTTTAAACACAGGGTCCTTCAAGAAGCGAGCCTGTCATTTCCTCAAAGGCCGGCAACGCATCTGTAGTTCCTCTGGTGTTGCGGATATCCATGGGGTCGTTGACCACCTTGATGTTTACGCCGCTCGTTTGCCCCCTTTTATTATAAAAAAACATAGGCCTACGGAGTTGCGGTCGAAAGCTAGTTATTAATATTACAACTCTAATATAAATGTAATCCGATTAAATGAGAATATTACAGGAATTGGATAAAGCAATCGATTATATCAACTTCCATAATCGTTGCCTAAAACTGTTATGAATCATGATAAATTTGTTCGAAGAGTAACTTTAACTGTCTACCTTAAAGCAATCTATTATTTTAACATTATAATTATAACCTTATTTGCGTTTTTTACTTAATTTGGATGGATTGCGTGAAAGGTGACATGATCAAGAAGGGAGTGATGACTGAGATGATGGATGATAGAGTGCTTTGGAGGACGAAAAACTCGCCGACCCTCCGGAGTAGGATAAGGCAGGGAAGATGATGATGAATTATAAACTTATTTGTTCAGAAGTTATTTTACTAGCTGTTCCCGTGCGGCTTCATCCGCATGAAATTAAAAAAAAAAATATTTTATTGTTTACATTTGACAAATTATCAATAGCAAATGTCAAAATGACATGACATGACAAACCTCGGCAATCTTGCTTCCTTGATATTGGCAGCAACTTATGGTCTCTTTCCCACATTGGGGTTTTTATCCAAATTATTTACCCCCTAAGTTTAATGGTGTAAAAATATGTAGCCTATAGCGTGACGTAAGTGTAGGGTTTTTTTTATTAAAGAAAGTATTATTAAAAATATGCTGTAATTGCCAACATCTTAGGCAACAAAGAAGTGTGTGTTTACGCTTCATTATAATAGTATAGAAGTATAAATAGATTCAGTTTCACAGATTATAAAACTTAAGAACGATATAGGTGTTGTGTCACCTTTATGCCTAAAATCATTATAATTGTTTGTTTGACATATCCAAACTCTTAAAAAAACATTAAATATTCTTGATACTTTGTTTTTCGCAAATTTTAATAACCACACAGCTAGGAATGTAAATGTTTTAGGTTATTTATTGTAATTTATGGTTTGATTCAAGTTTTGTTTGAACAAATGAGTTAAACAATCAAATTAGAATTTTATGGGCCGAATAAGGCTTCGCGGTATAACTTTTCTAATTATGTTTGGCTTCGTTTCTAAATCAGTTAAATTAAATTAATATTAAAATGGTACATTATTATTAATTCAACCTAGTAATATTCATGGATATATGGATATGGATGGATGGATACTGTTATTATTTTATAGGTAATACTTTACAATATCGAAACATCCAGAATTTTCATAAAATTTACTTTAAACGATAGGAAATAATCTATTTAACATAGTATTAAAGTTTTTTTTAGGTCGTAACTTATTACCAAGAAAAATTGTATAGGTTAGTTTATCTATAGAACAGTTTAAATGAAATAAAAAATAGATCATTTAAAAATCGATTATAAAACAAACAGTTTAGGTTATGTTGTGTTTTAATCATTTTTAAATTGAGAAGCAAAAATGTTTGTTGTGCGTCAACTATTAATTGTGATTTTTATAAAAATCATGAGTGCACATACCTATTACTATGGTAAAGTACAAAACTAGTATTTTTCTTCGAAATTAATTACAACCCCCAAAAAGAAACTTCATAACTATGTAAATAAGACAATTTCCTTTAATAGTTTAAAGTAAATTTTATGAAAAATCGGTATGATTTGCTATTGTAAAGTGTTACCTTTTATTAAAGTTACTACATTCGAAAATGTTCATTATTATAAATACATTGTTATAAATTTAAAAACTTTATCTTGCCTTCAGAAGATATTGTGTAAACAATTTACCTTTTCATTTTATAAGATAATCTATTTTCAACTCTCGTGTCTCGAAGCCACGCCCCGTCGATGCCTTTACGATCTCACCGGACTGAAACGTACACGGATATATTAAATTATACTGGATGTGGCATCTTTACTTTGTTTCGAATATCTTATTGTTATTTAGTTTACGATCGATCACGAAAATCACATTTACAATTATACACAATAAAATAGTAATTATTTATTTTTCAAATACACTTTGTACTGTGGTACATATAGTAATGTTCTTTCTTAAATTGTTACAGACTAGCTGTTGCGACTTCGCCTACGTGAAATTTAAAAAAAAAGTAAAGTCTATGGTTCTCACAGATAAATTACCTTTCTGACGGTGATATAATTTTAAAAATCGACCCAGTAGTTTTTGAGTTATTTCAATACCATCCTCACTATGTCGATAGCTGACATTCCACAACCGTGTTTTCACGGAACTTTCTGCTCCGCACAGCCGCGTTGTTGAACGTTCTGTCCTCGGCGGTATTTCCAAACTAGTACGACGTAGGGTCCTTCAAGAAGCGAGCCTACAATTTTTTCAAAGGCCGGTACCGCATCTTTAGTTCCTATAGTGTTGCGGATGTCCATGGGCGTCGCTGACCACCGTTGTGTTCCGGCCGCTCTCGTATAAATAATACATACAAAAACCAAAACAATCTAAAAATACAAATATTTACTCGTTATACTATTGGTATAGATAGGAAGGGAAATTGGACTTCAGTACTGTTAACTTTTTTTACTAGGACATTTGTACTGCGGTATATCAAGCCAGATGTTGTATGTTCACGTTTTTTACATCTATGTACATTTCAACGCATGTAAGTGTACAACCGCAGTGATATATTACGACTTAAACGTTTATTTATTACGGGTTAAAAGTTTCTTAGGTCAGACCGTAACTTACACGGTCATGCAAGTTTCTGTATAAATAAAAAAAAACAATTCTTTGTCATTTAAGATAGGATTAACATAGACGAACATTTGGTGGTCGTGATTCGTAATAAGTTATTAAAACTTGGCTTGGAAGAATATATGGGAAAAGAGACCTTTAAGTGACTATGCTATTTTTCACACTTTTCCTAACTCTTAGGACTCTGCTGATAAGTACCGGTCTTGTTGAAATGAAGTGCTTGCCGACCATGGGATCTTAGTTTATAAATCTAATGGAATATGAAAATAGAAATCATAAAAAAGAATTGTTGTGACAGGAAGTACTACTAAATCTAAAGTACTAAGGATTATAAATCAGAAAGCTAATCACTTTCTTAAGCAGTTGTCAAGATTAGCTTCCACAAACACAGATAAAACTGAAACAAATAGTAATTAGTATTCAGACAATTTTAATCGAATTGGATAAGAAACGGTTATTACGGAGCCAAAGAGTTAGAGGCCCAGTTTAATCTACTGCTCTACTTTAAAAAGGAAATGAAAATTAAACTGAAAAAAGTTGTTCGCTAGTCGAAACTCTGAAACCATCTCAAACGATTCCAGAAGTTGATTGCATAAAAAAAATTAAAAACAAAACAAATAGGAGCAACTTCAGAGGTGGGTAAGTGGGATACGGGGATAATGTCTGAGAAATTATGATGTTACTATATCATTATCATCATCATCATCATCAGTCTAAGGTCGTCCACTGCTGAAGGTTACTCTATATTAAACGTTAAATAACACTGTCAAAACATAACTCGTTTGCTCTTTGGTCGATTGTCACTTGTCACAAAACGTAGAGAACAGCTGTCATTTGTCAGTTGTTTGTCAGTCGGATTTTTGACGCCATTCAACAGACGTGTATTCATCCCAATTGTTATTTTTTACTATAAGTTTTTAAATGATTCTAAAAAATGTACATTTACGAGTTACCATTTGAAGTGAACAGAGAGTTGTGTAGATTGCTCGACAATGACGAAGAATGGAAGGAATTAGCTGGTGTTCATATGAGATATTCACCTTTTGATGTTAACGTGAGTATGATAATTTTAATTTTCGACGTAACATTTGGATTTTCCCTTGCGCGAGAGTCTCGAAACCCATTGGGTATTCCCAAAATCTCTTGTTGTTCTCACGTAAGCGGCACATTCATGTTATAAGTTAGTCTTACTAATAAAATTGCGAAAGTTTGTTTGTTAGAAGGTATCTTTTAAACAGATCTTAATGAAATTTTGCACATATGTAAAACATAGTCTGGAATAACACATTAACCACTATCCATCTCTTTAATTACGTGTGGACGGAGTTGCGGATAACAGTTTATTTATAAATTAAACTACAAAAATATGTATTCACATATTTCCTGTTTGAAACATGCTGATTTATAGTAAACATCTGGTCGATATAACTTCGTCAATGAAACTATTACAGCATAGTTATAAATTGAATGGTTTACACATGGAAATACCTTTTTCTTATTAACAATACCCATTTTCTATACTAATATTAAAAAGAGGAAAGATTTGTATTTTTTATTTATTGAAATAACTTAAAAACTACCGGGCTGATTTTAAAAGTTATAGTAACATGGACTGTATTTTTTAAAATCACGGGGACAAAGCCTAGAAAAAAACAGTCCTAAATAAACATACTTATGTTTCAGTAACTTATGACTAAGTACCTAATGCAGAGCATAAATGTGAGGCGAAACAAAATGCCAGGTGTCTTTTGTAGGGGTGAACTGCCTGTGTTTTCATTTACAAAACAAAACACCATCAATTAGTTGTCAAAGTTTTAAGAAACTCTCAATCTATATGTTAAAAGTCTATGGTAGTTCAAAATGTTTTAAAAGATGGAATCAAGATGTACTAATTTGTGACCCAATATTTTAACTATATTTTAGGAGATAGAAAGAGAAGCAAAGCATAAAGTATTATCACCGACCGCACAGCTGTTTATAAAATGGGGCCAACTTAACCATAGAGTAGAAGAACTTTTCATTCTTCTGTACCGAATGAAGCATGTACCAGCTCTGAGATGTTTAGTACCAGTAGTGGATAGCCGGTTCCACAGACTGTTAAGCAAGCATGATGTAACTCGAAGTGTTAAGTCAAAGAATTCTGATGTTGGTGAGTATTATGACATATCATAGATTAAAAATTCTATTATGGCAAAGAATAAATTGACATGATAGACTGGTATGATAGTGAGTTTGTAGTTTTAGACCAAATTAAGCTGATATTCTTTTATCTATACTTTGGAGAAGTATTGATAAGTTAAAATTTAGTGTATTAGCACTTAAGTTAAAAGTGTATGTAATACAATTTAACTGAATAGACACAATTTTAACTGAACGGTTAAAACAGTAGTTGTTGAATAATAAGTTTCTTATTATTATAAATTTTAATTCACATTTTACGAGATCGTTCTCAACATCTCCCCTATGTTATCCAATTCCTGTAGAGTCTGTCATCCGTCATCTCAGTCATTACTCCATTCATGATCATGTCACTTTTCACGCAATTCGTCCATCTCTTTCTAGGTCTACATCTACCGGTGTACCTCCACACTCATAACTAACATTCCTTGTTACATTTCATCCCTCATAACATGCCCATAGTACGCTAACCTTTACTCCTTAATTTCTCCAGTTATTTTTTTTCGTTTTTATAAAATCACAAATGCTATATATAAATGTATGATTTACGTCGGTTGCAAACCGGCACTATGCATTTACACGTCATTGATGTGAGGTCAATAACAAGGAAAATGGCATCAATTCTTAGTAAAAGTTGAATCCTAGTAGACAACATATCAAATGTTAAGTTTCCGATAAAAATATTGTCATTGTTAACGTAATTTTTTTTTTATTTAGATTCATTTACAGTCGCGGAAATTGTTATTTCATTGAAAAATTATTTTATTCCTTGCAACGAGATAACCGCCGCGTTTTGTAATTGTCAATTTGCCCTTATCCCTTATGAAGGGACGGCGCGGTCGTTGTAATTAGCCTTATATGATCTTTTTTATAAAGGCATTTAAATGCTGGTTATTGTTTCATCTTTTAAGGTACCGACAGATTACCTGACTGTACTTTACATATTTTCTGTCGAGGTAATTTTTTTATGAATGTGATTGTAAGTATTAATATATACAACAATCTTACTTCTTACTAATATTTTACATGCGAAAGTTTAGATGGATGGATGTTTGTTAGAGTTTGTAGCCTAAACGGCTGAACGGATCTCGATGAAATTTTGCATAGATGTAGAGGATAGTCTGGAAGAACACATAGGCAAATCACTTTTGTTTTTTTAATTTCCAAGCGGACGGAATCGAAAGCTATTCCAAACATGAACAATAGTATTGGATCTTATATTATATAAGGTGAATTTGAAAATGCTTATGTAAATCTTGCTTTCTCTTGAATCATCTTAAGTTTTCACTAAATATCACTTTAGAATATCTCAAAATTGCAATATTTAAATGAATAATCTTATATAGTATTCTCGTACGTAAAATCGGCCGGTGACGTCACACGCGACGCGGGTCGCGGTAAGTGTTAGTGGGAGGCGGGGGGCGATTGTTTACGATATTTCGTTTTATTTAAAAACTGGTTATATCTCGATCAAAACATGCGTCCGAAGATAATCCCTAAAATAGTTTAAGTATTTATTATATATTAGCTTTCGCCCGCGACTCCGTTCGCGTTGGATTCAAAAAACTGAGTAGCCTATGTGTTCTTCCAGACTATGTCTATGCCAAATTACATCTAGATCCATTCAGTCTTTTAGGCTACAAACATCCATCCATCTAAACATTATCATTTATAATATTAGTAAGATATTTTTTTTTAAATGCGATAGTTCTTTTGAAATGTTATCCCGTTTAGTATATTAATTTATTTTAAAATACGCCAATTTTTTATTATTTTCTTTTACAGATAATGTTAAACGTCCAGCAAAAATGGAAGGAAGTAACAGTTCAATACCGATACCTGTAATGCTCATGCAAAATGTAAGTTTTTTTTTACTTTTTTAAACTAAAAACTCTTGTACGTGTAATTTGACAGAGTAATGTGGATACGTTATGCTATGTCAATATTTACTTACTAAATGCAGAAAAATGTTTAATTTTTTCACAATAAGGAAAGTTCCACATATTTCTGGACAGGCTATACAAAAATTATACTATGCTATACTATATTATTATAGCGAAAGTTTAGATGGAGAGGCCTAGTTTTAGTCCCTTTTCCTATTCACCCTTTTCTTAAGAGGAAAAGATGGGAAGGAAATGTGGTGGAGAAGACGCATAGGAAGGGGAAATGTCCTCTTTATGTGCATCTCCCCCTCCGTCAATTAAGGATAGGTAACGCATCTACAATTGCGGATGTTTATGGGCAGCGGTCGCTTTCCATTTCGGTGGATTCAGGTGGCCGCTTGCTCGTTTGCCACCTTATGCTATAAAAAAAAGTTTGCCACCTAAACTTCTAAAAAAGGTGTCGATGAAAATTTGTCATAAATGTAGAACATAGTCTGGAAAAACAGGTAGCCTTCTTACTTTTTTTTATTCTATGCGGACGGAGTCGCAGGCAAGAGCTAGTAATAATAAAAATGTTTGAGTATTGCAAGCAGATATTCACTGTAAATGATATGCCAATTTTGTCTTCATTCAGAGTCTATTTTCCTTAAAACTTGAATTTAAAAATATTTCCAATCGTAAACAAATCATTTACAATTTTTATTTCCGAATACGATGTAGATGGTAAGGAAAGGTCATGTAAAAGCCTTTTATGGTTCGATTTACACCATGTTTTTAACTGCCAAGAGTTCAAAGGTTAAGGGTACGGACCGATATATCGGTTGTAGGTTCGAAGTTCATTCTACTACTAAAGCTAATACAGGGGTGGTCAACCCTTACGTGACGATGTATCATTTTTCGGCGTATTCCCAACCGTCACCCCGCTCTGTCCTCACGCGGAGACAGATAAGAAAAAAAAGTTTTATCCGTCCTAAATAAAAAAAATATATACTACTAGCTGTTCCTCCCGAATTCATCCGCATTAAATTATGAAAACTTTATTTTATTGTTTACATGTGTCAAATTATCAATTGCAAATGTCAAAATACCCCATACCTTACTATGGCAATTTTGCTTCCTTGATGTTAGCAGCAACTTATGTTCTTTCCCAGATTAGGGTTTTTATCCAAAACATTTTCCCCCTAAGTTGAATGGCGTGAAAATATATAGCCTAAAGCGTGACGTAATTGTAGGGCTTTTTATTGAAATAAGACTTATTCAAAAATATGCTGTAATTGCTGACATCTTAGGCAACGAAGAAGTGTGTGTTTACGCTTTATTATAATAGTATAGATATAGATAAAATATGTACTAAAACGACATTTATGTAGAGCGTCTTAAATAAACACGCTTTAACTCCAAATTGAATTGGAAATTTTATACCTCTGTCAGATAATTTACGATTATAAAGAAAAGTGCTAAGGTTCATTTTAGTATTGGCCAGTTTTTGTAATCGAAATTTACTTTCTTTTTCAGGGTATAAGTCATATGTTACCGAACATAAGGTCACTTGAAGCGCTAAGTAATGGAGACTCCAGTTTACAGTCCAGCTCGGTAAGTTGCCATGTTACTGTAAGATTGTGATTTTAGTCAATTTAAAGTTTCACTATTGTAATAAAAGTTTTTAAAATATTTTTATATGCCACTTTCGTCTATGACTTCGTCCGCGTGGAGTTACAAAAATCTTAATGAGTCGCCCATGTGGTATTCCAGACGATTCCTAATTTAAGCGAGATCCGTTAACCATTTAGGCTACAAACTCTAACAAACAAACTTTCGCTTTTATAATATTAGTAAGTAGTAATTAGCTGTCGACCGCGGCTTCGTCCGTCTGGAATAAAAAAGCGAGTATCCTATGTGTTCTTCCAGACTATTCTCTATGTCTTTACTTTCATCGAGATCCGTTCAGCGGTTTAAGCTACAAATTCTAACA
This sequence comes from Papilio polytes, assembly GCF_000836215.1. Classification (NCBI taxonomy): domain Eukaryota; kingdom Metazoa; phylum Arthropoda; class Insecta; order Lepidoptera; family Papilionidae; genus Papilio; species Papilio polytes. The sequence continues at coordinate 4,499,108 of NW_013527026.1, forward strand.
AGGATCCATCTAAACTTTCGCATTTATAATATAGATTTAAGACCTGTCGCACCAAATTGTAAATTGTCTGATAATACAACGTGTAAAATATGTGATGGTAATATCGGAATTTATTACCTTATCTGATAGTGACGTCATTTTAAGCTATCTGAGACACTATCAGCCAGTGATGGGATAGGCCCTTAAATTTGTAATTTATTACGTAAAAATGTAAAGTAATTTCACTTAGTTTGTTTTAAACGTTCAGTATTAGTCATAAAATTGACTTTTTCCTGTTAATATGCCTAATGTTCAAAGTTCACGATAGGTCATAAATATAGGTTGTCAGTAACTTGTTTTGTGCGGTTTTATACAAATACATTAATATTTCAGATGTGTCGTTCTGAATGGTTAGTCATTTACCTTATTTGGGTAGTTGTATTCTTGCGAAATACATAAGAATACAATTTCGAAATATATGTTACTAATATGAAGAGGAAAGATTTGTATTTTTAAATAATAACTAAATCTGCGACTGAGTTCAAATAATTTCTCTGTTAAAATGCTACGTTCTTTGAGTAACATAGGCTATATTTTTTTTAATCCCACTTGGACGAATTTGCGAGTATAGTTATTATAAATGCGAAAGTTTTGATGGATGTTTCTTAGATTGTAGCCTAAACGGCTGAATGGATCTCAATGAAATTTGGCATAGATGTAGAGTGACTATGCTCTGAAGAAGCTGCTTGCTTTTTTTTTAATTCAACGCGGACTGTGTCACGGGTGAAATCTAGTGTTTCAAATATATTTGGCAACAAATGTTTGGAATTCGATGGCTCCTACGTACTATCCTAAGACGTAATTTTAATATTCATCATGTTTTTTTTTTATTGACTTGATGAGTAATCCAAAGAACTATGGATTTCGTTGTTTATAGTATGTCCATGTTTGACGCATATTAATCTCATGAATGTTTAGTTTTGTTTTGTGTTTTGTACTTTCACTACTTTACGTAGGAGCCACCGATGCGTTACAGTTTGACTGACAGTATTGGGTCGTTTGTATTCTCCCTTAGATCCTGCGCATTTGACTAAACTATCGCACAACTGTTAGTCACGCTTTGATTCGTAAGAGCTTACACTACTCGATTTTTAATTGTGCGACTAAACAGTTGAATTGGCTGCGAAATAATCGATAATCAACAGTTGTGCGATAGTGTAGTCATATGCCCGCTCTTATAAGGCAATTGTCAAAGTAACTACATGTTTTTAGAATAATACAAGTGGTGACGACTCTAATTTGAAAACGCCTTCAAATCTTAATGATGAGTTGATAAAGAAGATATCAGCAATACCAATGGTACATTACGAGGAACTGAAAGCAGCAACAGACAACTGGAGCGAAAGTAATCTATTAGGAAAAGGTGGATTCGGACAGGTTTATAAAGGTTAATATCATTTTTTTTTTATAATTTAGAGTGGCAAACGAACAAGCAGCCACCTGAATCCACCGAAATGGAAAGCGACCGCTGCCATAAACATCCGCAATTGCAAAACGTTGCCTACCCTTAATCGACGGAGGAGAAGACGCACATAAAGAGGACATTTCCCCTTCCTATGCGTCTCCACCGTTAAATCCACTGATCCTTCCCATCCTTTCCACTTAAGAAAAGGGTGGAAAGGGATAGGAACTAAAATTGGCCTCCGGCATCGCATCAGAGTAAACGCGGAATTGTTGACTTCACGCGCCTGTCTTCTGTGTGGTCGTGGTATTGCTGGGGCGAGCTGGTCCTACAGTGCGAAGATGTTAAAGCGGGCTCTACCGCTGTTACTTACCACTGTCATTACCAGCTCACTATATCCCCACTAAGATCGGAGTCTACCGTAAGTTAGGGACTAGGCCTTAGTCGGATTATTCCCAACCGTCACTCCCCGCTGTCCCCGCGTGGGGACAGATGAGAATAAAAGGTCCATCCGTTTCACCTTTTGTGATGAGGAAACGGTTAGAATTTATTTTGTTTAACGGTTTCATCTGTCATCTTATTGGCGATAGTGGGACTAAAAGGTGGGACGGATGAACCTATTATCATATGTCCTCACTTGTGGAAAAAGCGGGGTGACGGTTGGGAATAATCCCTTTAGTCAACCTGCAATGCGGGTTGACTTTATACGTCTTTGAATTTCTTCTCCGATATGTGGGTCATGACGTTTTCCTTCACCGTAAGTAGGTCGGGTTTCACATTTACATTGGTACGGTGGGATTCGAACCCGAGACCAGTAGATTACAAGTCAAGTATATACAATTTTTTTCCTCTTTATAATATTAGTCTTTTTATAGGTGTGTGGAAGCTGTCAGCTGTTGCTGTCAAACGTCTGTTGACAAGCGACTGCAGTAATAATAAGGAGTTGATAGGAGAAATGTGTCTCAATCAGTACAGACATGATAATATCCTACCACTTTACGGGTACAGTCTTGGTGGTAAGTATTTTGTTTTACACTTACAGACGAGGGAATATGCATGTATTTTTTTTAACGATTTTACTTTTTATAAAATAACCAGAAAAAAATGACGCGAAAATATTCAACCATTGAGCTAAAAATAATAAAATAATATTACGACCATTTTCTAGCGACTAAAACGCGACCGGAGTTGTCAATAGACAATTGACGTCAATCGTCTTATTCCATTCATAACATACGCTCAGATGTCACTTCGACATAAAACACAACAAAGTTTCTCAAGGTCAAAAAGTCAAAAATCGATTCATTTTTATTATTCCTGGTACAAATAAGTGGTAATTAATAATTCTATTCATTAATTTTTTATTTTATAGTTGGTTTTGATATCGTGTTTACAGTAAAATACTTCAAGAATTTATTTCAATATAAACTAACGTAAATGAACTGTGTATTGACAACACAGCGACGCCATATTAGATAAGCCACTTGCTTCGACCAATAGTGTGCGATTTAGAACTTAGCGAGGAAATTTGAAAAAAGACACTTTTTAATGATTAAATATTGCCACTAAATCACATTATATTTAAAAAAAAACTTTGTAGGACTGTTTTTATAGTAATAAAGTATACTTTAAAAAAGTTTGGTACAATTTGGCGTCATATGCATATTGCCTATTGAAAGATGTTGGGTAAGGTGGCGTATGTGATGATGATGATGTGTGTGGAGGTCCGGAGGCGTGCCTGGTGTACCAGTACATGTCTGGCGGGTCGCTGGAGAAGCGGCTGCGCTGCCGCACCGCGCACCCGCCGCTCACCTGGCCGCAGCGCTACAAGATCGCACACGGCGTCGCCAGGTACTGTACACACGATATATACACAAATTACACATTCACCACCACCTCACCTCACCACACTAACGTCCCTTGACCCTTAAATACATGATTAACTGTGGTAGAGCCCGCTTTAACAGCTTCGCAATACAACGACCACATGGACGGGCGTCAAGTAGGAGCAATTCCGTGTACGCAAGTGTGGTGCCGGAAACCCAACTTTAGGCCCTTTTTCTTCCCACCCTTTTTCTCATAAAAATAGGATGGAACATGGATTTCATGCATAGAAGGGTAAGTATCCTCTTTATATGCATCTTCTCCGTCGATTTAGGGTAAGCAACGCATCTGCTATTGCGCATGTCTATGGCAGCGGTGGCTTCGCCATTTTGGCGGATTCAGGTGGCCGCTTGCTCGTTTGCCACCTTATAACGTAAAAAAAGTCAATACAATGCAGCTTATGTTTCTATATGAATAAAATTCGGTTAATCATACACGGCTAGTTCCTTTTTATCCCTTTTTGCACTCGCTGCTATCTAATTATTTGTAGAAAGTGCAGTTTGTTTCGAATAAGGCAATCTTTCCTAAAAAGAAACACTGGTGATCTCCGCGATTCATCATCCACTAGCCCTTATCCCTTATGGAGGGTCGGCACAGTATGTGCTGCTCTTCCATACATCTCTATCAGCCGTCATATCTGAATCCACTCCTTTCTTAAGCATATCTTTCACACAATCCATCCATACTTTCCTCCGTCTTCCTCTTCTTTCGTAGCCATCCACATTCAATCTTAACGCTTTCTGGTTTATGTCCCCATCTCGTCGCATAACATGTCCATACCACGCTAACCTTTTGCTTCTCAATTTCTCCACCACTGGCGCTACTTTCAAACTACTTTCTGCGATTATTTATATGAAATTCGAAAATCACATTGGTTCAAGTTTGATTTTCCAGAGGTCTTCAATATCTGCACACGATGGCGGGCACCCCCCTCATCCATGGCGACATCAAGCCTGGCAACATCCTGCTGGACCAGTGCATCATGCCCAAGATCGGAGACTTCGGTCTCGCGAGGAAGGGACCATATGGGGAAGAACGAACTCATATGAAAGTTTCAAGGTAATTTATTTATTTCTTTATAGAAAAAAATACTTTTTCCCATCATCATCATCATCATCACCAGCTCACTATACGTCCCCACCGAGGGGCTCGGAGCCTACCCTAATATGGGGTGACTAGGCCTTTTCCTATATGACTGATATAATATTTCCTTATTTACTCAATTATATTAAGATCTAGCTGTTCCCGTACGGCTTCATCCGCATGAAATTATGAAAATTTTATTTTATTTTTTACATTTGTCAAATTATCAATAGTAAATGTCAAAATGTTACGGACGGTTCTAAAAGCGATCAGGGTCTAGGGGTTGGCATTTATGACCAAACTGTAAATCAGAGCTTTGGATACAAAATTAATTCGGATGTTTCAATAATGACTTTGGAACTCATTGCAATATCACAGGCATTGTATTATTCTATCCGCCGTCAAGTAAATAATATTGCCATATTTACTGACAGCAAGAGCGCTTTACAACATCTAGCTCGTTGCGCCTCTGGTTACAGAGGACTAACGATAGCCTATGATGTCCTAAAATCTATTTATACCTTGCTGAATAGTGGTTCAGAGGTGAGGCTGCAATGGGTTCCAGCTCATGTTGGTCTAAAGGGAAACGAGCTGGCAGATCGTACAGCTAAGCTAGCGGCTGTTAGTGATAATGTTCTGGACTTTATTCCTGATCACGTAGAATATATATCTAAATTCAAAATTTCATGCATCAAAATTTGGAATCACATGTATCAAGAAATTTCAAAACAGAAAGGCATTTGGTATAGGGCCATACAAAGCGAGCCACTCAATTATCCCTGGTTCTCGGGCGGGTTGAGCAGAATACATGTGAGAGCAGCGCTAAGACTACGATCTGGCCACTATCCAACAGCAAGTTTTGGATATCTGATGAGGAAAAACCTGTCGCCTAATTGCGAGATATGCAGAAAACCAGAAGATATCCAACACTTGCTGTTGGAGTGTGAGAGAAACAGACGGGAGCGCGAGCTAATTTTCCGGGAGCTAAAGCTCAACCCGTCCGACGTAGGCATAATTATGTCAATATTGGCTGAGCCAGCATCTGAAGCGGCTGTACGATTATGCCAGCTCGTTTCTTAGGATCTAGTAGCAGCACTATGGGATTGACATGTCTTTCCCAAGACAAAAATCCCCTTTACCCAAGTAAGATTAAAAAAAAAAATGTCAAAATGACATGACAACCTTGGCAATCTTTCTTTCTTGATGTTGGCAGCAACTTATGGTCTCTTTTCCACTTTAGGGTTTTTGTCCAAAATATTTACCCCTAAGTTAATTGGCGTGAAAATATTCAAAAATGTGATGTAATTGCTGACGGGCAACAAAGAAGTGTGCGTTTACGCTTTATTATAATACGTATAGATATAGGTGAATTGAAAATGAATAAAAAATGTCCCTATAGCTAATCAAAAATGTAAAAATAAAATATACTCTAACTTCTTTTCTTACATCTTACTAGTATTATAAATGTGAAAGTTTAGATGGATGTTTGTTAATTTGTAGCCTAAACTGCTGACCGGATCTCGTTGAAATTTGGAAAACATCTACACTATAATATTATAAAGAGGAAAGATTTATATTTGTTTGTATTGAAAAAACTCTTAATCTACTGGGTCGATTTTAAAAATTCTTTCACCGTTAGAAAGGAAAGGAAAATTTATCTGTGAGTAACATTGGCTATGTTTCTTATTATTAATTCCACAAGGACGAAGTCAAGAACGACAACTAGTATAGAATATAGTCTGGCAGAACACATTGGCTACTTACTAAGTTATTTTCAAATTTAAATGGAGTCTTGGGGTGTTATTTCGGAATAATTCAAATATATGTATAAAATCAACTCTCAGCAGAGTTGATTAAATACTAGTCACCCTTAGGGTAGGTTTAGAGCCCCTTAGTAATGTCTTATAGTGAGTTATTGCTTATTTCCGCAGAGTTCACGGCACGCGGCCGTATTTACCTGACGAGTACTTACGCTCCCACTACCTGTCGCCGGCAGTGGACGTGTTCAGCTACGGCGTGGTGATGCTGGAGCTGGCCACCGCGCTGCCAGTGCTGGACAGGACCAGGACAGTCCAGTTGCTGAGGGACTACATCATACAGTTACAGAACAGACCCGCTTTAGATCTAGGTATGTATTATGTTGAGATACGTTTTGTAATAATTTGGAGTATCCGTCTCGAAGGACCATTTATTAAAGTTGCGTTTTTAATAATTACCGTTACCATGACGACCTTGCTTTCTTGTCAGCTTGTGGTTTTTATCCCTTTCCCCCGTTTTTTCAATTTATTTATCTCTTAAGTTTAATAGCGTGGAAACATATAGACTATAGCGTGTCGTATGCAAGTTTTTTTTTTTTTTATAAAAAAAAGTGTTATTCAAAAACATGCTGTGATTGCTGATATGCTACGTAACTAAGTAGTGTGTGATGCTTTATTATATTAGTTTAGATTTTGATTTGTCTCCAGCTCGAAGGACCATTTGTAAAGATTATTTTTTATGAGAGTTCGTCTACGACTTCGTTTACACAATTATTTTTAATGGTCGTCTATGTTCCCTCGTATATTTCTTTCCGTCAGTCTCGTCAAAATCGGTCCAGTCTTGACAAATTACCCAATTTTTATAGATACAAGTTTGATAGATATTTAATATAAGAGATCTCTGTAAGGCAGTTAAGCAAAATGAGAATGCCAAGTCGAGTAAGTTAAGTATAACTTGGCAGCGTCCCTCGAGGACCGCAACATCCAGGGCAGCGTGCACTCCAACCCCGCGCTGTGCAGGGAGATCATCTACATCGGGCTGCACTGTACGCGCTACGAGCGGCACGAGCGGCCCGCCATGCTGCACGTCTACAAGCAGCTGGACAGCATGCATGTACCTGACTGCTACTGACCATCATCAGCTCACTTTAGGTCCCCACCGAGGGGTTTGGAGCCTACCCTAAGATTTTTTTATGGGCGGCTCTGTGCCGCCCTCTCGTCAGCATCCTCTTGCCCTTATCCCTTACGGAGGGTCAGCACAGTATGTGCTACTCTTCCATATATCTCTATCAGCCGTCATATCTGAATCCACTTCTTTCTTAAAGATATCCTCTTTCACACAATCCATCCATACTTTCTTCGGTCTTCCTCTTCCTTTGTAGCCTTATTCATTCTTAACACTTTCAGGTTTATGTCCCCATCGTCTCGTGGCATAACATGTCGCCCTCTCGTACTCCTAATATAAAGATCAGGGACTTTTTTGACCTGGGTACTTTTATCTTCTTTTTTATTTTGTTTTTTTTTTTGTAAAAACATTGAATAAGACGATTGACGTTTGTCTCATGTCAACTCCGGTGGCGTTTTAGTCGCTATTTATTATTTTTAGCTCAATGGTTGAATATTTTCGCGTCAATTTTTTTTCTGGTTATTTTATGACAAGTAGAAGCGTTTAAAAATAGAAAAAAAATACATGCATATTTGAATTTATATATATTTATAGTTTCCTATTGAAATTATACATAAAATTGCATTGAGTGAAGAATAATGTATACTAAAGGAGGACAATGTATACTGAGAGTGTATTATACAGAAGTAGGACGTAGTATACACAAAAAGGATGTCATTTCGAAGATATCTAGATGTCAGTGCCATTTTATTTATCTATTTCTGCTAAAAAGCATCTGAAAGTATCTTGAATTATACATTGTATGGGGCGTGCTCAATGTATGGATAATTGTATGAATGTGGATGAAATGTAGGTTAATTATGTATACTAAATTTAATGTGAGTATTACTGTAGTTAAAGTAAAATTAATTACTTGAATAAAAAGGTTATTTTTTTTAAGATATTAAGTAAATGAAATGTAATAAACGATTCGTTTTTTATAGTGCCTTAAAGAATGAATTCTTAATATATTTACAATCTATTTTTATAAGTTTTATTATTAAGTGTAAATAAGTGAAACTGTGACTTAAAGTTGTATTTTAATAAGGAATAAAGTTTATTTTTTTAATTATTGTGTATTTTTTTCCTAGACCTATGACCGAATGCTATATAACCGCAGATATTTAAAATATGTATACAGTTAAGGTCGAAGTATAGAAAAATCTGTTTTGGCCTATAACAGTTTGTCAAATTAAAATTTATACAGAGACCAAAACCTTTTAAATTACACTACCTATCAGAGATAACATTTATATAGAGAAAAAACTTAACGTGATTGTTTTCATGTTGGACTTTTCGAGGCCATTGATTTGATGACAAAGGTCTGTTCCATAAAAAAAGAACATGGTTCCAATATGAATAAAATTCATTTAACGATTTTTGAGATATCTCAATAAAAGTAAATTAGCAAACTTTAGCACCCAAAGCACCTTTGGACAGAGGTAAGTTGGGTCATATTTTCGACCAAGGAATCTATGGTAGTCATGTTATCTCGGACACTTGGATCTTAAGCGACGAATCGTAAACGATTTGCTTTGTGCCTTATGTAAGAAAGTGTTTCACATTTAAATTTTGGTTCAATATTATAAAATATTTGAAAGGAAAAATAATAGCACTTTAATCAATCAAAATATATTTTAATACATAACAAACATTTTCACAGACATTTTACATATTGTTATTTCCAACACGAAACCTTAATAAAGTCAAAAATTTTAAACGCACGTAAATAAATGGACTCACTGAGATTTCATTCTTACTTTAGTAAAATTGTGAATTTCAAATTGCGCTATTGCTGTCTCTTTTCCTACAAAGAGAAATGAGAGAGATAGCAATATAGTAAATCTATAGAAATGAGAAATTATCTTACATTGACAATGTGTATTGTCTATGGATTAATTTTGAGACGTTTCAATGTTTATAAGTAAAATAGACATGTGTGTTTTTAAGTCTGTGGTCACAGCCTTATAAAGGTAAAATTAGACAGGTTTGTTGTAATTTCTAATTTCCTATATAATTTTAAAAAGCAAAATTCTAGTTAACTTTAGTAAGGTTTCGAGGATTTTGGAATAATTTCATGAGATTCGAATAACTAGGACACATTTAAAACGTGATATGATTTTTTTTGTATTTCAAATTTAAACAGAGTTATCAAATCGTTTTTTTTTTCATAAATCTCGCATTTCATGACAATTTGCATTACATATTTCATAGTTAACCATATTAACAAACAATAAAGCAATTGAAAAACGAAAAATACTTAATAAATTGCTTTAAATTTTAACGACACGCTCAGAAATTAAACATTAACACAATCAGTTCATAGACAACACTAAATGCAAATGTCAAATCATATAAAAAACACAGGAATACTAAAATCTAGACTTAGATCTAGAAAAATTAAATTATCGTCAAGAAACTGTAAAATATTTGAAATTCTTTCTAGAGGTTAAATACAGTATAACATGATTGATGGTTCCACGTTATAGAGACATAAAGCGCGTTATAGAGGATTATTTTTAAAACTTTTGAGAATGTTCGCGTTACAGGGGAAAATGACGCGTTTTAGAGGTAATTACGGCCTTATATGGGGCTTCGTAAATAACTTTATAGGGAGTCTTTTTTTTTAGACAATAGCAAAGAATTACTGCCTTTAATCAGTTAATAAAGCGTACTTAAATTGTTTAAGTTATACAAACTATATCTTGTCATTGATGTAAAAAATCATGTTTACATAAAATAATTTGTTTTCTTAGTATTCTTCAAAAATATCAATTCCTTATACATTAGGAAAACATTCAATGAAAATGTTGAATTTACTCAAAAATATGAATAAAAAATTAACGCTGATGAAACCATTATCAAAATACATACTTGATCTGTTTATTTTTTTACCTTTATTTTTAATTTTGACTACCATTAAAAAAAATCAAACAAAAAATGGTTTCATGGTTAAATGGGAATTTGGTACATAAAAAATAATAATGGCAGAGAACATGTTAAAAAACTCACATTACTAATTATAATTGCACTGGTTAAAAAAAAAACTATAAAAATTTTAATCCAATAAAAAAAAATTTTTGCAATCATAAAAATAAACTGTCGAAACATGGCAACACAATTATTTGAAAACAATCACAGGATTCAATAAGAAATTTAATATATATTTAGTAGAAACAATACAATCATTTATTATAGTTTTAAATAATTTAGTTAATTTTGACACCATCGGTCTCGGAGCACTTATAGAATCTCTATTATTTTTACATTCTATACAATTTATTTCATAACCTTGTATTTTAATATCTTTTGAACCGATTGCGTATATATTCTGATCATTAATTAAAATTCCTTTAAAGCTTATTTTATCATCAGCTCGTAACAAACGTGTGTAATTACTAAAATAATGATCGAAATCGATAGAAATCTCCGCATGTCGCTTCAACAAGCCCCCACTAGCCTCCATTGTCAATTTAATTTCATAACTGTACCTGAAGGGAAAGAACATTTAAATTTTATAACTGCCATATTTTTTTTATAATATAAGGCGGCAAACGAGCAAGCGGCCTGAATCCACCGAAATAGAAAGCGACCTCTGCCCATAGACATCCGCAATTGCAGATGCGTTACCTACACTTAATTGGCGGAGGAGACGCACATAAAAGACATTTCCCCTTCCTTTGCACCTCCTCCACTGTCAAATCCACTTTTCCTACCCATCCTTTCCTCTCAAGAAAAGGGTGGAAATAGAAAGGGACTAAAATTAAGCCTCCGGCACCACACTCATCAGACTTAATGTGGATTTACTTCCATTTCATGCCTATTTTCTGTGTGGTCGTGGTATTACACCGGGCGAGCCGGCCTTATCTGTCACTTTTGTATAGATATGTATGGAAAATCGATGCTAAACTACTAAGTAACTAAATAAGTCTATATTAATATAATAAAGAGGAAAGTTTGTATATATTTGTAATATGTAACTGGACTGAAAATGTAGTGAGGTTAAATTGTACTACTAGTTATTGAGTTATTTCAATACATACAAAAAATTGTTCCTCTTTATAATATTAGTATAGACTATTTTACTATTTAAATCTATATATAAAATTACATAAATAAATTCACTAAATAATATAAATGGTATAAAGGTTGTATTGATGTTTGTTTTGTAACGTAAACTGCTAAATGTATCTCGATGAAATTTTGTACTAATGTAGAGAATAATCTGTAAAACATATAATATATTTGTATTTCTAACAAAATTACTTACTCATTTAAATTATTCAAATGGCAAATCTTGCCGCTCTGCCTGGCAACACTTTTCACAAACTCGCACCCACCCACAGAGTCCGGTCTATTCTGGCACAAACTACTATACTCTTCACCGTAATAACATTTAAAATACTCTTGAAGGAAACTCGGCAACCAACTAGCGAAATCACTCCATACATTTTTAACACTTTTTAACTTAACTTCACTGATATAACCCTCCCAATTTACGTGGGCACCATTTAATATGGAACATCTGATTTGAGCGGCCGCCATATTGGTTTCCGTCCAAGATGGCGCATTACATTGACTGTAATAATCTTCCCAAGTGATTTGGTAATTATTGTCTTCGTAATCTGTTATAAATTCACCTTTTAATAGATTTTTTATACTGGATTTATCGTCTCCTATTAATTCTATAAGCCCTGATGGAAAGCCGTCATCTTGTATGTCGCCGATTATTTGATTGCCCAAATATAGTAATGCCATTAGACCAATAGTTAACTGAAAAAAATAAAAAAGAATGCATATGAGACTATGGGTTACAAATGACACAACTCTTAGACAACGTAAGATTTTTTTTTAATTCGCTAAAGTTTAGATGGATGTGTGTTAAAGTTTGTAGCCTAAACTACTGAACAGATCTCGAAATTGCATAGATGTAGGTAGTCTGGAAGAACACAGACTACCCACTTCTGTTTTTTTTATTCCACGCGGAGAGTCGCGGGAGGTATCTAGTATCTCTTAAAAAGGGATGAGCAGAGAAATTTTGTTATATAAACTAAAATTAAAAAAAATACATTTAAAACTTTTATTAAAAAAAGATTTAACAATTAATTTTAAAAAATGTAAATTAAAAAATAAATAATAATAAAAAACATACCTGTAACGGCGTCACAAACTTCTTGGTAGCTTCCGACTTCGCCAACAGACAAGTTACCAACAAAATAACACCGAAACCCACCAATACCGATACTGTATAGAACAGTCTAGAAAGCGTTATATATTGCAGAAACGCGAATACAGGCAAAGTGACCGTAATAACACCTAACAAGGGTAGAAATAGGAACGAACAGACCAACGCTAAAGTACCCCTAATCAAACCATAAGCAGTACAACCGTGAGAGCAAGTTATGAACATTTGCAACCAACTTAACGTCACACAATGTGGTAGAGTGTATTTAAAAAAACCTTGCCAATCACTACGTTTAGCCATCGATAGCAAAATTACAGGAATTAATAAGGAAAAAAACACTCTAGAATTCAAGCAAAATTCAATACTATTCCCTAATATATAAGATGGGTAATTCGATATATGAAGATCGAGAAATCTCCAACCTTGATGGACAACAGTATCCTTTTCATAAGGATATTTAGCCAAAACATTAATACCAAAGGATAATAACGCCAAAACATCCGGATACAAACTCCCATTACTTCCAAAAGAGAACAAAGTTAGAAACATCAAGCAAAATGATAACACACAAAACTCCGAAAAAGGTACCCATTGTGTCGAAATAAACGGATATAGAAACAAATTTATCAACAACGCTATAAAGAATTGTACAAAAGGGTACAAATTATTCCTCACAAATAAATTCTCCGATTCCTCGGTTTGCAAACTACCGTCACTATACCTTAAAAACAAACCTGACCATTTCCTAAAATCTATAAACTGTCGTTTAGCTAGCAACATTTTAAATGTACAAATAACCATCGCTACAAAACTAACATAATATACTAATAAAGGTAGCAAATGGTATAAACTGTCTGTATTAGTTGACAAATAAGCTACCAAAAGGAGTGATAATTCGATATTTGAGAGCCTAAATGAGAAAGAACCGAAGTAATAGAGTAATTTAAGATATAACACTTGTAGGAAAACTATTGGGTGTAAAAATGCTTGTTGGAACAAAGGGATATGATCTAGGGCTTTTATGTTAGGGTCAGTTAGTGTTATTTCATAGCTAACTAGAGGTAACTCTCCTTGACAGTAATCGACAGCCGCTGACACTAAATTGTCAACTGTCAAGTTACGAATATGCCTACGGTCAACTTCTTCGTGATAATCTGAAAAAGGTAAATAATGTAATTTTAATGATAAAAGTACACAGAGAAGTAATTTAAACCCTATAATAATATAAACAAGAATAAAATAATGAAATAATACAACTTCAACCTTTTACCCTTAACTTGGCAGAATTTTATTTTTCGAATATTAAAATAATATTCATAGTATTAACTTTGATGACTCAAGGTGTCTAGAAAAAATAATAAAAAAAAAATCTGATGTATCTCTACAGATACACTAACAAGAAAAGTGTTAAGTGCAAAAATGAAAAAAATTTTTTTTTTTTGAAACCAAGATTTTTTTAATTATTTTTCCCTTATAGTTTGTCTAAATAAAATAGATTAGTTTGATAAATGACGCATATGAAGTATCGAATTCAATTTGTATGAAGGCAAAAGCGGTACTTATCAGACAGGTATCGTAGTGACGAAACAAACACGCAGCGAACAATTATGAACTATCGATATTCGATTTAAATAATAATCGAACTCAACTAAAATTATTATTTTCTTATTAACTAATTTAGAGGACAATTCTATTATTGATTATAGTGTAGAGAATTTAGCGATGACAGAAATAATAGCGAAATCCAATTCGATTACGTACGGCTGCAGTAGTAATAAACATTTATTTTCTCTCATTATTTGTAACGGTCATTATTAATTTGAGAAAACAGTGGTTTTTTTTAAATTCATAAGTTATAACTATAAAACTATCGATTCCAACTTCTATAAAAATAAAAATCGAAAATCGATAAGATTTATGACTTTACACAACCATCCCTACTAAATTTGAAATGAATTGTCAAACTAATCTAAATTATTTAGACACACTATAATCTGTGACATAAAACCTATACTGAAATATTTATTTCATAATTAAATAAAAATACATTTAAGGGTTAACCCTGAATGTTTAGTTACGTTTGTAAACAGAATTTTAATCAATCAATAATCAGTTTTTTAGTTATTGCCTTATTACGATTTAACTGAGAAATCCAATTAAAATTGGAGTTGTTTTGCGAAAGTTCCAACAATAATGTTAAATTGATCACTAAACCACTTAGAATTCTGAGTATGAAAAATCAATCTAACAATAAAAGGCAATAAAAATATATCCAACAAAAGTTTCAAGAAAATAACTTAAACAGTTGCAAATAAAATTCCTTGCAATCTAATAATAACGTTTGTGTGACCAATAAAAATGTACAATCAGATAACTTCGCGGTGTTCGATTAATAGAAAATTGCCCTGTCTTACAAAGTGACAAATATCATCGTTTACAACTAACTAATTAACTAGCATTTAGTACAAAAACCATAAAAAAGCAATTAGCAATGAAGTAACCGAAATCTTGATAGACTTTTAACCTATAATTCGATAGTGTCCAGTTACGAACTGATTTAAAAAACTGAACTAGTTGAATGAATGAATGTATGAATATGTATTCATTGCCACAAAAAAGAAATTACATATACGAACTAATTGTAAAGAAAACATATAAGCCGTTCCTGCGCTGATTGTCAGTTTGCGCGCGAAGTTTAGAGAAAAATACGCGAAATTGATTTTAATATGTTGGTAACAAATATTTTTTGCTACAAAAACGTCAAATTAAGGGTTAGAAGCTCCTATTGGTTAACGCGTCTCAAAAAAACCGTTAATACGACTGTATTTTTTTATATAACACCGCCAAATACCCTGATAGTACTTACCATCTTCAGTTTGCGCGGTCCTTATTGTTCCGTTAATGTGTATCTGATCTCCAGCTTCATACTGAGAAGGTTCCAGCGCCTGCTCATCCAAGGCATTACCTTCCTCTAATACCATCATACTAATATTACAAATGTGAAAGTTTACATGGATGTTTGTTAGAGTTTGTAGCCTAAAGCTGAACGGATTTTGATGATATTTGGTATAGATGTAGAGTATAGCCTGGAAGAATTAAGGCTACACACTTTTTTATAATTCCACGCGGATGGAGTCGCGGGCGGAAGCTAGTATATCTATATAAATACTAGCTTTTGCACTCGATTCCGTCAGCGTGGAATGAAAAACAAAAGTGACTATGTGTTCTTTCAGTCTATATTCTATGTGTGGCAAATTCAATGGAGATCCGTTCAGAAGTTTAGAGGACAAACTCACATACATCTATCCATTTCTTACTAATATTATAAACTAGCTTTCGCCCGCGACTCCGTCTGCCTGGTATTGAAAAATACAAAAGTGAATAGCCTATGTGTTCTTCCAGACTATCCTCTACATCTGTGTCAAATTTCATCGAAATCCGTTCAACCGTTTAGGCTACAAACTCTAACAAACAACCATCCATCCATCCAAACTTTCACATTTATAATATTAGTAAGAAGTAAGATTAGAAAGTTTAGATGGATGGATGTTCGTTGAAATTTGAAGTCTACTGAACAATTCTCGATGAAATTTTGCATGAAGTTTGGAAGAACACAATTTTTTTTACTTTCTTAAAATTCCATACTAACAGAGTCTCGGGCGAAAGCTAGTTGCAAATAAAATTCACCTCTAAGACAAGAGTTTCAGATTTACGTAGTGTCGTCAAGTTTTAAAACTACTGTTATCTCTATATTTTCTAGGGGAATATTAGAGTGTCGTTGGCTCAGTGGTTACTGGTAACCTACAGGTCTCTTGGGTTCGAATATCGCTGTACCTATTTGATTTACGATATTCGAATTCTTAGTGGAAGGAATTGTGATTCAAAGATGTATGAAGTCGCGCCGTGCTGGTTGACAGGCCTGGTTACCTAAGGGATCTACCCTAAGGTAGGTGTTGAGCCCCTAGTCGTGAGGTGATGAACATGGTTACCTGCATCTTCATCAGGAGTATCACTATCCTCTTCCTCTTTATGCAAGGTGGTGGTGCAGATTTCTCTAATACGACGCTCCAATTGCGCCGTCGTTATATACTGTTCACCGTTTGATAAACTAAAAATATTACATTTAATACGATTTCGTCCGCGTAATATAAAAATATAACCTATGTTACTCACTGATAAATTACCTTTCTAATGGTGAAAGAGTTTATAAAATCGGCACATTAGTTTTTAAGTGAATCGAATACATATAAAAATAAAATAAAGAGGAAAAATTTGTATTTTTGTATATATTGAAATAACTCAAAAACAACTGGACCGATTTCAAATATCCTTTCACCATTAGAAAGGTAATTTATCTGTGAATTACATTTTTTATTATAATTTCACGCAGGTAGAGTCACGAGCAACACTTAATTTGTTATAAAAAGGTCAAATTTAAGAAGAAACAGTAACTCACCTAGCAAATAAATCCCTTGCCGCTTTCCGCGCTACAATCTCCTGGCGGCTGGCGGCAAGGCATGACTTAGCTCGGACGATCGCCGCACTGTCCTCGTCTATCACCCCACTACGTATACACCTGAAAGTAATAACTACACATGAAATACCATAAAAAAACACCAAAGTTCAGACACCGAGAAAAATTCCACTCCTTGTTAAAACAATTATTCGTGTACCACTGAACCACCATTTTAAGTAAAGACAAAAAAGCAGCATCTTATTGGTAACTTATTCTTCTTCGTCGTCTCAATACAACACACAGAATACAGGCGTGAAGTGGAAGCAATTCCGCGTTTCGTCTGAAGATTGTGGTGCCGGAGGCTCAACTTTAGTCCTTTTCTTTTTTCACCCTTTTCTTAAGAGAGGATGGGAAGGAAAAGTGGATTGGACGGTGGAGGAGACGTATAGAAAGGGGAAATGTACTCTTTATGTGCATCTGCAATTGCTGATGTTTATGAGCAGAGGTCGCTTTCTATTTTGGTGGATTCAGGCCGCTTGCTCGTTTGCCACCTCATATTATTTAAAAAATAACTAAAGCATTTAAGGTGCAATACCGCCAAATTCCCCGACTGTACCTACGTAATGACAAGAATCACTATTTATAGGTTTTTAACTAAATAATTCAGAGATTGAGAGAAAAGTTTTTAACCCTAATATTCTATCATTGAAGCGTAAAACGATTTGATTTATTCCGTACTAGCTTTCGCCCGAAACTCCGTCCGTGTGGAATTATAAAACTATCCTCTACATTTATACCAAATTTCATCGAAATCAGTTCAGCCGTTTAGGCTACTAACTCTTACAAACATCCATCCATCTTAACTTTCGCATTTAAAATATTATTATGAAGTATGATTTAGTTTATATTGTAGATCAGAGAGGAAATTACTGATTACATTTAGACGCAACCCGAGCACACTTGTCTCACTTCTGTGTCCACACCTACATGCTCATCGTTCTACTTATGATCTTCACTTAAGATACCGTTCAATCACAATTTTACGTTTGAACATACACTTGAATTAAAATACAACGTAAATAAAAAAGCAAACATGTAAGTTTTTTATATGAAAAACTAGCTTTTTCTTCAGACTTCGTCTGCGCGGAATTAAAAAATAAACTTGATAAGTAGTATATGTATCCTAGACTATGTTCTACATCTGAACGACATTACAACGAGATCCTTTAAGCTATTTTAAAATACAAACATCCATCAAAATTTTCGCATTTATAATAAACTAATTTTCACCCGCCACTCCATCCGAGCGGAACTAAAGAAAAACAAATGCAAGTAATAATAATAATAATAATAAAGTCATTTAATCCATTCAGTAGGCAAACATCATACACTTAATTACACAGTTGACAAAAATAATGACGGAGGAAACGAAAGTTTTACAAACAACAATAAAATATATACAAATACACAATAATAAGCATCAATCAAAAATATCATAACTTTCAATATATTTTTTTTTAACTAAGTTTGCTATGCTAGTGGCAGTATTCTTCCAGACTATCCTCTACATCTATGCCAAATTTTATCGAAATCCGTTCAGCCGTTTAGGCTACAAACTCTAACACACAACCATCTTTCGCATTTATAATATTAGTAAAAAAGTATGATATGATAACTTATGTTAAATCAAACCTTTTTCTTATATTCACAACTCAGTTTTCACTTCTTTTTAATTGACACATATACATTCGACGTCTGTATCGTAATAGAATAAAATGTCTGTAATATTACTTTTAACTTTCGATTAATTTAAATCCACAACAACTTACATAAGTCTGTGTAATTCTAATCTTACTCTTTCCCACTTTATTTTCCAATCTTCGAATTCAGGTACATCGTACATAGGCATGTTTAACAAATGTAAACACACACAAAAACACCAGACACCACAACAGATTAATATAACACTAATTATAGAGCGGAACTAACCACTGAATTTCAAATATTTTGATAATCGCATATAATTCAGACAATCTTCTACTACTTTTTGAATTTTTTTAGTTATGTCCTGTCTATATACATTAAAGTCTATTCCACACTGAACCCTTGTCGACTAATGGTGTAAATGCATCGGAACGCAATGTTTTATGTTTACGTATAAACGGAATGACAATCAACAATAAGCATTACCTCATATCATTCGGTACTCGTAATTCACGTCGACTTTTAGATTGTAAATTATTGTACTCTTACGGAATTTCGCACGTTAAAAATAATACCGCATCCAAAATGACGTTTGTTTTTTTATTTATTAATGGCGTTACTGACGTTTGCACTAAAAAGTTTCATTGCAAAAATTATAATCTTTGCCTTTTCAATTTTTACAGTCAAAGAATTTAATTCCATTACCACTTAAGATCGAAAATCAGCAGTGAGCATAAAAGCTGTGTATCTTTAATTTGTCTTCTTTAAAAAATTGTGTTAATACTAGATTTCGCCCGCGAATCTATCCGCGTGGAATTAAAAAAAAAAAACAAAAGTGAGTAGCCTATGTTCTTTCAGATTATCCTCTACGTCTATGCCAAATTTCATCGAGATCTGTTCAGCCGTTTAGGCTACAAACTCTAACAAACATCCATATAAACTTTCGCATAATATTAGTACGATTAGTCATACGAAATGTAGGTAGTTTTAATATCAAAAAACTAAACATTCCAGCAATTATGTATCTTCAACTCACAGTTTGAAATAGGGCCTTGAAATAACTTGGCAGTCTTTAAATGGCATTTTAGGTTCAACACACACCATTTTAGTGCTCTTTGCTTGCTCTTGCTCAAAATTCAGCGGCGGTCAAAGTGTTAAATCGAGTGTTTAACAAAACAGTAACTTACTATATTTCTTTACTAAAAAAATTTTTATCTATACTATTATAATAAAGCGTAAACACACACTTCTTTGTTGCTTAAGATGTCAGCAATTACAGCTTATTTTTGAAAAAATCTTTTTTTAATAAAAAGCTTTACACTTACGCCACGCTTTAGGCTATATATTTTCACGCCATTAAACTTAGGGGGTAAATATTTTGGATAAAAACCCTAATGTGGGAAAGAGACCATAAGTTGCTGCCAACATCAAGGAAGCAACATTGCCAAGGTTGTCATGTCATGTCATTTTGACATTTGCTATTGATAAATGTAAAAACCAAAATAAAATTTTCATAATTTCATGCGGATGAAGTCGCACGGGAACAGCTAGTACTAATATAAATTACTAGGTGTTCCCGTGCGACTTCATCCGCATGAAATGAATCTTGCTTCTTTGATGTTGGCAGCAACTTATGGTCTCTCTCCCACATTAGGGTTTTTATCCAAAATACTTACCCCCTAAGTTTAATGGCGTGAAAATATATAGCCTAAAGCGTGACGTAAGTGTAGGGCTTTTTACTAAAAAAAATGAATTATTCAAAAATATGCAGTGATTGCTGACATCTTAGGCAACAAAGAAGTGTGTGTTCACGCTTTATTATATTAGTATAGACTAAGGTATCCTTTCCACTAATAATTTGCAATTACACCAGTGGAAATGTACATAACTGTAGACGCGACTTATCGCTTAGTGGAAAAGGAGGTTAATTACCTTCTCAACATTCTCCTAGCCTCCGGATGCGCTTGTTCCGTCGCGCAGATCAGCCATTCTAGTGCTTGTTTGAAGTTTGAGATTTTATCAGCTTCAAGTTCTGTAATATATTAATTATAAAATACAAATACACAAAAACAAGACGCGAAACATCGATTATTCATAATTGAATTCGATTCATCGATTCACCATTCGATATATTTGTAGTCCGTATCGATTAATTCATTATATTCGATGTTTTTAAAGCTAAAAATGTTACCTGTGATCTTGGCTCACTTAAAGTTTATTTACAAATATTAGAAACTGATGTAAAGGCGATTGAAACTGGATTTTTTTTAAAGACGACATAAAAAATTCCTAGATGGCGCTGTCATTAATTTTGTCAAATTCTTGTACGAACATTAATTTTGATGGAAACTTCCAAATACAACAATGCTTTTAATACGAATAAAAACACCCAGTGTTATAGAAAAATATTTTTTTAACCATATTGAGGTTTTAAACTTATAAGTTTAAGTAAGAAATTTCTACAATAAATCTTACTAAAATTATCAATGCAGTTCTTAGATGGATGGATGTTACTACATATCAGAACAGCTTAATGGATTCCAATTTATTTATTTATTTATTTACAATAGGAAGCCAACATATCACATGAAATAAGTCATGTTTGTTGAAGAAAAATAATTATAACTAAAACACAATATCATGGATACATTTACAGGCTAACACAATATTATGATAAAAAAACAAGTTTTACATGACAAATAATTAAAAACTAAAACTCACTACAAAAAAGAAAAATAAAAAAAATGGGGATCTTAGCCTACTTGGTAAGTTCTTTTAATTTTTACTGGACCATAAGATGGCTGACACTAAATATGCAAATAAAACACTGTATTTTAGTTATTTTGGGTGTAATGTAAGTGAATATCACTATAAAAACATAGAAGCAGGATGTATAGATATCCTATAATTTCTTTCAATATAATATAAAAAAAACATCAATTCAATAATAACTAAATAATCAATAGTGATTTTTTAACAGGAAGACATTTCCCTTGAGTGTGCAAGAGTTATTCCACACAGAGACGCGGGTAAAAACTAGTTCCATAAATGTAATAATAAAACCAATAGTGAGGTCCTGTCTCTGCAGCCCTGACCACTGGTTGCTCGAGTCATCGGATTCCGCAGCCGGTGGACTTCTATTTTTTGATATAATATGTTTTATTTTATTTTTAAAAAAAAAAATCATGTGAAATATATTATATATAAAAATAAGAAAATAAAGATATGAGATTAAATAAACCATACCACATTTTTCTTCTAAAAGTTGCTTTGCTAAAACCACTTGCGATTCTGCACATCCATCCTCCGCTAGCTGGTTCCTTAACCTCCTCAACGATCCTTGCGGGCCATCTGAAATAAAGATTTCTCAACAGTAGACAATCATAAATACAAAGTTAAATATAAAAGATTAAGTGCCTGTCCCACCAACTAATAGATGCTTGGATAGATTACAAATGATGTCACTGTCAGATGTAACTGACATATTTTTGTTTTTTCAATCTAAACAGACAGAGTCATGGATGAAAACTAGTGTTGATTTAGATTAGAAAGTTCTAGACTTTCTAATATCATGTTATTTCCAAATTCAGAGTATTTATAACAACCTTCTGTGACATTAAAATAACTCCAACTAGGTTTTTTTGCTATACAAGTGAGCCGTTGCTGTAGAGGTCTATAAAAACAATTTACAAGTACTGGCTAATACTTTTGTAACATTTAATAAAGTTTGATTTAATAAATTATTTGTATTGAAGGCAGAGTTAGTAATGGAATAATCAGAACATTACCTGTATTAAATAATTTATTTAAAATAATGAAAATACGTTTAAATTACTCAACTAAAATACAAGCATCATTATAGAATGTAGCAATCGGATAACACGTAAATAAGTGTTTTACTGGTGATATTGCGAAATTTAATTTACGAATACTAAAAAAGGCGGCTGCAAAATTATCATAAAACCTTAAATATGACAAGGTTAACAACAATATCTAGTTTATTTAATACGTAAGTTACTTTTAATTTCACGGTTAACCTAAGATATGATTAATAATGGATATAAATTTCTAAAAACAAAACATTGTTTTAGTATCTAAGGCAAATTGTTTTATGGAATAGGCAATATTTATACTTACCATGAAGGTTCCACCGCTTTCTTCCAACAGGCATGACCTTTACTCGGATACAATAATATTAAACTAATATTAAAACACAGCAGTAGGAAAGAATTTATAAACAATCAACAAAAATCCGTATTTTGATTCTACCATTCGCAATTCGCAATAACTTTATTTTGACAGTTCGTCAGTTGATAGTTAAACAGGGCAATATGCTGTTCATCCAAAATTTAAATCGTTATATTAAATATAAATTACTCTATACCTCTTGATTTTATATTAATCAGGTTTAAATGTTTAAGAATTCCGATCTAATTAAAGTTAAGAAGCAAATTATTAGTACACTGTTTGCCTACACTGTAATATCTATTCAATCAAAACTAACGTAGGCGAACAATCTAATCTACCCACGTATAAAAAAAAATTGTCATCATATGCTGGTCTATTTAAGTTCCAAGGACGAAATTTAAATTTAGAAAATAACTTAGCGTGGGGGAATTTACAAATAATCTTCAAAAAGAAAATAAAAACATTTGAGGAAAGTTTTGCTATTCCTGTCATCCATAAAAGTCGATTCGATAAAGTTAAACTTGAATCGAAGAAACGAGTAACGATATAGCCGTTAACGCTGTCTAAGGAGCTATTGGCTATTGGCATGGATGCACTAGTCACTGTCATTGACGTCTCTATCATTTTATATCCTCTTTGGTCACAATACTATTTTTGTTTTCATTATATAATCTGTTATAGTGATAGATATATAAAAATAGATAGGCGATTGTTTGAAAATGACAGCTTCTGCCTACTTTTAACTTAAATGCGCATTTGAATATTATTATGGTCTATTACTAATGGTAGTTACAAAACTCTTCACTTCACCTAGCCAACCACAACTATCAGCGATAAAATGGCAAAAATCAAATAGACACCAAGTGCTACAACGTGTAGCCTGTCCATCTTTACATGTCAGTGAATGTAGTTTGAAAGTAAATATCACCTGTTTGTTTAGTTTTTCTGTCGAAAAACATTGAAAACTTAAAGTTTTACTTAATTAATAACTGAAAAACTACTGCTAAACATAAAATTGTCGTGCCAAAGTGTAGTTATGATATTTTCAAAATGTTAACGCCAAAGTTCAAATTGTCACAAGATGAGAATCACGTATATATTATTGTGCATGCGCCCTACACGAATATCCGCGAAACAGAAATCGATGTGGACGGGGAAAATTTCTTGTTCGTGTCAAGTCCTTATTTCCTCCGGCTCCGGCTTCCGGGACGGATAGTTGAGAACGATAATGCTAAAGGCTCTTACATTTGTGATTCGGGCGACTTTAACCTCACCTTTGATAAAGAAAATCATGGTGAGCACTTTGAAAATCTAGATATGATAACAAGTTTACTGGCTCCTCGTGATATACCAGATTTGAATCCTACTTTAGTGGAAATGTTGGAAGAAAGTGGTATTACTGGTGAAGAGCAGGGTGCGTCTTGCAGCAAAAGCGACGGGTATACTACAGAAAGCGACGATGATACTACTAATTATGCTTACGGCTTTGGTAACAAGGTCTGTGTGGAGTTCGGGGATCTGGCTAAAGAATTCCCACATGTTTTCGAACTGAAGGAGCCCGATCGTGTACCGATCGCGAACAGGCA
Organism: Papilio polytes; assembly: GCF_000836215.1. Classification (NCBI taxonomy): domain Eukaryota; kingdom Metazoa; phylum Arthropoda; class Insecta; order Lepidoptera; family Papilionidae; genus Papilio; species Papilio polytes. Next base: position 4,523,557 of record NW_013527026.1, read on the forward strand.
CGAACTACGCATCAAATATGAAAATCGCAAGTTTTCCAATGATCATTACTTAGCTGATTTCTTTGAAGAGGAACTTGATATTTACATCAATTTCGAAGTGTTCTGGAGAAATGAGAATTTCAATGTTGAAAGTATAGAGTTCACGGATGATGAAATTTCATTATTGAAAGATTTACCGAATAAGAGTTACCTGCTGAGTAAAAGTGAATACAACCAAGTAATGCTCGGGCTTGTTGATATCTTGTACGGTTATTGCTATGACAAGCATACCACTCACAATGAAACATCCGTCGAATCCACTTGGACAATCAACAAGCTCTCTGCAACATTGAGCTGGTTTTGTGTATTTAAGGAACCCAAGGAGGTTTTAATATCAAGTTACAGAAGATCTCTCGTCTATCCTATCTTCAGGAATTTTGATTTGAGCAGAAATGTGCATGATGACTTGATATCATTGCTCAGAAAGGGCAAGATGTTTATCGTAAAATGCCTCTTAGAAATCTACAATCTATTCAACACATCAAACCAACCTCGTTACATACTTAACCAACTTTATATAAAAGATTACCTGATTTTCGTACAGAAATGTAGACAGGAGGAACTGGACGAGTTGTGTAATAACTTAGCCAATATTGATATTGAGAAAAAAGATGTCGGTTTTGATCTAGAGGAAATAGAAGAGGCTGGAAAATTGGTAGAAAGGGAGGAAGCACTCATTATACAGAATGAATTAGCATGCAAGTTGGCGAACATTGAATTAATACCAGGAATAAAGAAGCCACCATATTTTGATGTCACCACACTATTTAATCCCAGTTCAAGCGATTCCAGCAGCGACAGCTCTTCAAGTGATTCATCGAGTGATTCACTTGATTCTGATGATGATTCCTCCTGATATGAAAGCTTCCAGGGTCCAAGTGGCAAAGGCTTGTAAAGTCACCATTTAAACCCTGGAAAGCTTGGAAATGCTACAATGAAAACATAGGAGTTGGGTCTCTATTGGTTCGGTATTCAAGTCATCGAGTGGATGTTTCCGAAATAACAATATGGACACTAAATATAGTGTTAAAAGATTCAAATATATGCTTATACTCCAATTTACACCCCATCCAGTGCAAATTTAATAGATTGAAAAAAAAAACTTTAAAGATTCTTAATACATAATCATATTAGTATTTCAAATGTTATCTTGGCTGTAAAATTAAATTAAAAATATTAATTATGCATTTAAATAATAATACATAGTTTAGAACTGTAGCTAAAATGTTTAAAAAATAGTAATTGTCATAGTTCAAATTCATATTTAAATCTAAATATTCAATTCAATCGATCTCTAAATGCTACTTTTTGATGTGAAAATGTAGTGTTGTAGAACATAGAAAAATAACGTTATTAGGTAACCATTTATCGCTTTTGTTATGCTATTTAATGGTTATAAAAGCTGCTACTGCTAGTTATATGTAGTTATCAGTTATAAATGTACATAGATAATAAAAAATATTTTAAAAATCTTCAACGTATATTACAAAGTCATTGTTTAGTCTATAATTATATTGTATCTAATACATTGCATTTCAATCTTTACGGTTTTAAATAAATGTTAGAATAAAAAAATTGTTTTAATACTTAACCTAATACTAAATACAGAGCCGGTTTTTATATTTTTATGACGCCCTCTTTTACCATGACTGGGAGGAGGGAGTAAAGGGGTTTGTAAAAATACGGAGACTTGTCACACTCCTTTATGCTAGACTCCCTACCGGTACTGTACCGATATTGCAACAAAAGTTAACATACATAATAGAGCAAAATCATGTGGTTGGTATGAAGACGTACGTCATTACAATGAAGGGGAAGTATTCGACACTGTTAATCTTATGTTCACTCAGCGAGAATCCTGAATCAACAATCATAAATCTTAGCTACAAAACGACGTGTACATTTTATAAGGGATATAACACTTGTAAAAGTAAAATTATACGAGTCCTATAAACATGGGCTTCACGTAGGCTAGGTCTAGGAGGGTAGCTGCCGTTAATATTCAATATTCAAAGCAGGTTTTATATCTGATTTTTTGGTTCTCCGGGAGGGGGCTTATGACCGCTTGGCGGCCATGTCTATGAATTTGAAAAACGAATATTAGAATAAGCTGATCATAATCTACCACTACCCTTCTAGGTTTAAAGTTCTTAGTATCCAAGTACACTTTATCCGGTTAAGTCTGGAGTCTAGTTTTTCGTGTACATGATTTATATATGTAGGTTTGTATTAATTTTAATATTGTAATAAACCTAAAGAAACGTTTATGTTTCTCTTATCTTCCATTATTGTCATAAGCCACCCAGTTAGGCAGAATTTTTAGTTTTTACCTTAACAAACAGCGTTATAAGTTAAAAAAAATGAAGTCTGCATGCAGATGCACCGTTTCGCGCTGCGACCACACCCATCGTACATCAAAATCAATACGAACTGTGCTATTACTAGATTTATCTATGTTTCAGAATATGGCGGCTGGAGTCTGGGATGTATTGATTTTCATTGCATATACATAGGTAATAGGTATTAACAGGGAATCGCCACGCCTAAAAGTACTGCGCAATTTCAAATAGCAATCTCATATCGTATGATATAAATTGTGCTATTTAAAAATATGTTTAGATTTGTTCTAGAAACATCTATCATCCACTTGTCCTTATCCCTTACGGAGGGTCGGCACAGTGTGTGCTGCTCTTCCACACGTCTCTATCAGCCGTCATATCTGAATCCACTCCTTTCTTAAGCATATCATCTTTCACACAATCCATCCATACTTTCTTTGGTCTTCCTCTTACTTTGTAGCCATCCACAATCAATCTTAACATTTTCTGGTTTATGTCCCCATCATAACATGTCCATACCACGCTAACCTTTTGCTTCTCAATTTCTCCACCACTGGCGCTACTTTCAAACTTCCTCTAATGTACACATTCTTAACTTTATCCATTCTTGTCACACCACCCATCCATCTTAACATACGTATCTCAGCCACATGCAATATCCTTTCCTTTCTAGAAACATCTTTTTGAAGAGATAATCATCAGCTACTTATTAAGTAAGCCAGTATCATTCTTCGACCACATCATACCACCTGATGGATGGTACAGCGCTAGTTTAAATTTCACTAAAAAAAGTAACTACTTTCCCATCGAGGGTTTCCTTTAAATCCTACTCATTACAATATTATAAATGCGAAAGTATAGATGGATGGATGGATAGATGGATGTTTGTTAGAGTATGTAGCCTAAACAACTGAATAGATTTCGATGAAATTTGGTATAGATGTTGAGCATAGTCTGGAAGAACACATAGGCTACTTACGTATATTTTAATTCCACGCGGACGGAGTTGCGGGTGAAAGCTAGTAAATATATAAAAAATAATAAACATTAAATCAGTACCAAAACACATTGCAACATAATACACTTAAACAAAAAAAAATACAAACGCGAAAAAAAGAAAATTAACTATCAAAGATCAAAACTATTGACAAGAAAATTGAAAAGAAAAAACAAAATATATAGACATTTTAAATATGCGATACAATGCAGAATTGATATGGCCTTTCATATGAGTAATATCACGTTTCCCTACACCGTCTGAACGTCGTATTAATGTATCTATGAATTACGAAGATATAATCTGCACATTGGTATTTAGCGGGATTCGAACCCAGGACATGCAATTACAAGTCAATTGTCTAACTCCTAAATGCATATTATTCAAACAAAAATATAGTTTTTATGGAAACCAAGTTTTTTTAATCACATGTTATGCGACGAGACGATGGGGACATAAACCAGAAAGTGTTAAGATTGGAGATGGATGGCTACAAAGGAGGAGGAAGACCGAAGAAAGTGTGGATGGATTGTATGAAAGAGGATATGCTTAAGAAAGGAGTGGATTCAGATATGACGGCTGATAGAGATGTATGGAAGCAGCACATACTGTGCCGACCCTCCGTAAGGGATAAGGGAAAGTGGATGATGAAGTTTTTTAAATTATTTTTCTTTTAATCTGTGACATAATCATGTATTTAAGGGTTTAGCAGCCAACACTCGAAGAGATAAAAAAAAAGCAGATATATTTTTTAAACTTCATTTACTCGTACTATTTAAATATTTCGAGAATTCCCCATTCGATTATATTTAAAGTAATATTATTGAAAAATAATCGAATTATTTTGACATTATTTTTCAAATTTAGGACATAATGGATGTGTATTAGACATACCAATAAACAATTTTATTCATACAATAACAGATTCAAATTTTTCAAACACCAAAGTAAATCGTAATATGCATCTTACACCATACATTCCAATTTCATAACTATTTATACTTATTTCTCTACTAATTTAAACATTAGGATTAATTAATTTGCTTTTTGGAAGTACTCCTTACTCTCTACTGGGCTTGGTTTGATAGTAGCGGCGTTCGTCTCTGGATTCCAGTTAGCTGGACATACTGTGAACATTAAATTGTTTATTAAAAAAAATCACAAACATCAATAAATCTCTACAATTCATTTATTTTTATAATTTTAAAGCTTTACAGTGTTTTAACCTATAAATTTAGGGAAATATCAATTTTAATCGATTTCGCAATCGAGAAAGTTCATTCTTTATCTCTAGCATTCGTAATTTGAAAAACTTCAGTTAACTATAAACAGCTTTTATCAACTAGATAACTGGTTTCGTAACCAGTTAAAAATAACTGTTACGAATAACAGCTAATAACAGTTAATAACCGTTAGAACTAGCAGTTAAAAATAATAGTTATTTCTCAGCGCTAAAGTTATTTCTTAAGTTCACTCCATCTTTCAATTTTGAAAACTGGAATACAAATGGAATTGCAAATTCCTTTTTTTAGAGTCGGTTAAAAACCGCCACGTATGGAATTTCACATTTCTTTTATAAAAATTAGGATTTTGATTGCAACAATTAAATCTTACTAATATAAATGAGATATTTAAGATGGATGGTTTGTTTGAGTTTGTAGTCTAAAATTAAAAGTGGCATAGATGTATACGATAGTCCGGAAGAACACATAGGCTACTTATTTTTTAGAAATTGCATGCGGACGGAGTCACGGGATAAAGCTTGTTAATTATCAATTTCAGTTTATGAATTACCCTCTCCATGCTTGTCTGCAAACTGGAAGGCCTTGACCAATCTTAGAGTTTCATCGACAGACCTCCCCACGGGCAGGTCATTCACTGACATATGTCTTAGAATTCCATTACCATCGATTAGGAATAAACCTGTAGAGATATAATTAATTTTAAATGTATACATACATATTATAATTTTTGAATTTAACCCTAAAGTAATCAAAGCACTGGAGATATAGAAAAAAAAACAGCAATTTCTTTTTAATAATTCAAATCTTCACTCAAATTTTTTATCTGAACATGTTCAACAGATTCTAGGATTTGTAATTTATATAACATCCAGTATTTTTGGTATTAACTGGAATTACCAATTACATACATCAAGAATTAACATCCCCAACATATTCTTTCATCAACATCCCATTAAGGGGGCATTAAAAATATACTCCATTGGTTTAAAATTATTGGAACTCGGCTCAAATGGCATTACAATCTTACCTCGCAACGCAAACCCTTCGTCCAATAAAACTTCATAATCCTGAGAGACTTTCTTCTTATAATCAGATAACAGGGGAATCTCTAATTTTCCTAATCCACCATTCTAGACAAAAATAATATTTTTTTTATAGGTATACCAACAAAATATATTAAAATAAATATACATAGTGTTTTAAACTCAGGTAAAAATATGAACATAAACGTGTTTTATTTATAGGCAAACACATCCATTGATAGAAAAACAAAGTGCAAATTACAATTACCTTACATCTAAGAAGTTAAAATCAGTCTTTAGTAACAATTCTAAAAAAAAAATGTAAGAGTTATATTTAAGTGGTATTGGTGAAACATTTGCAGTTAATTTTGATTTTTAAGGATTATTTTAATTACTAAGGAATGATGACGCACTATAATCAAACCATTATATCAAACATTTACTTTACAATCACGGAAATCCGCGGTGTTCCACTACAAAAATTATCCATACTATCTATACTATTATAATAAAGTGTAAACACACACTTCTTTGTTGCCTAAGATGTCAGCAATTACAACATATTTTTGAGTAATTCTTTTTTTATTAAAAAGCCAGACACTTAAGTCACGCTTTAGGCTATATATTTTCACGCCATTAAACTTAGGGGGTAAATATTTCGGATAAAAACCCTAATGTGGGAAAGAGACCATAAGTTGCTGCCAACATCAAGGAAGCAAAATTGACATGCTTTGTCATCATGTCATGTCTGTCATTTTGACATTTGCAATTTAATTTGACAAATGTAATCAATAAAACAATTTTCATAATTTCATGCGAATGAAGTCGCACGGGAACAGCTAGTTGCCTTATAAAATGCAATTTGACAAACTCCTCTTCTTGCTACAAACAGCTAATTAGATAGCATGATCATCACCAGCTCACTATACGTCCCTACCAAGGGGCTCGGAGCCTACCCTTAGTATGGCAACTAGGCCATAGCCATAAACATGCTGGCCCAATCCAGGTTGACTTCACACATGTCTGAATTTCTTCACGGATATGTGCAGGCATCATGTTTTCCTTCACCGTAAGAACGTCAGGTAAATTATGTACATTTAAAAATTCGAAAATCAGTGGTACAGTGTGATTCGAACCCAAAACCTGTAGATTACAATTCAAGTGCTTAAACTACGAAGCCGCAGATGCTCTCATTAGTATAATATAGTAATTAGATAGCAGGGAATGCAATAAAGAAATAATAAAATGAAACTAGCTTGCATTTATAAGCTACGTATCGGTTTGCTCCATGTCTTGTTTCAAAATGTTTAAACAATTGTAGCTTTAAAGGTTGAACACCACTAATTTCCCCGATTGTATAATATTAAATCAAATCATCATCATCATCATCTCACTATATATCTCCACCGAGGGGCTCGGAGCCTACCCTAAGTTAGGGATGACTAGGCCATAGTCAACCACGCTGGCCCATTACAACTTGGTTGATTTAAATCAAATAATGAATGAGAAATAAATAACTCACCTTTCTTGGTGTATTTGTCCATGCCAAGTGGCTGAACTCGGAATCTGTTGAAACTCCAATGACTTGGCATTGTATGTTGTCAAATTCTTTACTTCTCTCACTGAATGCAATTAATTCAGTCGGGCAGACAAATGTACTAAAAAAATACAGCTATATAAGAAAAAATATTCATTGAAATCAACAGCTAAATCTATGGTCATATAAAATACGAGCTGTTGCCCGCGATTTCGTCCGCGTAGTATTAGAAAACATACAAAGTATATGAATTACAAAAAGTTACGTATCCCGCGGGAACCGTACTTTTCTGGGGGATGAAGCTTATCCCATGTGTACTCCAGACTTTATTTTATATCTGTACCAAATTTCAATAAGATATGTTGAACAGTTGCAGAATGATCGAGTAAACATTAAAAAACTAAATTAATGAATCCCACGGGAACCGTAACTATTCCCGGGATAAAAAGTAGCCTATGTGTTCTTCCAGACTATGCTCTAAACCTGTGACAAATTTCATAGAGATCCGTTCAGCCGTTTAGGCTACAAACGCTAACAAACATCCATCCATCCATCCATCTAAACTTTCGCATTTATAATATTAGTAAGATACTTAGAAATCGGAAAACATACTAAACATTATGAGGATTGAGGGGATTCAAAAGTCTAAGATCATGTCTAATATTTTTTGATCATTGATGTGAATTTAACGAATTAAATTAAAAAATAGGACCTTTACTGAAAAATATTAGGCAGGCAAGAATTAAAAGTAAAATGTAAGATGGACAAGCAACACCAAACTGCAGATGCAATACATGTCTTTGGCAAAGCTGCTAAGCTTTAAAACCAGCCAGACACAGACAAAATAGTTTTAAAAAAGAAAACAATAATACTACTATTTTTTTTAGCCAGCCAGATGGAGACAAAATCAATTAAAAAAAACTATTAATTAAGATATCATAGATCCATTAAGTGTTAGTGTTAACGTAGATGCCACGGCCCGGTTGGGCGAAGGAGAACACCGCGGGGTTTAGTGCGTAGTCCGGCAGGTATTAAGACCGGGAGTCCCACACAAAACTATTAAGTGTTAGTGTGAACATAAAACTAGTGTTAGTAGAAAATCAAATATTTATTATTAATTAATAAAATTCACAATTACACCAGCCTACATGTAAGTTTATCCAGCAAGCATGCCAAGCCCCATCTGTCCTTCAGATGCTTATACTAATAATAATGTGAAATATGTACTTACAAATCCAGAGGATAGAATAACAGAACCACATATTTCCCAGTGTAATCCGCAAGCTTCACTTCTTTAAACTCTCCATTCACTACTGCTGTACCTCTAAAGTCAGGTGCTGGTTTTTGAATTCTAGGCGCAAAAGCAGCACTGGCTGAAATAATAAAGTTACATGAATTAAAAAAAAAACTTCTGCTTGGTTAAGATTAAATCTATTTTGTAATAAAATAGAAATTGATTCATATAATTTACTTATTCATGATAATTTACACAAAAATAGGAAATATTTGCATTTTTGTATTTATTGAAATAACTCATTAACTAACTGGCCGATTTCAAAAATTCTCTCACCATTAAAAAGCTATGTTATCCGTTAGTAATATAGACTATGTTTTTTTATTGTTTTACATTCACCTGAGCGAAGTCACAAGCAACAGTTACAAATATATGGGATTTAAATTCTATGCATAATTATTTTTTTACTGTCCATGTTTCACAATACACTTTTTTGTATGCAGGGTTTTTTATACATTGACAATGTTAAAGGTAAATTTTTTTTATTTAGTATAAATGTACCCACACATAACACACATACACTTATAGAAAAAGATGAGGAGTTTTGTTTTATTTTTTTTCCAACTAGTTTTATATTTACTGTTGTATTTGAATTGCCCTATATCCCATTTTTTTATCTTTAGATTGATAAATCTATTATAATTATAAAGTTCAGTTTATTACGAGTATATAGCAGCCTCCGACTATCTACTCTTCCTCTTACACACTGGGGGGTGGCTGAAAATCAGCTTAACAGTGGATCTCTACCAGTATTGGTTAAGCTAACCTCCCATTTTGCCATCTGTTGCAAATTTTCATAAATGTTTGTTATTTATTTAACTCTGTATATTTTTTTGGATGGTAATAAAAAGGTTTTATTTATTTATATAAAACGAAAATGACTTATAAATAAAGTGAGATTGTTTCAATAGTGTCAGAATCAAGTATTATCAGTGACCTTACGATTTCCAACGATCTAGTCTAATTTATTGATAAGAATAAGAATCAATAAAAAGTCAATGTCATTTTTTATTGTAAATCAAATTAGTTAAAATTAAAGTGAGATTTTATGATTATGTAACTTACTTGTTGAGAAATTAGTTTTCCTTAATACAGATATTCCAGGTGCCAGAACCTGTAAGAAAAAAATACCGACGTAAAATATCACTTGAATTAAAAATTAAGATATGAATTAGAATGGCCTTACCCTGCGCAAAGATTGTTTTATGAAGAACGACATTTTAAAATTCCTTTAAGGTTTACTGTACTCCGGCTAAAGACTGTATTTTATAATAATGTTTTAAGGAACTTTCTCGTAAAGCAGCTATAACCAACTTATAACCGCAATATCTCTCAGGTGAAATTTTTGTTTGTCAGTTTGACACTTTTCTTTACCAGTTTTCATTTTGACAGCTGGCAGCTGATAGTATCTTAGATTTTTTTAATGGCAACAGCTTCACAAGTAAAGCCAAAATATCGACTTGTTAAGGCAAGATTTTAACTCAACAAAATTCCAATGATTTTTCTAATAGTGGAATTATAAACAAGAATATTATATCAAAATGTTAACTACACTGCTTTGTGAGGAAACTGTTATATCGGTGTTATAACCAGTTATAACGGTTAGTTATACAGATTGCACAATGAACAACATCGATTCTAGAACGAATATCGATAAAAACTGTTATTATTTTCTTTTAAAAATTACATTGTATCCGTCTGGCTGGCTTATATATATAAAGAAAATAAAATAAATATATTTTTATATGTATGTACTTATAAAATACTTATTTAATAAAAAAATATTCTTAAATAATAAAATACATAAACACTATCAGCCAAAACTATTATTAGTTTATTATTAATCGTGTTAAACACATTTAAAAGAGTTTTATTACAGAAACGATTTAGAATTGTTATGATTTGAAGTTTGTAAATGTATCATCGTTTTTAGAACTGGCTATTCCCGAGTTCTATGTAGTTATTTCTCAAATTCTTTTAACACAGTTTTGTTTCTTTTTAAACTTAAAGTTATATTTTGAGATAAATTATTTTGAGAATATTATAGGAGTGCTTTTGGGTCAGGGGAGTGCAAAGAAGCGGGGAGAGCTGTATCCCGAACGTCCTAGATCAATAATCGAAGTCTAGATGCGCAGGTCTGCTTGGAGACCTAAATATAATGGGGTTATATTCTAGGTGGTAGCGAGGCGTGGCTATTTGAAACAAAGGCCTTTGTTTGATTTTCATAGGAATCTAAGTGTCATATTTTGTTATAATATTTAAAAAAACCTACACTCATGCAATACTCATGAAATAACAAAAAAAAAATGCCCACGTTTTCAAATTTAGGACCAATTTCATATGAAATTTAATCCATTTCCCTTTAAATCTATTTCCTTAGTTCGATAGATTTACTTGTTGAATATTACTTATTAAATAAATAAAGTATTACTATGATTTTTGCTTTTATTCTGTATATGTGGGCGTGGTTCTTTCTAGAAATTTCCAAAATGGCAGCAGCCACGTCGACAACGCATGCGTAATGAGGTTATACGAGCTCAATCGATCGAGTTTTCCTGTCTGGTTCCTGTATATCAGTGCACCCCGCCCGCCCGGCTTTTCATTCGTTCTCGAGCCTTCCTGGAAAGTGGTCGTATTGGTTGCAATACGATTTCGCGTTGTGATATCTCAATAAATTTTCATATTTTCTTGAAAATTCGCGTTTATTGTGTTGTTTTATTACTTACTTAGTGGAATATCGTGTGAATTAATTGTTTAGTGATTTTATGCAACGCGAAGGCTCGCGATCGCAATCCTTGGGCGTGGCCGCCGCCATTTTTCTTTGGCCACCCCTCCCCCTTCCCTTCCATCGTCTCTTGTTCTGTGCAATTTGTGTCGCGCGCAAAATAAAATGTTTTTGCCACTTACCATGTCATGCAATTTTCATATTTGTATTTGATCGTGTGTCTGTGGCAAGGATATTTTGCATGCATAATGTTTGCTTCATGTGTTTACCTGTAATATCTTAAAGCTGGAATGTAAAATTGTAAAAAGTTTACTGAAATACTACCTTAGATTATAAGCATTTTAATTTTGTCTTTTGATTTCTTTGACTCTAATATCATATTTCAACAACAGGTGGTGCAAAATGGTGGTAAATATGGCGACGCTTGGCGAAATTTTTGCTGTGCCTACGAAGCGAAAACAGTAAGTTTGCGAGCTTAAATATTTTAATTTCTTAGTTTTGCAATCATCAAATTTATTCCAATTGTACATACATAATACATATTAAGAAAGTTTTATGTTGACCTGCGGTTTAGTAAATTTTTTCATGGGCGTGGCCCGATGGAGGGTGGGGGGACAGGGAGGGGCAAGCGCCCTTCAGAAACTCAAATAATGACTACAACTACAGACTTCAAACATGTAAAATAGATATAATACTACTGTGAATAAGACCATATTTGGGTGTTCATGTTAAACCTAGCTTAGGTCATCCTGGTGTCGCAAGTATTTTGCATAAAAAGTACATCCAACGAGAAGTGATACCAAAAATTATACTTGCAGCCACAAATTTTTTGATATGTTCTTACAATGTGATTTTTTTAAAATGTACATTTTATCCATCACATTAATTAAAAGTAGTCACGAAATTAAAAATAAAATTAAAATTATATACCAAATCGCGTAAATCTTTAAAAAATTAAGAAAAGCACCAAAACTATAGCAAATAATACAATGATATACTAAATGACCGCCCAAATTTTGGCGAAGCCATCTTATTTTTGCAAAAAGAAGACATTACGACAAGAACACAAGATAGAGAGAGATAGATAATATCGCAGCGACATCTGATGGCATTTAGCGAAATTGACGTCCGTCGAATAGTAGAGCTGTTTCCAGAATGTTCTATCGCAACGCCATCTATTAGCGAGTAGAGGAAAAGACATTAGCGAAAAGATGTCTAGAATATTCGAAGCGGTGCGGCGTCGAGAATGTTTTGTTGGAAAATGTATTCGATTCGAAAAACCGAAAATGTACTGGAATAAAATGACAAAAGAATGACGAAAAGACGATCGAAATTCGGGAACAGCAGATAGTCTTATGGTGTCAAGTTAACAGTGAAGAAGTGTCAAGTGAATTGTGAAGAAGAAAAAGCGTACGTGAAGTGAAAGTGATGGTGTTATAGTGTCATTAGTGTTTTGTAAAGTGCTCAGTACTAGTGACTGTGTGTTTGTGTATTTCTGTTTGTGTATTCGTAGGGTTGTAACGGAACTCCGCCGTCGCCTCCGTTATTTCTTATGCGGAGTTATAACGGAGGTTAATTTACGTCGTCAACGCGAGACGCGCGACGAGGCTAGTCCGCTGGCTTGAGTTACGGGTGCGGATTGGCAAATAAGAAACCTTACGTAATCGTATTTTGGTATAGTTTGAGCTAGGATTGTAACAGTGGGCATTTAAGCAGAGGCAGATGCAGAGGTGAAAGGCTTCCACTCCGCGGATGCGGAAGTTAACGGAAGCGGAGGCAGATACGGAGGTGAAAGACTTCCACTCCGCGGATGCGGAAGTTAACGGAAGCGGATTCGGAGGTGAAAGGAATCAACTCCGCGGATGCAGAAATTACCGAGAGCGGAGACAGATGCGGAGGTGAAAGGATTCAACTCCGCGGATGCGGAAGTTACCGAGAGCGGAGACAGATGCGGAGGTGAAAGGCTTCCACTCCGCGGTGCGCAAGTTACGGAAGGGGAGGCGGATGCGGAGGTGAAAGGCTTCTACTTCGCGGATGCGGAAATTAACGGAAGCGGAGGCGGAGGTAAATAATTAAAGGTTTACGTTGATTTAAGATATAAAAACTAAAACGAAGTTCATTTAAAATACAGATTGGTACATACGTATATGTTGGATACACTTTGTTGCACAAATATGACGTATTACAATTATTAAGTAGTGATGGTGTACTTACACCATAATATTATATTTATTTTTTACGAATCTCTGCCAAACTCATTCGAAGATGACAAACTGCTTATCGCAACTTCTAACCTCGTCGATCCAAGGTTAAACTTGCCGCGAGGTGCATCAAAGGACGGCACGTATAAACAGCACGTAGACAATTTCGTCACCAACAATAACAATAAAAAAAACACAAGCCTATGATTCGAAAAATGTGAACTGCTAGTTAACCAACAAGTCGCTCTTCTCGCGTTGACGACGTTAATTAACCTCCGTTATAACTCCGCATAAAAAATAACGGAGGTGGATGCGAATGCGGATTTATTCTTTCTTGCTGAAGTTCCGCACTTGCGGATGCGGAGTCGGAGCTCCGTTACAACTAGCTTGTGCGCAAGGCGCAGGCGTGGCCGGTCAACTAGTAATACATTTTCGAAATATACGCGCGTGCTTGTCTTTGAGATTCGATTGTTGTTATTGGATTATTTTATTATTGAACTGTGTTTTACTTTTTAATTCCTTTAATAAATCAGAATTTATTTTCACATTTCGCCTACAACTCCACTTCCGTTAAACTCCGCATCCGCATCGGCTTTCGTTTAAATGGCTTCCGTTACAATCCTAATTTCGTGTAGTGTTAGCGGGCGTACATTTTTGACAAAGCTATCGCACAACTGTCAATTGTCGATTGTTTCGCAGCCCATTCTACTGTTTAGTTGCAGAACGTAAAATCGAATTGCGCAGTTTAGTGCAAGTCAATAGTAATCAAAGTGAGACTAAACACTAGTTTTGGGTGTGCGTACGCTCTTTTAAGACAATTGTGACAGTGTGAATCCGTGTTCCTGTTAGTCGCGAATAAATTAAATTAGAATTATCAAAATATTTTAACTCTATCCCCCAATATATTGCCAACGCTACAGTCGTTAAGGGACTTTTTGTATCACTACTAGTTGGATGTACTGTAGAAGAATTTGTGTTTTTTTCCTTTATCTTGTCTGTTTGTGTCATTTTAAGAATTCCACTTACGGTTTTCAGATGGAAAAAGACGAACGATCAACGGTGAGTCTCCACTGTCTTGACACTTGTATAACAACAATATTGGATATATAGCAAAAATGTTCTTATACTTGTGTTACAACAGTTGAAATTCACAGTAACAAAATCATTGTTTAGAATGCCCGTCTTAACTTTGAAGACCAATGGAAACGAATAAATTTATTTTAACACTCAATTTTTATCAGGTTAGTAGAACTTCATTTATGTTTTCTATTTGATATTTACAAATACCTTAATTTTGACCACAGATATTATTTACAGTGATAACAAAATGAAGATGAAATTAAAAGAAAACATCGAAGATGTTGAGAAAAAGAAATTTGAGATTGATTGAAAATTGATCCATATACAAAACTTTGAGAAATTTGAAAGTGAAATCATGTGAGATAATAAAAGTTGACAATTAACTAAAAGAAACAAGAAAAACTCCAATCAAAATTGAAGAAAATAATTGAAAAGGCCACTTATTAATGGCTGTTTAGACATTTGAATACCCTTTCCTCATATCTTTTCCTTTGTTCCTTGATATTTTTTTATCCCTTTGTGCCTGTCAGTCTAGATCGTCGGTGGTGCAGTGTAAAGCACTGGACTTTCGGGTCGGTTTCAATCTCCGCCATGTACCAATGTGTTTTTCGGTTTTCGGATTGCACAAGTACAATTATCCGACGTTCTTACGGTGAAGGAAAACATCGTGATGCAACCTGCACATATCGGCGAAGAAATTCAAAGATATGTGTGAAGTCAACCAATCCGCACTTGGCCAGCGTGGTTGACTATGGCCTAGTCATCTCTAACATCAACTTTTACTGTCACATACAGACGTAATGCAAGCTAATGTTGTTTTTTGACAACTCTTAAATTAATCGGTTCTCAAAGTTAGTTATAATAAGATTTTTTATCTAATTTGGTGATTGAATCTTATGAAGCGAGGAATCAAACACCAAAGATTAAGCAGTGGTCCACCTGTGTTGTTCTGTTGTAAATGTGTTGCATGCAGTGCTTTTATTATATCTATGCGCAGCCAATTAAACGACACCAATTACAACTTATTTATTTATCATTGATGAATCTTTGAAATAATTGCTTGAGACTAATATTATATTTCCACAACAGGTGGTGCATACAGAAATGTTGGCTTGGATAGTTCATGAACTAGATGCTTGGCGCAATTTTTGCAATGCCTAAGAAACGAACACCGTAAGTTTATCTTTTAAATTTTTTATTAGAGTATCGTGAATTTTATAGTATTGGTGTTATTTTTATGAATGTTTCTATTTTTGTCTTTCAGATGACTGCCAGTTCGAGGGTCGAAGATGTCGAAAGAAATTGAAGATAGAAAAAAAAAAAACACTTTAAATTGTGAAAAATACACACAATTTAAACGTTACAAAAATATTGAACATTTACATAAAGAATCTGCATCAATATTTTTGGAAAGGCCAATTATTAACGGCTGTTTAGAGATTCAACCACTCACGTTTCCCTTATTCCTCCTTCTTAAAGTGCCATCTTCTTTCGAAGATCTGCAATCATCAAGGTTACTGCACTCTCGAAACTGCAGCTCTGAATATCCCATAGCCAGGATATCTTTCTTTGTCCCAAACTTCGTTTTCCCATACTCTTTCTTTAAACGATGAGTTGCAGCAGTTCATATTTTGCATTTCTCATTACATGGCACAAATGTTTCAGCTTCCTTTTCTTCATCGTGTATAGTACTTCCAATTACTTTTTCTTGCGTCCTAGCACGATGACATTTTTAGCTTCGTCTCTCCAAGAAATTCTTAACATTCTCCTGTATATCCACATTTCGAAAGCTTCCATTTTCTTGCTCATTGATTCTGTGAGTGTCCACACTTCTACGTACAGGAAAATGGAGAAAACGTAACAACGTGGTACATGCATTCTTAACTCAATGTTCAGCTTTTCACTGCAGAGAAGGGCTTCAGTCTAAAGAAAGCGTTACTAGATTACTCCATACGGCATCTTATTTCGAGACTATTATCTCCTGAGTCATCAACCCAGCATCCTAAATTACTACATTTACATTTACTATCTTCTTTTGGCTGTCAACTTCATATGACCCAGTCGGGTGGTCGTTTACAAATAGTCATGAATTTGGCTTTCATGGCATTGATTCAGAAGCCATATCACATACTGACAGTTTGGGCTCTATCTAGAAGGACCTAAAAATCTTCTATTGTCATCGCTACTAATACAGTGTCGTCAGCATAACGGATGTTGTTTTAAATTTCGCACTTCACTGTTTTACCTAAATCCACTTGATCTAACGCTTCGTAGTATCTGCGATAAAATACATCCTTGTCGTACTCCCCTCACGATTTTAGCTTCTTCTGTCAGTCCACCTTCTACACGTATTGTTCTGCCTTTTGGTTCCAATATACATAGGTGTCTAAAAACCTAAACCATACGTCTTTGGAGTCGAGGCCGAATATTTCTAGTATGTCAGTCATTTTGGCATGTTCTCTATCAAAAGCCTTTTCATAATATATAAAGCGCACAAACACATCTTGATTCATATCCCAGCCTTTCTGTATTAAGATTTGATTGCTAAAAAGGCATTTCTGCTAGGCCATTAATGAAACCAAATTGGTTGATATCTCGTCTTCACAAAACTTGTATATTCTTTTGTGAATTACTTTCAATAATTTTATATAATAATTTTGAGCCTTGTTCCTTGGCATTTATATCCGTTTGTGCGTTTGAGTAGATCGTCGGTGGCGCAGTGTAAAGCACTGGACTTTCGGGTCGGTTTCAATCTCCGCCATGTACCAATGTGTTTTTCGGTTTTCGGATTGCATATGTACATATATCCGACGTTCTTACGGTGAAGGAAAACATCGTGATGCAACCTGCACATATCGGCGAAGAAATTCAAAGATATGTGTGAAGTCAACCAACCCGCACTTGGCCAGCGTGGTTGACTATGGCCTAGTCATCTCTAACATCAACCTTTACTGTCACATACAGACGGAATGCAAGCTAATGTTGTTTTTTGAAAACTCTTAAATTAATCGGGTTTCAAAGTTAGTTATAATAAGATTTTTCATCTAATTTGGTGATTGAATCTTATGAAGCGAGGAATCAAACACCAAAGATTAAGCGGTGGTCCACCTGTGTTGTTCTGTTGTAAATGTGTTGCATGTAGTGCTTTTATTATATCTATGCGGAGCCAATTAAACGACACCAATTACAACTTATTTATTTATCATTGATGAATCTCTGAAATAATTGCTTGAGACTAATATTATATTTCCACAACAGGTGGTGCATACAGAAATGTTGGCTTGGATAGTTCATGAACTCGATGCTTGGCGCAATTTTTGCAATGCCTAAGAAACGAACACCGTAAGTTTATCTTTTAAAGTTTTTATTAGAGTATCGTAAATTTTATGGTATTGGTGTTATTTTTTTGAATGTTTCTATTTTTGTCTTTCAGATGACTGCCAGTTCGAGGGTCGAAGATGTCGAAAGAAATTGAAGATAGAAAAAAAAAAGACTTCAAATTGTGAAAAAATAAACACAATTTAAACGTTACAAAAATATTGAACATTTACATTAAGAATCTGCATCAATATTTTTGGAAAGGCCAATTATTAACGGCTGTTTAGAGATTCAACCACTCACGTTTCCCTTATTCCTCCTTTTTAAAGTGCCATCTTCTTTCGAAGGTCTGCGATCATCAAGGTTACCTGCACTCTCGAAACTGCAGCTCTGAATATCCCATAGCCAGGATATCTTTCTTCGTCCCAAACTTCGTTTTCCCTTACTCTTTATTTAAACGATGAGTTGCAGCAGTTCATATTTTGCATGTCTCATTATATGGCACAAATGTTTCAGCGTCCTTTTCTTCATCGTGTATAGTACTTCCAATTACTTTTTCTTGCGTCCTAGCACGATGACATTTTTAACTTCGTCTTTCCGAAAAAAATCTTCACATTCTCCTGTATACCCACATTTCGAAGGATTCCATTTTCTTACTCATCGATTCTGTGAGTGTCCATACTTCTACGCCGTACAGGAGAATGAAGAAAACGTAACTACGTGGTACATGCATTCTTAGCTCAATGTTCAGCTTTTCATTGCAGAGAAGGGCTTCAGTCTAAAGAAAGCGTTCCTAGATTACTCCATACGGCATCTTATTTCGAGACTGTGATCTCCTGAGTCATCAACCCAGCATCCTAAATTACTACATTTACATTTACTATCTTCTTTTGGCTGTCAACTTCATATGACCCAGTCGGGTGGTCGTTTACAAATAGTCATAAAGTTGGCTTTCATGGCATTGATTCAGAAGCCATATCACATACTGACAGTTTGGGCTCTATCTAGAAGTATCAGTCATGGCATGTTTTCTATAAAAAGCCTTTTCATATTATATAAAGCGCACAAACACATCTTGATTCATATCCCAGCCTTTCTGTATTAAGATTTGATTGCTAAAAAGGCATTTCTGCTAGGACATTAATGAAACCAAATTGACGTCTTTATATCTCGTCTTCACAAAACTTGTATATTCTTTTGTGAATTACTTTCAATAATTTTATATAATAATTTTGAGCCTTGTTCCTTGGCATTTATATCCGTTTGTGCGTTTGAGTAGATCGTCGGTGGCGCAGTGTAAAGCACTGGACTTTCGGGTCGGTTTCAATCTCCGCCATGTACCAATGTGTTTTTCGGTTTTCGGATTGCATATGTACATATATCCGACGTTCTTACGGTGAAGGAAAACATCGTGATGCAACCTGCACATATCGGCGAAGAAATACAACAACAAAGATATGTGTGAAGTCAACCAACCCGCACTTGGCCAGCGTGATTGACTATGGCCTAGTCATCTCTAACATCAACCTTTACTGTCACGTACAGACTAAATGCAAGCTAATGTCGTAATTCGACTACCCTCAAATTGATCGCGTTGATTTTTTTTGTATAATTTGGTGATTGAATCATATGAAGCGAGGGATCAAACACCAAAGATTAAGTAGTGTTTTGCCGCAAAACACTACGTATTAATTTACTCTGAATGTGTGTTGTAAATGTGTTGCATGCAGTTTTTTATTATATATATGCGTAGCCAATTAAACGACACCAATTACAACATATTTATTTATTTATTTATTTATCATTGATGAATCTTTGAAATAATTGCGTGAGACTAATATTATATTTCCACAACAGGTGGTGCAATCAGGAATGTTAATTTCGATAGTTCATTAACTTGACGTTTGGATAAAATCTAATTTTGCCTAAGAAGCAAAAAACGGTAAGTTTTGCCTACCCCTTGTTTAGTTATTGGCGTTATAATTTCTGCATTGTCTTAACTAATTTACTTTTTTTAGGTGAGGTGAGTCGGAGTTATAAGGACTTAAAAAATAAGAAACCTTAGTTTTAACACTCAATCACATGTTAACTGGTCAGTAGAATTTTATATTTTCTAGTTGACATTTTAGAGACGTCATTTGATTACATGTTTTGTTTACAGTGATATCTGATAAAACTGCAGAAAGAGGGAGAGCCATAACCAAAATATGAAGAATCGAACCGCAGAAAAAATTTGAAGTGTCTTTATGTAACTAAAATAGGAGAGCATAAAACATCACAACTAAGACGGTTTCGAGCTAAATACTTCATGATCACGAGATATGGCCAACGTTCATCTGAGATGGAATACAAAAACTTATAATTACGGGTAAAATAGAGGAAAAATGACTCTGAGAGCGCCGTATGCATTAGAGTAATCAATTATGCTAGATGAGTTTTGTAAGAAGCAAAAAGAATAGAAGAATTAAACTAAAAGCTTGAACTGTTTCGCTTTATCCCGTGGGGGGTTCGAGTCTGGGCCACTTGAGTCGTACCTGTATATCAAGCCTCGCAAATCTTAGCGGCCACGGATGTTTTAGAAAGAAGCTGTACGATATGAATTTGGTTGAATCAAGTATGTGTCAGTGCGTTATGCTGAGAAAGATGCTCATCACGTTCTGTGGAAGTATCCTCAGTATGTAGACCTGAAAACGAAAAGGATAAACGAATTGCTCGCCAGGATGCGGGTCAGATTTACTATCTGGATCACGTTAGCAACGGAGCCAACTATACCTCGTGAGCTCGCGCGTCAGTGGCAACAACGAAGATGTAGGCTGAAGTACAGTGGGAGCCTGACTGCAAAGGTGTAGATGATCTATTTCGTCCATTTGGGAGAATGCAACTTGCCAATCAAGACCCGAAATTGGTCTTCGCCTATATGAGGGTCGGTGGCACCATGAGTGTTAGTGGACTGTAGATGTCCAAATATGCACCGCGCTCGACACTTTACTATGTATAACGCCATCTACAACATTGAGAACCGCACATTATGATGAAACACCCTACGGGAGATGGTGAAGAAAAGAGGTTACGAATCAGGAATAAGGAAACGTTACGGAGAGATAAACAGAAATGCTTCTGAAATACGATGAAGTAACCACTGCCTATGACCTAAAGATGAAGTTACCTGATAATTTTATAATGTATTCGGATGCGACTGATCTGGCTTATTCGTTGAATGTAAAACAAATTATATAAATGATATAGAAGACATAGTGCGTCAATATACTGTTACATCAGAAGAATGTTATTTATAGTTAATTAATTTAAGAATCAATCGTAACATTGTAAAGACTAATTTATTTACTAAGATAACTCCTTGTAGAGTGTCTCTGATGTATCAATGCCAAGGGAAATTAATTGTTTATGATGTACTGAACATAATGTTTTTTATATTAATGCGGCAATCACATGTTTATCAATCAGATTATCTTATTATGTATAATCTCATCATAATTTCAAAATGTTAAAAATTAACAAACGTAACACGTAACACTGCTCCTTTCCAAGAGCGATTTCGCCCTGAAACGTTTTCGAATACTGCTAACTGTTCCCTACGCTAAGGTTCAATTTTCTTCCGCGTTATAGCTCCCTGGAAATAGCGCTAAGTCGTTAAAGTTGACTATCATTGGTTTTCCATGCGGCGACTTTTGTATTCCATAACAAGTATAATTGACACGCTTTAAAATCTCATAGGGTTTTTCCCAAGAATTTTGTAGCTAAGGCGACAAGCCTTGTCTAGATCTCCCTATTGAAAAGTTGTTTTCTATGCTCCTTCACCTTATCACTGGCGCTCGAAATGTTTAGGCCAACTCTTTTATATAAATCTTTCATTCTCCACCGCAGCTGTCTTACGTAGCTCCAGCAATATCGTTACCTGGTGGACAGGCAAACTTCAGATCACACCACTCCTTCACATCGTTTTCGCTCTGTACCCAATGTTCCCTCAATTTTCCTATGGTTCTTATAACCCTGTGTAATTCCTTCGTGAACTCCTTCCATCACTTCGATGCGTCTACAGATCTCTTTGTAGATTTAACAATTTTCAAGACTCCATCATTTGTATTAGGGAATCCCATTGAGCCCAGTAAGACTTATCTGTCAGTCGTATCGTGCCTCTTCTTGCCATGATGGTATTATACTTTTAATCTTCTAAGCAATGATCATGCTTAAATCTTGGACCTTCTCCTGGTCTAGTCTTAATTTTGCCGGCTGCCAGGCGTCATTAATTCCAGTAGTTCTACACAAAGTGGTTTTCTTTTCCTCAACTCTTAGGCAACATTTTCAGGTCTTCTTGACAAAGTTTCAGAATTCTTATGTGCTCGGTGTTCAATATAAAAAAGAATTCGGATTCTTACAATCTCTATATCTATCTTGCGACTTGTTCTTCAGGATTTTCTAACTGTAGTAAACAATATACTGTTGAAACTTTCGTGAGATATTAACTGAAACAAATTAAAACCGGGTCAACACACGTATGATCTTCCGGGGACGGTGACTTAATGTTAACAGCAACAGCAGTGATTCAACGTTTTTGAGCACGATGACATCGCCTTCGTCGACGCACGAAGCGGCCGCAGCGCACCCTGCGGCCGGCGTCATTTCTAGCCGCGTTCTTCGCGCCCTGGCCCACAGTGCACGACGCGACGGTACTTCGAAGTAAGCGAACCCTGAAACCAGAAAGGTACTAAACTAATCGGTGCCGTCACCGGAAGATCATACGTGAGTTGAGCCACCTTTAATTCATTTGAAGTAAACATCTCAAAGCAGTATAGTCGGTTCTCAGTAGAAACTCCAATCCATGCTAATGTTTAGTGATCCACTCCTTTTATATTATTCATACATATATAGATATCCTGGATAATTATTATTATGTTCATTTCTCTGAGTTGTCCGAGTGGTTCCCGTGAAGTATCATTTCTTCGCCACACAAAGTTAAAGATTTCCTCTTAAAATCCAACTGGAAACCTTCGGAGTTCATGATGTCCATTCCTATAATTACTTCTTCCTAGATGGCCGCTACGAACTATTACTTCACAATATATTTTCACCAACTCTCAGTCACTGTCTGTATATTCTTTCTATAGTTTCATCCGTTACAATATCAAGTCTCAGAATTGTTTTTGTCACACCTGTATACATATATAGTGTGTTCTTGTTCCATCCCCGAAAACGCCGTTTTCTACTAAATGTAAAGAATTGACTTTGGCTATACTCATTGTTCGACGCAGGTCGATGATCACCCTTTCGCATCAACCCTACTTTTTTTCACTACTACACTACGTTTTTTTTCATTGTCTCATCATTTTCCGCGCAATTTCTCCGAGTGAGTCCTAATTTATATCGGTATTTTCTCAATAACGCGCGAGCCAATGCAACGCCAATGATTAACATTCTCCAAATGACTTTAATCGTATCTCAATTCCAAATGTTTAATGAGCACATTAGAATTATCCTGTTCCCGGATGCTAATGGTTTGCAGAACATCTGTAGCCTCTCCATGAAGGGCAAACTATAATACTAAAGCTTTATCTGAATTAGTCCAACGATAAGCTCTGGACGCTGCTTCAAATTGACAGTGATAATTACTCCAATATGTCTTACCGCCATTCTCAAGGATTTTCATATCCACCATATCTTCCTCGGTTCTGTGTAGTAGTAGTTGGTAGTTGACATCCCATACTTTATCCTTTGATTCAAATATCTGATATTCTGCAAATTTCAGGGCATTAATCCCTTACTTGAATTTTTCAATCTCCTTACTTTCTTCTACCTTAAAAATATTGAACGTTACTTCTATCTCCACCAATTTTCCAATGAAAATTCATCCGCAGTTCGAGAAATTTCAAAGCAGAGGCTATCAGAGTCTTTATCTTCCTTCAATGCGATTCGGAGTTTTCGTATAAGTTTGGTTTTTATACCGCTCGCATCCAAGTCATCATCAACAGCCTTTATCTGGCCACTGTTGGACATAGGCCTTTCCCGTCTTGCACAAGATGCGGTCCTCCGCCTTCCATTTATAACGACTTCCAACTGTACAAAGTCGTCGCACCCAAGTTTCTTTCAATTCATTCCTTAACTCCACCACTTTCAAATCGTACAATAATGGCTGTGTGGCCATACTCTACTCCTGATATCAATTGTTACGGGTTTATTCATATTTCTTGATTATCTTTCAATAATCTTTCGGTTTTAAAAAAAACATAAACTACCACCACATTTTTATCACTTACATACAATCTATATCTATACTAATTTTTAAAGTGGAAATATTTGTATTGTTGAATTTTTGTATTCTTGTACTTTTGTATTCAATATTTTTGTATGTATTCGATTCGTTTAAAAACTACTGTGTCTATTTTAAGCTACTGAAATATTCAAGAAATGTTTGTTACTTTTAAAAGTACGTAAGGTAAGTAAGGTATATTTAAATAAGTACAGTTTTTAATCTGCGCGAGGCAATATCTGACCTCAATTTTTCAATGTGACTTTGTTCCAGCCAAAAATGTTAACTTAGAATGGCTAGTGTCGCATGAGACACTTCGGAGCAATTTGTCTACACATTGTTTACGCAGAGTTTCATATCTTGTCTTGTTGTATTTTTGTATGTATTTATTCACGTTAAAACTACTGTGTTGTTTTAAGCTACTGAAATGTTCAAGATTTGTTTTATACTTTTGAGAGTTTTTCAATGTGACTTTGTTCCAGCCAAAAATGTTAATTTAGAATGGCTAGTGTCGCATGAGACACTTCGGAGCAATTTGTCTACACATTGTTTACGCAAAGTTTCATATATGATTATCACCCGGAAAATGATTTGAGGGTAGTATTAAGGACAAAAAGTATACAGACGAATTGTCTATTTCCTTCTGTGTCAGTCGGTCATAAGAACATTCGACATGTTGTCAATTTTAATTAAATACTTTTGTATTGTTGAATTTACATATGTATTTATTCACGTTAAAACTACTGTGTTGATTTTAAACTACTGAAATGTTCAAGAATTGTTTGTTGTTTTTAATCATCATCATCATCATCACCAGCTCACATACGTCCCCACCGAGGGGCTCGGAGCCTACCCTAAGTAAGGGTGACTAGGCCATAGTCAACCACACTGGCCAAGTGAGGGTTGGTCGACTTATTTTTAATAGTTAAGTCTATTTACATAAGTACAGTTTTTAATCTGCGCGAGGCAATATCTGACCTCAATTTTTCAATGTGACTTTGTTCCAGCCAAAAATGTCAATTAAGAATGGCTAGTGTCGAATGAGACACTTCGGAGCAATTTGTCTACACATTGTTTACGCAGAGTTTCATATCTTGTATTGTTGTATTTTTGTATGTATTTATTCACTTTAAAACTACTGTGTAGTTTTAAGCTACTGAAATATTGAAGATTTGTTTTATACTTTTAAGAGTTTTTCAATGTGTCTTTGTTCCAGCCAAAAATGTTAATTAAGAATGGCTAGTATCGCATGAGACACTTCGGAGCAATTTGTCTACACATTGTTTACGCAGAGTTTCATATCTTGTATTGTTGTATTTTTGTATGTATTTATTCACGTTAAAACTACTGTGTTGTTTATACTTTTGAGAGTTTTTCAATGTGACTTTGTTCCAGTCAAAAATGTCAATTAAGTATGGCTAGTGTCGCATGAGACACATCGGAGCAATTTGTCTACGCAAAGAGAGTTTCATATATGTTTATCAGCAGAAATTGATGTTTTCTTTTTTTTATATGAGAAGGGGGCCAACGAGCGGCGGGAACACATAGGTGGTTAACGACGCCCATGGACATCCGCAACACCAAAGGAACTACAGATGCGTTGCCGGCCTTTGAGGAAATTCTAGGCTCGCTTCTTGAAGGACCCTAAGTCGTATTAGTTTGGAAATACCGCCGAGGACAGACCGTTCCACAACGCAGCTGTGCAGGGCAGAAAGTTCCGCGAAAACTGCACGGTTGTGGAATGCCAGCCATCAACATGGTGAGGATGGTACCTGGCGGTCTGTCGTGTCGTCTGATGACGAAACTCGGTGGCAGGAATCGTTCCAAACAACTCCTTGGAACACTACCCGTGGTAAATACGTAAAAAATGCAGAGGGAACTGACATCCCTCCGCGAGGGCAGAGGATCTAGCCGATCGGTAAGAGCTCGCTCGTGGTTAGTATTAAGAACAAAAAATTATACAGACCAGTTGAGCCTCCTCCTTTGTCAGTCGGTCATAAGAACATTTGACATGTTGTCAATGTTAATGAAATACTTTTGTATTGTTGAACTTTTGTATTTTTGTAGTCTTGTATTGTATTTTTGTATGTATTTATTCACGTTAAAACTACTGTGTCGATTCTTAACCACTGAAAAGTTCAAGGTTTGTTTTCTACCTTTGAGAGTTTTTCAATGTGACTTTGTTCCAGCCAAAAATGTCTATTTAGAATGGCTAGTGTCGCATGAGACACTTCGGAGCAATTGGTCTACACATTGTTAACGCAAAGAGAATTTCATATGTGTTTATTTGAAGAAATTGATGTGAGGTTAGTATTAAGGATAAAAAATTATGCAGACGAATTGAGTACCTCCTCCTTTGTCAGTCGGTCATAAGAACATTTGACATGTTGTCAATGTTAATGAAATACTTTTGTATTGTTGAACTTTTGTATTTTTGTATTCTTGTATTGTATTTTGTATGTATTTATTCACGTTAAAACTACTGTGTTGTTTTTAAGCTACTGATGTGTTCAAGAATTGTTTTTTACTTTTGAGAGTTTTTCAATGTGACTTTGTTCCAGCCAAAAATGTCTATTTAGAATGGCTAGTGTCGCATGCGACACTTCGGAGCAATTTGTTTACACATTGTTTACAAAAAGAGAGTTGCATATGTGACTGTCACCCAGAAAATGATAATGAAATACTTTTGTATTGTTGTTGTATTTTTGTATTTTTATATTCTTGTATTTTTGCATGTAATTGATTCACGTAAAAACTACTGAATCGATTTTAAGCTACTGGAATGTTTTACAGTTGTTTGTTACCTCTAAGAATTAAGTTTTATTTACATAAGTATAGTTTTTAATCTGCGCAAGGCAATTTTTCACCACAATATAATTATCAATGTGACTTTGTCCAGCCAAAAATGTCAATTAAGAATGGCTAGTGTCGAATGAGACACTTCGGAGCAATTTCTGTACATATTGTTTACGCTGAGTTTCATATGTGATTTATAACCCCCAAAATGATTTGAGGGACAAATTGAATACCTCCTTCTTTGTCAGTTGGTCAAATAGACATTTGACATGTTGTCAATGTTACCGTAATATTACTTTTTGTTCGTTTTCAATTGATGTGTTAAACTGTAATGGAAATTAAAATGTACTTTATTAACCACAGAACAAGTTTTATTTGCATTTCCCTTCACTTAAATAACAAGCAAAATATTGAAAATCGGTGGGAAACGGAAGCATACCGCTTATCTTATCATCTCCCTGTCCATTCTACAAAAGTAGGCCAGCACCAGGTTTCAGTCATGCAGATCAATCGATCTTCCGATATTTCAGTCATCACTCCCCTTTTCATCATGTTTATCCAACCCCCCCCCCCTCCACACTCTTAAGTAAAGTTCTCCCTGTCACATCTGATCCTTCCATCCTTATAACATGCCAATACCATCTTTACCTTTTGCTTCCTCCCCGAACGACGCTAGTTAAGACTAAGGCTAGTTCTTGGGAAGGGGGTGGGGGGAATATCATCGATATGGTCGTATTTGTAGTGGTTTCCATAACAAAAGATAAAAAGGGGGCATCTGCCTTAACCACTATCTCCACTTATTGACTCTTATACTTGATACCCTAGAGATTATGGAAGGTGGCAAATAGAGTAAACGTACACTTGATGTTAAGTTAACGCTATCTATAAGCAAGCTGAGGTGCAGTGTCTCCCTTCGACAGAGGAGAGGACAACCGTTAATAGATGGGGAAAAGGTTTTCCTCTTGCCATTTCTTTCTGATAAATACTTAACTACTCCTTTACGTAATATTTTGATGATATACTACTAGACTAGATCTTCGTTTTCACCAGTCCAGTCGGCTTATTAGGTTCTCTAAGACTTAAGTAGACGTACGTAGATTAAATATCGAGCAACAGATAAAGAAGGAAGCAGACAAAAAGGGTAAGGTAGTAAATTACTTCTTCTAATCTACCATATACTTATGACGTCAGCTCTATGGTTACTTCGTCGATATGCTTTCCTGACATCACTGCCTCTATATCCTTCATGAGTTACTGCTCGATTAACTGCTCTATGATATCGTCACCAACACTCGAACTCTATCAAAACGCATTAGGGGTTTAAGTTTTCATATTAAATTCTGTTATTTCTTGACTGTCTATGGTTCTGTATCCTAGGCGCCTAGTTCTGCTCACTTTACTTCTCGTAAATATATATACATATTACATACCAATATAATAAAGCGTAAACACACACTACTTCGTGGCGGAGGATGTCAGCAATCACAACATATTTTTGAATAATCCTTATTTTAATAAAAAGCCTTACATTTACGACACGTTTTAGGCTATAAATTGAAAAAAAAAAGCTTCAGGTGGGAAAGAGACCATAAACTACAAGCTGCCAACATTAAGGGAGCAAGGTTATTATGGTAACATTAACTTTGACATTTGCAATTTAGAATTTGACAAATGTAAACAATAAAATAAGGATTTTATAATTTCACGCGGACGAAGCCGCATGGGAAGAGTCATATAAAATACATCTAACGTGACAACGTGAGGCTTGTCTTCTGAAATTTCCGACTCTTTAGAGCAAATATGGTCTGTCAGTATATCCAAAAATCAAAACCAGTGTTGCCTTCCTTAGCAAATTTTAATATACTGAATAGTTTGTCAGATTTAATTTTGAAAATCCCAATTTATTGCAACATAGATTTTATTAGGTCAGGGGAATGCAAGAGGTGTGCTGGACCACTCCCTTAAATCGATAATAGAAGTCTAGATTGCGCAGGTCGACCTGTGGACCTATACCTGTATATGTCACAACATCCCTTTTGAAACAAAGGCCTTTGTCTCCTTATCACAGAATCTGAAAGCTTATAGAATGTTTTAATAACTGACATCATTAAATTTTATCTTCTAGAAGTCATTGATGTTATGAGCAGCATTTTTTATCATAATAAATAAGGTTTTTAGGTTATTTTGTGCTAATTTTCAGGTAAACAAAATGGCGGCCGTCCGGTCTAGAAAAACAGTCCACGCATGCGTATTCAATCGGGATGAGGTCAATCGATTCAGCTAGAATCCTGTCACGTTTACAGTCTTGTGTAAATCATTTGTTCTCCAGACTGGTGGAGTGTGGTTGTGTTTTTTAAAATATTGTCTGGTGTTGTGATACTTTAATATTTTTTTTCTTTAGTTTCTGTTGATTTACTAAGTTATTTTAAAGTTTCTTTTGAGTTATGGAGCGATTAGATTTAAAAATTAGTGATGTGCGATCACTATATATTTTTAGATATAGCGACGCCCCTTTGTTTATTCCTGTTGCTTTAATTTCCTTCCAAATTTGAGTTGCGTAGAAAATGTTATTTGTTGATCAATCGGTATTTAACGAAATCGAGTACATTTAAATAGATTGTCGCATTGTTTTGATTTGGAGTTTTACTTTTTTCAAAATTCAACACATAAAATATTTTGAATATCCAATGTTTTTTATTTATTTATATTATTGTTGCGGAAACATTTTCTTTGATTCAATTCAGGTCATTAATAATAAACATTATTCCAACAGGGAGGTCAAAGAGTTGGTTGAGCATTTCTATATATTTACGAGAAACAAAGTGAGCAGAACTAGCTGTACTAGGATACAAGAATGGTAAGTATGTAACCATAGACAATCAAGTAATAACAGAACTTCTAGTGTTTTAGTATTGAGTTTGTACGTTCTCTTTTTCCAGATGGAAATCCCACAGTCAAGTTCGAGTGTTGATGACGATATAATGGAGCAGTTAATCGAGCAGCAACTCATGAAGGATATAGAGGCTGTGATGTCAGGAAAGCGTATCGACGAGGTTACCGGCGAGCTGACGTCAGCCCCACTTGGTGATGAATACATTATGGCGAAGTTACAAAGTACGAAGCAACGACTTTATGATGATGATGAAGATGATGAGGTATTTAGTCATGACTAGCTTTCGCCCGCGACTTCGTTCGTGTGGAATTAAAAAAAATCAAAACAGAGTAGCCTAATTTCATCGAAATCCGAATCCGAAATCCATCCATCTAAACTTTCGCATTTATAATATTAGTATGATTAAAGAAATTACGAATGAAAAAGCGATTTACATTAAGAAAATAATCTCTGTCACGTAGGATAAGGACAGAGAGATGAGGAAAGAGGGAGATAACTATATTTTGGCAACTCCTGCGTCTCGGTGTGTCCGCTTTTGCCCTAAAGACAATATGAAGGCAGTTTCCTCAAATGTTTTGAGCAGCAGGAAACTGTCATTGTCATAAAAACCCCTGCACAGATTTGACGATAGCCTTTTGACGTCACGTCTTAACTAACGGTACTATTCAGACGAGAGCAAACCCTCAGCGCACGATTGACTATTGTTTCTTTTCAGCCAAACGTGAAGGAAATTCAGCCCAAGAGCTTCAGGGATAGGACCATCTTTAAAAACTTCATACGCGGATGCAAAAGTAAATTTTGAATTGTTTTAAATCTAAT
This sequence comes from Papilio polytes, assembly GCF_000836215.1. Classification (NCBI taxonomy): domain Eukaryota; kingdom Metazoa; phylum Arthropoda; class Insecta; order Lepidoptera; family Papilionidae; genus Papilio; species Papilio polytes. The sequence continues at coordinate 4,554,126 of NW_013527026.1, forward strand.
AATTAATGATTAATTTGTACTATTTTCCTAGCTATTATCCATTGATCTGCATACATGGACAGGCATGCCGTAGTAACGGTACCTATTTGATTGCCAATAACGCTGAAAAGTGCGGTTGGTAGCAGTGATGAGGACACGAACTAATAGACTTTGGAACAACCTGTCTATCTATAGAGATCAGTGTTTTAAACCCACATATTGGTGAAATCAGCTTTGTTTTTCTTCTGTTCTCAACGTTGTTAAATATAATTGTTATTTCACAGCGAACCCGTATCCCGAACGTGGGTCTATAATAAAAATAAAACTGGCAGAGAGCGTGGAAGAAGTGAAAATGGATGGAGGGAAAATTAAAGATTTGGTCGTGGAAAAACATGTCCAAATGAATTATGATACCGGTGAATGGTCGATTGTTAAAATCTACCGCGACCTCCACGGCGCAATAGTACCAACGCCGCCAGCGCGATCAAAGAATAATAAGCGAAAACGGCATTAAAAATCTTTATATAATTAAACTAGTTTTATGGTATATCAATAAATATACATAAAAAAAAGAAATTCGGGAAGATGTTTAAAAATATTTCAAGCATTTCTTCACTTTAAGTAGTGGTTATTTATATAATCTTTGATTTAAAAGTACAGTGTAAGTTTTGAGGTTATAATGACATGCAATTTTTTTGAGGTTAAAAGTCAAGATCAAGAAATAGAAAAGCATAGTTTATAAGTTTACGTAATAAATGTTTAAATAAATATTACTGTTTTATTTTGAGTGATTTCCTTGGTCGTTTAAAACATTTACATATAAAACAATGCATTAAAAATAATACATCCAATAGCTAGCTGTAGAAAGCCTTAAAATAATTTCTTTGATGAGAAAATCGAAATTATTCCATTATTCCAGTCCAGCAATTAAAATCAGCACTGGCCTGGAATCATGATAACAGGACATTAATATTTGTTAAAAAAGCTAAATTTTCTGAAGCCGATTGCAGACTATAGAAGACTTTATTACTTTCTTCTCAAATAAATTTATTATGGCTTTTTAATAAAGCTGGATTAAAAAAAACACAGATTACTTTTTTAATCTTTATTCAACATCATGGTAATATAACTTACAATAATTAACAATTATTTCACGGAATTAGCCCCAAGGGCAATGGGGTGAACGTCTAACACTAATTGGGGTTACATGTGAAAAACGTGGACAGCTCTAAACGTTAACTAACTCCGTAACCATAGACTAAACACTTTAACTTAAAGCGTTTCAAAGTGTCACAAATAAAAGTCGAAAATCTTTATTTTTAAAAGATAAATTGTATAGAGCAACATTTGACCCGGTAGGCATCAAACTAAATTGACAGCTCACTAGCGCCCTGCAATGTCAAAAGCCATTTCGTTCTGTACTTGTAGTCAGGTATTTTTAGGTTACTTTCTGAGATAAATAACGCCTATGTCACCGGCTCAAATAAGCTTGAATAAAACTATTACTTATTAGAATAATGAACAATATGATTGAAGTTATTTCAATAAAAACTAAAAAACCATACAATATAAAATAGTGACACATTGACAAGTGATATTAGTTTTTTTAGCTTTACAACATAAGTTACCAGTTAGTTAACGATCAAGTAAATATTTAGAACAATAGCATAATCAGATGTTCTACATATTTCTAAGAGCTTCGATTTTAGAAACATTTGTAGCACATTATAATCTAACGCTAAAATGTATAAGATAATTAACAAGTCATAAATGTTTACAGATTATAAATATCTAGCCGTTACAGATAAATGCAATCCTACAGTGACAGGATTAAAAAAGCTTGCGACTAAAACATAACCTTAAAAGTCCACTTTACTGGCATTTATAGTACATATTGTTATCCCTTACATTTAAAAACAGAGACAACATGATTTATTACAACTGTCACGGCAGGCGAAACCCACAGTTATAACATTGTAAATAACAACTTTATTTTTTTAATACTGACAAAAATAATTCTCTTAAATTATTTCAACTATATTTTAAAATTAACGTCCACAAATTGAAGCGAATAAATATTTAAAGACCGATTAATATCGCCGCAAGCTTATAAACGGTTACTAAATGAGTTATTTTCTAACGTTATAGCGGTTACTTAGGGCAGTGCGAGTTACTGGCCGTATATAAAAAAGTCTACGCTTTTTTAATTTTCAAATTTTAAGGTTATAGCCGTTATATGTACGTAGTTACAATACTGAATGTTATTTTAACATTTAAAATATAATTATTACAGTTATTAGGGCGATTTAATAAAAAAAATGCACACATAACACGGTTTGTGTTTGTTTTTCCATTTAACAACGAGATAATTTAAGAAAGTAATGGAACATTGATTCAAATATATTTTATAATGGTCCTCTAATATTTACATATACGCTGACGCATTTTTACTACGTTTAACATTCTATTAGGATTAGGTTTCATTGTTACAATTAATATTAATTAGGATGCAATTTCTCTACATTTATTTAAATTTCATTAACGTTTACTACTTTTATAAACATCGAAATTCATTATAACATTTAAAAACATTAAATTGACATTATTAATTGTTGCAAACATAGATGATTCCTATGTAAGCCGTTGTTTATCTAGAGATTGGTACTGACAGACGTTACTCAATAAAACATTACGCGGTGTAACATTGTTATGCGTTTTTCCGTCACATATACTTGCATGATCGTTGTGTGATATACAGATTGTAACGTCGGTTATTATCAACCTTAAGATTATAGAAAACATAAGGTTCCAATGGACCACAAATCACAGTTGAAATGTCGCTATTGGAGAGAATATTTTATGTTTAATTCATTATACATTTAATGGGCTTGTTAAGCAAAATCAAAGCCAATACTCATTGCAATAAAGTGTTCACAATTTCTGTGCTAAAAGTAAATAACCGTTTTAACGTTAACTAAAACCAGCGATTCAAATAGCGTTATATAACATAACAGCACTAATACCGTTATAGCTAAGTTATTTAGACGTGAATATTTTTAATGGAATTATTGAAAATAATTATTGTCACTATAAACTCATTAAACACACACATATAAACGACATATAATTGACGAACAACACACACACATACGTAGATCTATTAAAGAAAAACAATTTAATAGCATTCTATAAATATTACAAAGAAGTATTTCCTCATAAAGGTTTAACAAATAGATGTTAGGTGAAAGCAAGATTCCTTTAACTATAGAGAAATGGACCAGGCAAAAATACGCGATTTTATTACATAAAAAGTCTGGTAATTTTCGCGGGAAAAAAATCACACATGTGCATATAAACGCACACTGGATTAAAAATACACACTAAATATACGTGTTGTGTATGCACATGTACCATGCCTGGAATGGAACGGTCGGCTGCGCCCGACGACTACGTCTAGGTGACGTCAATAAACCAGTCTGCATTAAGCAAGCGTTGTTTTAGTTACTCCCATACTTATCAGTACGTTATAAAGTATAATATATATTGTTCGGTTTTATATGATAGACAATGCGCGTTTAACAGGTCCTGTCTCTTAAAAGTCAAAGATATCGAGAAGATTTTTCTATGTCAATGACATTGTTACAACTTTTTTTACTAAAACTTAACAACTTCCAATAATATAATTGACAGTTACATTTAACATCTATACAGATAAATAGTTATACATCAAATTTTAAATTTAAAACTATAACGATTTTTAGGCTATCGAAGACAGACAAATTGAGTTTTCACTGGAAACAAAGTTGAAAAACATATTGAAAAACACATCTCTTGTTTTATTGATGTATCACAACATGTTTTTGTACAACTTTAAAATGGAAACCTACGGTAAGCAATTTCACAAGCAACGTTATTGATAGCACGCCCATACTATATCAGAAAATAATTAAAAGCTATATTAATGCCTAGTTGACACTATACCAGTACAGTTAGACAGTAACTTTCAATAACTGATTTAGTGTTTGACTGGCATAATGAGAACATTTACTGGTGCCTGTGAGTCTATACTAACCACGCCTAGCCTCCGGTACTGTCAAACTGTAGTAGCCAAGTGTTAACCAAGTTTAAAAGACTATTATTTCGAGTGTACTGGCATATTGACACATTAACATCTATTAAATTACTTTTAAGAAGACAGAGATAGCATATATCAAATGTCACGGCGGTAGTACCACATTTACAACAGTTTTTACGCAATCTGTCAGATTTAAATGGTTATATTATTCCAGTACAGTAAGGTAATTGCGATATCCTAGCATGGATTATTGACTCACTGGAACCAGTCTGGAACGTCTACATTATGTCAGTTGTATGCCAGCACGGATTAAAACTGTCCTACTATACTGGCATAATGCAAACATAATAAACAGATAGAATAATTAGGAAGATCAATTATTTAAAAATACGCACTACATTTAGCAAAAAATGGAATAAGTTACTTCTACATCCGACGAAAAAGGTACATTCTACGTTAGAATATTTTAAAAAGACGTAACTCTTTTCATCGGGTAGTAACTTGAGGAAGAAGGCCGAGGTAGGTGTGTCCGTTGCAAATCTTGGTACAAACGTATAAGGGTGCATAGTAACATTTGTAAACATTAGAAAATTCTATTCATAATCAACTTAAAATAATACAATAAAATTATTTTTAAAAACTAAAATGACTAGAGTATAATTTAGAATGAGCGAATAGTATAAAAAAATTCTAACAATTTATTAAGCTGTCTAGTTTCTATTACAAAAGACATCTAAATCTAATATGTAATACGTACTCTATATTTAAAAACCGTTTTCTGTATTATTTAAATTTGTATTATATTTAATTCGTGGATCTCGATGTTTTACGATTGAAAACCCTTTTACCAGTATAGGAAATTTGAATGCTGTTTATTTTCAATTTGTGCGTGGATAGGCCACGATCGTGTGGAGATAGAGTTTAGAATAAAAAAATAAATTACGTTTATTTAAAAAACAAAAATATGTCAATAAAATATAAATCAAACTCTTGTATTACCAAAAATAATGTCTCGTTTAACTTTTTAAATGAAGAAAATCCTTAATAACTTTGAGTATTATTTGGGTTCCTTCCGTATGTTAAATTATTTTTATAGATTCTATTTCAATATCGATGTCTTATTATTCATAAGATGTATTAGACCGTTACATGTATTTTTTTGTGGCCAGTATTTTGTAGCGCGCTCTTTATTTGCAAAATTAAATACGATTTACATAAAAAATTAACTTATACTGATACTGAAAAATCTACTTACAAACACAGATCGTTTAATATTTTTAATGAGATCATTATTCAATATACATTAAAAGCTTAGTTAACTTAGTTGATTGGCAAACATAAAACAAATGCTAATATTATTTTCATTTAACCAACAAACATTTAAAAATAAAAAATGACGATACATACTCTTTGTCAAATCGGTTACATACTCTTTGACAAATCGGTGAGATACTCTTTGTCTGTCAAAGAGTATGAAACTGTTATTTTCAAACAATAAACTTGTAGACAAATTAATACGCAGATTCGCAATCTGGCTGATGGAAGTTGCCAAAGACATTCAGCTCGTAGAGGCTGGCGAGGGTTATGAAGAGCAGGTACCAAATCATCAATACCACGCCATACTTACGGTCGAGTTTCCAGCCGTTGGCGTGCGTCGCTACCACCAGGAAGATCACCGTCGAGAACAGAGACAGCGTAGAGTAGATTAGACCTGGAAAATCATAAAATACAATTACAAATATATAACTATATTTCCTTAACGTGAAACCATGTATCCTTAGAGCACGGGTACACCTTTGACTGAACTATCGCACAACTGTTTAGTCTCGCTTTGGGTATGTATTCATATGGAGATGGGCACACTATTCGATTTTTAGTTGTGCAACTACACATTGCAGCAAAACAATCGACAGTTGTACAATTGTTTAGTCAAAGATGTGCGCCCGTTTTAAGAGTTTCAATATCATAGAGTAGTTATAGAAAGGACGCGCCAAAGTGGCCTGCGATATTGAGAATAATTTTTCACAGCTGTTATTTAAAAATGTACGTGACGACTAAGTAACCTGTGTCTACTATAAAAAAAATCTGTGTAATAGAGTGTATGGTATGGTACTAACCTTTGCTGATGACATTGACGTGGCTGCCGGGGTGTATGATGGCGGTCTGTATGAACCAGGGCAGGCCGAGGCACACCAGGATGTCGAATACGTTGGACCCCACCGCGTTAGAGACCGCCATATCGCCGTAACTGGAGTAATAATATAACGGAATCTGATGTAGTTATTTCAATAGAAAAAAAGCTTCTTTTTCATCTATTTTAATATAGATTTTTTATTTCATAAATACGATTAGTAACGGCCATAATTAACGCTTTATTTTGATAACTAGCTTTCGCCCGCGACTTCCTTCGCGTGGAATAAAAAGACAAAAGTGAGTAGCCTACGTGTTCTTCCAGATTATGCTCTACATCTATGTAAAATTTTATCGAGATCCGTTCAGCAGTTTAGACTAGAAACTCTTAACAAACATCCATCTATCTAAATTTTAGTAAAGTACGAGCTGTTGCCCGCGACTTCGTACGCGTGGTATTAGAAAACATACAAACTATATAAATTACAAAAAGCTACGTATCCCTCGGGAACCGGATATTTCTCTGGGATGAAGCTTATCCCATGTGTACTCCAGACATTGTTTTATATCTGTGCCAAATTTCAATAAGATATGTTGAACCGTTGCAGAATGATCGAGTAAACATTAAAAAACTAAATTAATGAATCCCACGGGAACTGTAACTATTCCAGGAATAAAAAGTAGCCTATGTTTTCTTCCAGACTATCCTCTAAACCTGTGCGAAATTTCATGGAGATCCGTTCAGCCGTTTAGGCTACAAACGCTCACAAACATCCATCCATCCATCTAAACTTTCGCATTTATAATATTAGTAAGATGATTTATCCTAATCCTATCCTATTATTATCTGATCTAATTGTTGCAATAAACTATTATTTTTTTTTAGGATATTTTTACATAAATTATCTATTTCACAGATGTGATCAGTTAAGGTTAACGCTTTATTTTGTTCTGAAAATTGAAAAATCACCCTGAAGGGCAGTTTGTAAAGGGTTCTGGTGAGGTTACCACCAAAAATTTAGTAAGTCAAACTCCACATAACCCTATTCTCCCCAGAAGGCCCGGTATCTTTAGATTTCCCCTTCTCCCGTAACCAAAAAAAGATCACTTTGTAAAATTTACTGCTTAATGCATGAGTAGCTTCCAAGAGGATCCAAAGACCTGCATTTCTCCCATTTAATTATTTTTGTTACAGCTTACCCTTCCTTGATGACAGCGAGCGAGGAAAGAGCGTCAGGTACGGAGACGCCCGCCGCCACGAACGTCAGCCCCATCACTGTGTCAGGGATACCCAAAGTGTACCCTGAGGACATACAAAATCAACTATTTAGTCATAATTAGACTATGAATTGCACTAGGGGCATCTACCAATGGATATTTGAAACACTATAAAAATAGCAAAAACCGCAATCAACAAAAAACATTTAAAAAATATAATTGTGAATAACTTTTTTAACCGGTACTTTCTCTGAAAGGTACTAAACGAGTTGTCACGTTTAGTGCCACCTCGTGTCCTTGTATTGACAGGTCATAAAACATTTTACAAAATTTTGATATGCTCCATTTCTTGATATGAAATAAATTAACCTTTTTAAAAATAAAATATAAACATTTAAATATTATTTAAAAACACCTATTAACAATTTAAATATATAAATAGATAGAGTTTGTAAGAATCAATAAAAAAAACATGTGAAAATTGTTTCAAGTGAAATATCAATGCCGCCTCTATATATTTCTTACTCTTCGTACTAACCGATGATTGTGATCATCCAGACCATGAAGTAGGAGTAGAAGGAGATCCAGAGCATGGAGATGATGAAGGTGACGGGGTACCAGCGGCCGCGGCAGTCCGGCATCGTGCGCCGACACGACCAGTGGATGGGGAACGCCACGTACCAGCACGCCAGCTGCAGCTTGTCTGCAAATTGTACAAATGGTATATTACTAACCGAATTATTCAAATAGTCAAATTAAAACCGCATTTAATCATACTAATATTATAAATGTGAAAGTTTAGATGGATGGATGTTCGTCAGAGTTTGTAGCCTAAACAGCTTAACGGATTTCGATGAAATTTGGTATAGATGTAGAGGATAGTCTGGAAGAACACACAGGTAACTTACTTTTGTTTTTTTTTTAATTCCACACGTACGGGGTCGCGGGCTAAAGCTAGTCATGTATAAAACTCACTTGCACCAACTGGTTTAACGAGCGGGTCCACTGCGGTCTCCGGGTTGTACTCCTTTGCCTTGTAGTAGGCGGGCATGGCGGGCGCGATCGGCTGCAACACAAATTACACCTTAACACTTTGTAAAAAGTCACATTATCAATTAAAAGTGTAATGTTGAAGGTCTTACAGACAAGACATCGTTAATTAATTCCTTTGATACGCTGACAAATTCTTTAAAAACACCTGTGTAGTCAACTTAATGTTTTTTTTTATAGCATAAGGTGGCAAACGAGTAAGCGGCCACCTGAAGTCGCCAAAATGGCGAAGCGACCGCTGCCCATAGACATCCGCAATTGCAGATGCGTTGCCTACCCTTATACGACGGAGGAGGAGACGCACATAAAGAGGATATTTCCCTTTCCTATGCATCTCCTCCACCGTCAAATCCACTTCCTCTTCCCAACCTCTTCTTATAAGAAAAGGGTGGTAAAGAGAAAGGGACTTAAATTAGGCCTCCATGATGGATGATGGATTAAAAATGTAATATTTCTTCTTCTTAACAATATGCCGCTCACAGCTATGCATAGACATTTAGTTTTTTTTTATATAGGCATTCCCGTTCTTCACTAGCGTGGGTAAGCCAATAACTTTATTTTATAAAAATATTACATTATTTACTTTGATCTGTTTATTAAATTTAAAAGCATTAATGGTACAATAGTTAAGAACAATAAAAGTATAAATGAAATTTTCATTATAAAAAAGCACTTAGACCCCAATATAACCCAATCATCATCAAAGCACCATCACCAGCTCTAAACATCCCCACTAAGGTCCTAAGAATCCCTAAGCTAGAACTAGGCCGTAAACCACGCTACACTTCGTGTTTACATTAAGAAACCGCATGTATGTTTTTTGTGGTAACTAACATGAGCTTTACAATTAACTAGCTGTTCCTATGCGACTTCATCCGCATGAAATTATAAAAAAATCATTTTATTGTTCACATTTGTCAAATTATCTATTGCAAATGTCAAAATGACGACATGATGTCAAACCATGATAACCTTAGTTCCTTGATGTTGGCAACAACTTATGGTCTCTTTCCCACATAAGGTTTTTTATCCAAAATATTTACCCCCTAAGTTTAATGGCGTTAAAACATATAGCCTAAAGCGTGACGCAAGTGTAGGACTATTTATTAAAAAAAGAATTATTCAATAACATACTGTGATTGCTAACATCTTAGGCAACAAAGAAGTGTGTTTACGTTTTATTAATATAGTAGAGATATAAAAATGTGTACCAGCGAAGATTGTTGTGGCTGGTTCTCTTGCGGTTGCGTTGGCGTCTGCGCCTGTGCTTGTGCTTGTGCTTGGGTCTGTTGGTTGTCAGGTCGCCAACCGGGCTGTGTGGGCGCTCCTTGCGTCTAGAAAATAACAATTTTAAATGCTTAAATAATTTTAATTAATTTCATAACCGTATAAAATAAATAATACATTAAGAATAGAAATCTTTATTCTTTATTTTGTTGTTTCCGACTAGTTGTTGCTCGCGACTTCGTCCGTACGGAATAAAAATATTAGTTAAAATAAATCCAATGTTACTCGGTATATATAATTAGTAATAATAGCCTAGGCCTAGTAGTTTTTGAGTTATTTCAATATATACGAAAATCCAAAAATACAAATCTTTCCTCTTTATAACATTAGTATCGATAAAGTACTTCAAAAGAAAATAAAATATACTTAGAATTACATTTTACCATCATTATACGATATCTTAATTTATTTTGAGTTGTAAAAATAATATAAAATTAATTACACAACTGTGATTACAAACCCCTCATTAGAATCTATTCGTGGTCATGCTTCATTTTAAATCAAAATAAAACAGTTAAAAAAAACCCTAATAACAATTTACCCACTGGCAAAAATATGTAAAACATTTCATTTGTCTAAATTACTTGACATAAACAAACATACAGAAGAATCCCAGGCTTGGTTGGGGTCCCAGGCCGCGTTGGGGTCCCACACGGGGATAGGCTCAGCGTTGTAGGCCGCGTTGTCGTACGCACCATCCGGGTTATAAGCTGCAACAGTACAAGACAAAAGACTGCAAAAAACAAAAAAAAAGACTTTAAACTGCCATTTTTACAAATATAATGTTTGAAAGATACGGGATATAATATCGGGAAATTAAACAACCCAAACATGGTAAGAAACCCGTTGTAACGAACGTCATAGGAATAACAAAATGTCGACTTCCATAGAGGGTGTTCTAATCAAGGAAATCTTAAGATATTAATCAAGTATGTATCACTATCTATTATCACTATCACATCATTATCACTACTTTTTCTACAACAGATTTAACGGAGTATTCGACGATTTTGTTCGATAGTTGTAAATAAAGTCAATCAAAATCTATGCCATTATAATAAAGCGTAAAAACACACTTCTTTGTTGCCTAAGATGTCAGCAATTATAGCAAATTTTCGAACAATCCTTTTTTAATAAAAAGCCTTACAATTCCTTCACGCTTTAGGCTATATATTTTAACGCCATTAAACTTAGGGGATAAATATTTTGGATAAAAACCCTAATGTGGGAAAGAGACCATAAGTTGCCAACATCAAGGTAGCAAGGTTGTTATCATGTCATGTCATTTTCAACAATAAAATAAAATTTTCATAATTTCATGCGGATGAAGTCGCACGGGAACAGCTAGTAATAGTATAAGGGTTATCAGGGATAGATGTATGTGTGTCAGAGTTTGTAGTCTTAACAGCTGAATGAAATTTGATATAGATGTAGAGGATAGTCTGTAAGAACACACCATTATCTAATTCCACATGGACATAAGTTATACAAATGTAGCCGCAGGTAGGAAAAGTTATAGAATCTCAGGTCGATTGCTACAGAATAAATAATTGCCAGTAGACCTACCGGTGGGTTCTTGAGGAGTTTCCTTGGTCTGTCCTTCCATCTGCGTGTATTGTTCCTCTGCGTTGGCGCCTGCGGCCGGAGGCTGTCCGCCCGCGCTTCTATACACAAACACAATACGTCTAAATGTGTGAACACTAGTTTTCGCTTTTTGTTAATTAGTAACATTCTAACAATTACCATATTTAAAAGTTTACCGCTATCGAACGCGACTGTACCTATGTTTAATTTATCAAATCTTAAATGTGTGTACAGTTCCCTTCACAAATACTCTAGCTCCACTATTTTATGAAAAACGAGCTGTTCCCATGCGGCTTCATCCACATGAAATTATAAAAACTTTATTTTATTATTTACATTTGTCAAATTCGCAATTACAAATGTCATAAATCAAATGACAACGAATGCCTTTGACATTGGATAACAATTACTGTTACCATAGTAACCTTGTTTGCTTGTAGTTTTTGTCCCTTTACCGCATGACCGTTTATTCCAAATTATTTACTCTCTAAGTACAATAGCATGATAATACGCCTAAAACATGTCATAAGTGTAGGGCTTTCTATTAAAAAAAGAATTATTCAAAAATATGCTGTAATTGCTGACATCTTAGGCAACAAAGTAGTGTGTTTACGCTTTATTATATGAGTATAGATTATAAGACCTGTAAGTGACGAGCGCCGCCTGCTCCTCGCGCGTGGGTAGTTTGAAGGGCAGCGGCAAGGTCAGCGCCCAACGTTCCAGCTCCGTGTTGAAGCGCAGCGCGATGCAGTACACGCCGTACATTATCAACATGAACAGAGCTTCCGGCCTGGTAACACAAACATTCTCGTAGACTTCTTCGTAGAACAGTCTACGATCGCTACGATAATCATAGCTAGGAGACAAAGACATTAAATAAATATATAGACTAGGCAGTGAACACATTTTTTCTTAGGTACTTTCTCTGAAAGGTACTATGCAACATGTAATAAAACATTTTACTAAACTATATTAAGATCCCTCTCATTTAAGAAACTTAACAGTGTTACAAAATGAAATGTAAACATTTATGTATTATTTAACGACATCCATTGGCAATTTATTTAAAAGCAATTGTATTAACCTATTCCTCCTCTATATGATTTTTATCTCTTTGCAGTCATAGCACCTGTACTTTAGATCTACAAGTGCTTAAGCCCAGAATGTGGATTTCCTTTATATAACTCACCAGGAGACGTATTTATTGGCGATGGTACAGAGCATAACAAGTATAGAGATGGCATAGAAGAAGCAGTCGCGGCAGAGCGGCCACCAGTTGAGGTGGCTCACCGTGCCGGCGCACAGAGCGCACACCGAGATCACGAACATTATGTTGAACACAGCCGACCCGATCACACCCGACACGCCTGCGAACAGAACATCACTGGAACACTGGCTTTAAAGAACCATGCGCAGTAGTACATAAATGAAATAAAAAATCTATACTAATAAAGCGTACACACACTACTTAGTTATTTAGGATGACAGCAATCATGACATATTTTTGAATAAATATTTCTTAATAAAAAGCCCTACCTACATGCTTTAGGCTACATTTTATAATATTAAATGTAGGGAGGAAGTATTTAAAAAGAAATCGTCAAGCGGGAAAGGGACAAAAACTACAAACCGACAACATCAAGGAAGAAAGTTTGCAAGTAACGGTAATTGTTATCCAATGTCAAAGGCTTTCCTTGTCATTTGTGCATTTGAATTTTGACATTTGCAATATGTAATTTCAAAAATGTATACAATAAAATGAAAGTTTTATAACATGCAGATGAAGCCGCACAAAAACGGCTCGTATGTAATAAATGAATAATATTGCATACCGATATCATCCTGTGCGCAGAACACTCCAATAACAACAGTGGCTAGTTCAGGAGCGGAGCTTCCAGCGGCCATGAAAGTTGCACCAGCTACGTCAGGCGCCAGCTTCAGTTCTGAAATGGTTTTATTATTAGTCTACTGTTCGACTATAACTGTAAAATTAACAAATAGTAAACATCAGCTTACTTAGTAAGTTAATAATCATACAAAGTTTGGATGGATGGATGTTTGTTAGAGTTTGTAACCTTAACTGCTAAACGGATCTGGATGAAATTTGGAATAGATGTAGAACATAATCTGAAGAACACATAGACTACTTACTTTTTTATTTCCACGCAGACGGAGTCGCAGGCGAAAGCTAGTATATTCATAATTGCGATACAATTGCTAGACTAGAATTTTTAAAAACAAGGGTTACATCCTGGAGTAGCACTCTTTTTAATCCCACACAGACATGGACCAAAGAAACCTGACGATTGGTCACTAAGCGACTTACATAATACAATCTTATAAAAGTTGGACATATGCATCGTCATTTCTATCTGTCATTGTCAAAGCTGTAGTTCGCAATCTTTCAAGAACATAGTGAGAGTTGCTGCGATTTTAAATATGGCGAAGCAAATCTCTACAGTATCTAAAAGCCTGTATTAAATAAACAAATTGCGTCGACGATTCATCGTTGTGTACTAGTCAACGTTTTACATTACCATATGTACAAAGAACACTAATTTGTATATAGTTAAACAAACCTTCACAGATCCTATCCAAGCTGCAGACAAAGTATTCATCACAGACGATAGCGAGGCCGATGAAGGTGAACACAGCTACCAGGATGTGCAGAATAAGGCCGCCGTGCTTACGCGCTGTCTGACCCATCAGAGGTTGAGGAAACTGGAATATCAAACAAGAAAAATATACTACAGAAAAGAGGTAGACTCTTCAGAATTAATAATCATGTTTGTTTTAAACATTGTCAAAAGTGAAGTTTGAAGTATTCGACTACTTGACAGTGGTAGTGCCCACTTCAATATCTTAGCACGAATGGGCCAGTACACCCGGTGTCATACCACGACCACATAGAAGACAGGCGTGAAATGGAAGCAATTTCGTGTTTCGTCTGATGAGTGTGGTGCCAGAGGCCTAATTTAAGTCCCTTTGTCTTTACCATCCTTTTCTGATAAGGAGAGGATAGGAAGAGGAAGTGGATTTGTCGGTGGAGGAGATGCATAGGAAGGGGCAATATCCATTTTATGTGCGTCTCCTCTTCCGTCGGAAAAGGGTAGGGATCGCATCTGCGATCGCGGATGTCTATGGGCAGCGCTCGCTTCGCTATTTTGGCGGATTCAGGTGGCCGCTTGCTCGTTTACTATCTTATGTTGTAAAAAAAAAATGATGTTTTATTTGCATAGTATTTACCTGTTCAATAGCAGGCGGTGTACAATTCCTCAATGGATGAACTGTAGGGATCGCATCCTCATCCTGAAGATAAAGAACAAACGTTGACAATATTTTTATGCATTACAAGATTGAATTACTAATAACTTAAATTTGCTTTCGCCCGCGACTCCGCGTGGTATTAAAAAAATCAAAACCAAGTGCTATGTGTTCTTCCAGACTATCCTCTACATGTATGTATGTACTTCTTGACCTTATTCTACATCTGTGCCAAATTCAATCGACATCTGTTCAGACTTTGAGGCTACAAACTCTAACAATTAATCCATCCATCTAAACTTTCGCATCATACTTCATACTGATATTATAAATGTGAAAGTTTAGATGGATGGATAGATATTTGTTAGAATTTGTAGCCTAAACTGCTGAACGGATCTCAATAAAATTTGGCACAGATGTAGAAGGTAGTCAGAAAGTACACATAGGCTACTTACATTATTTTTTTAATTTAAATCCATGCGGTCAAGGGCGAAAGCTAGTTTTCATAAAACAATGCACATAGGATTCAGGTAGAGAACAAAGGTTTCGAATCAAATTATGAACGAAAAAGATTTACAGATGTGTTTAATAATTTTTTTTTAATTAAAAAGTCATCATTACTGAAGAAACTGAACTAAAATCGAATATCACTTTATATACTTTAACAATTTTTTTTAATCTTTTAAATAAAACATGTACAAGGGTACTTGCATTAGTTTTAACGTAACCATCATCTTTCTGTTTCTTCTTCTCTCCCTCTTCTTCCTCTATTCCTTTGAGTCCCTTCTTGCCGCCCTCTGGTGGTATCTCACTGCTATCTTCGTCTTCGGCACCAGTCGCCGGTAGGGGGGACGAAACAATCGTATCTGAAAATAAGTACATAGAAGTTTATGTTAGGCAGTTATTCTTCTAGTGTTGCGGTTTTGTTTGGTTTACGCATCAACGTTCAGATGTTTATACAAGATAAGCGGAATTAAAAAAATGGTCGTCTATAACATTCGCGTGTACATAAACATTTCCAACAAAGTCTCGTAAAAATTATATCTTACGGAAACGTTGCTTACGGACAGACAAAAATTTTAAAATGAGATTTTCGTTATCAGCTATACAAATACGTCATCTTCGCGAAATCTTTTTCGATATTACATAAAGACACTCCAATTTTATTATATGCATGGATTAGCTAAACAAACTGATTCAGTAAGAAACATTGCGGCATTTGATACCTAAACTGTCCAATAAAAAATGTCATATACTTCTATCATGTATTATTTCCCAATTTTCACC
Source organism: Papilio polytes (assembly GCF_000836215.1). Lineage (NCBI taxonomy): Eukaryota > Metazoa > Arthropoda > Insecta > Lepidoptera > Papilionidae > Papilio > Papilio polytes. The sequence continues at coordinate 4,570,000 of NW_013527026.1, forward strand.
TTTAGTAGTTCCTTTAGAGCTTGGTTCGAGGCTCGCTGGCGGAGAATCTTCACCGGTGGTCGTCAGTTTATCAATCAAGGGCGACGTGGAGGCGCTCAGTACCGCTTGGAAGATGGAGTAGGCAATAAAAAAAACTGATACAGTCAGCCAGCGATGCCGACGCGGTCTTCTCATCCTCTGTAAGCAGAAAGGAATCAGATACACAGATGTCAAGGATATATTGCCTAATCATATTATGAATGCGAAAGTTTAGATGGATGTTTGTTAGAGTTTGTAGCCTAACGGTTCAACGAATTTCGATGTAATTTGGTATAGATGTAGAGGATAGTCTGGAAGGTGTGGAAGAGGATACATGATCATAATAACTATTTTTTATACCCTGTGATTTCTACTCACTAAAAACCTCTCGGTGGCCGCCCTCAGGTGCGAATTGAGGGTCTCAGGATCTCCAGTGGAACGCACCAGTACCCTCTACACCGTGTTGCTTTCGAGGCTGCTTATTTTTGATAAGCTGAGCCCAACCTATCTACACCCAACTGAGGCCAGCCCTTAATATGATTATGATTATAATAACCTTACCATTCACGTCAATAATAAGTAATAATTAAGCCACAAGTCGCTTTTATCTTTATTAATTGGGTGCATTATTAGAGCACTATATGTTAAAGCATTATTTTAGATAAACATTTTATTAAATCATTTGAGAAATCAAGTGACAGCAAGTGACTAGTTGACATTAATTTTTTTATTTTGTTGTGGGTATAAAGATCCTTCTGAAAAGCTACCTTTAAATCATCGTATTGTTATTACTAGGGCCCCTTAAAGACGCCTTAAGTAACTCCTTAAAACGGACAATTAGTGAAAATGCCCATTAAATTACTATAATTTCATTGGTCCTGTTTCTATCTTTGTTAAATTCCCAATCTCGGGGATAAAGAAACGAAACTTTTTTACAATAAAAATCTGTTTTTCGATATCAATGTAAACAAAATGTGACTAAAATTATAAAGTGAAATACAAAATACGACATAACCTTTCTTATTATTTTCCGAAACAATTATGGAACTTATAAAAGCGACATCTATCGGTACTAAAATGTAAATCAAAATGGTAAACATTTTTTGAAGTCTGTATTAAACCATTATGCACGTAATGTAAGGCATTTGCCAGCAAAAGGCATCTCTAGAATACTATAATGACTGAAATGGAATGTCCTAGTGCTAGGAATTTATCGCTTTATTAAAATTGTAGTAGAAATAAAACAAAAGAACACGATAAATAAGCGATTCAGCTAATATCAAGAAACACTTCATACTAATGCCATAAATAAGATGCGGGGTGCATAATTTTCATTCCTTTCCTTTCTTAAGAGGAAAGGATAGGAAAAATTCGATTTGACGGTGGAGGAGATGCATAGGGAAAATGTCCTCTTTATGTGCGTCTCCTCCTTCAATCAAGGGCAGGCAAAGCTTCTGCAATTGCGGATGTTTATGGGCAGCGGTCGCTTTTCATTTCGGTGGATTCAGGTGGCCGCTTGCTCGTTTGCCACCTTATGTTATAAAAAAAAAAAAAAAGGATATTTGTTAAAAACTATCTTCAAAACGGCTTTAAGGATATAGAGGAAATGTAAAACTGCCTGGAATATCGCAAAAGTAATCTTACTAATGTTATAAATGCGAAAGTTTATACGGATGGATGTTTGTTACAGTGTCTGGAAGGGATCTGGATGAAATTTGACATAGATGTAGGGTATAGTCTGGAAAAACGCATAGGCTACTAACTTTTGTTTTAATACCACACGGACGGCGTCGGGCGAAAGCTAAGCATTAATAAGGTTATTACCGCGTTGACGAAGTCGCAGGCAAAATCTAGTAAGATAAATTGTAACATTCGAGTTATAAAGAACAATTTAAAAAACGAACACACAAACATACTGTGATCCCCTTCGTTCGCTTTAAATAAACAGAGACAACCATATGTTTAATAGCTTCGTCATTAAAATTCCTTACACAATTTCGTTTCAAACGCGTTCACATTGTATTGATCCGAAAATGTAATGAGTCAGTTTACATGGATAACCAGCGTACAGAGAACCATTGTAGGTTGTAATTTCATCCATATTTTTACAGCTTTAAGAAAACCGATAGGTCAAGTTATACTGGTTTAACAAGAAGCCCTGTAGCTTCATTGCTGTCTTCTACTTTTTTAAAGGAAATAAAAGCCATAAATTGATGAAACTATGATTCATATAGAAATTGTAAACCAATATAAATCTATACTAATGCTATAAGAAGGAAAGGTTTGTATTTTTGTATGTAAGGAATAAATGCAAAAAGTACCGGAATAATTTCCAAAATTATTTTACCATTAAACGCTGCATTATACATGAACATAGACTATATTAATTGTTATATTTTTTAATTTTCAGACGAAGTCGCGGGCAAAAGCTAATCACTGATTTTTTAAAAAAAAAGAAGAAATAAAATCTTGCTTTATTTGCTCAATCAGAAATCTTCATCTTTATCTTAAGTGGTTTAGTGATGTGATGATTCACATCGATAGATTACATCACTATATCGATAAACTTGTCGAACGCTTAAAATGTCCATTAACACACGTCACCTTTGTCACATTACCAAATTACTAGATAATGGAAACACATACAAGGACCAAATATGACGTTTGATAAGAAAAAAAAATCGTTTTAGTTTTTTCTGTTACTAACAAATTACGAGCAAAAAAGAAGTGTAGCTTGAAATAAAGTTTATTATTATTATTATAAAAGCTAACAAAGTCACTTAACAACTAAATAATCTATCTCACTCAGTGAGAATATAGTTTTCTAATGCTCAATTAACATCTGAAATATCTCAAGTAACTATGACTTTATTCGTTACATAAATACAATTTTTTTCTCTTAAAATATAAGCAAAGAAATATCCATTACTTTCATAAACACTAAATCTATACTAATATTATAAAGAGGAAAGATTTGTATTTTATATGTATTGAAATAACGCAGAAACTACTGGGTCGATTTCAAAATATCTTCACCATTAGAAAGCTATTTTATCAGTGAGTAACATGGGCTATATTTTTTAATCCAATGCGAAGTCGCGAACAACAGCTAGTCTTAACTAAAACGAGAATTTTTAATTAGCTTACTAAGATTACAAGGTAAAAGATTAGAAGAATATCTTGAAACGCTATATCTATACTATTATAACAAAGAGTAAACACACACTTCTTTGTTGCCTAAGATGTCAGCAATTACAGCATATTTTTGAATAATTCTTTGATTTAATAAGCAGCCCTACACTTACGTCATGCTTTAGGCTATATATTTTAACGCCATTAAACTTAGGAGGTAAATGTTTTGGATAAAAACCCTAATGTGTGAAAGAGACTATAAGTAGCTGCCAATCAAGGAAGCAAGGTTGTCATCATGTCATGTCATTTTGACATTTGTAATTGATAATTTGACAAATGTAAGCAATGAAATAAAATTTTCATAATTCCATGCGGATGAAGTCGCACGGGAACAGCTATATTTCAATAAAGGAAAATTCGGATTGGATTCAACGAAGATTTTAGATTAAAGAAAAGCGATTATCTTAGTAGGTTGTTCAGGAATTTGAAAGCTGACTGACCTTATCTACAACCCCCATACCCCTGCATCTCCGTTCAACCCCTGGGGAGCTATTTTTAGAACCCCGGGCGGAATTTAAATTGGAAATGTTAAGTTAACATAAATCCCGTGAAAATTATAAAACTACTAACTTTTGCACGCGATTCCGTCCGCGTCGAATTAAACAAAAGTTAGTAGCCTAAATGTTCTTCCAGAACATCCTCCACATCTATGCCAAATAATCGAGATCTGTTCAGCAATTTAGGCTGCAAACTCTAACATAAATAAAAAAAATCCTTTATTGATCTAAAACAGTTTAGTACAGTTAGTGGGACTCTGACTCTGTCTCCTGAGCTAGTAATAACTGTGTTTCTGGAGGCAGTGTCTTTTTTTAACAATTGTCTTGCGGAATTTAAAATACATGGTTACAAAATAAGATGAGAGTTATACATAAAAAAAAATATTTTGTTATAAGCTACTTGGTGTATTGTGTGTGTTTGTGTGTGTGGACGTGTGCATGCGTATGTGTGTATATATGTATGTAAGTGTTTGTTTTTGTAAAGATATGTACATATATTTATGTCATGTTTTAACTACTTTATATTTAAGCGTAACTAAGTTGTATACATTCTTTAATTTATTGAACTATTTTTAAAAAACCTTCTGTACCATCATAGTCAAGTGATATTAGTCATTGTGTGATATATAATCCAATCCATCCAAACTTTCGCATTTATTATGTAAATTAAAATAAATTGACATTTACTTTTAAACTCTTACATAAAACCGTAGGCGGAATTTAATAACTCGATTTCAATAAATATCGTTTTAATAATTAACTCTTTAATAATGAGACAGCTACTGACTTTCCATCTCTCTCTATTTTTATCAAAGTAAAAACTAAAAACTATGCACATCTATATGTGCAATAAAATTGAACCGTCTTAATGTAATATTGCAAAAAAAAGTTATGTTTCCTACACATGATGTATTTGTTACTTAACGAAAAAGAAATTTCTGTCAGTCTGTCCGTAAGCCGCGTTTGTTCTGAGTAATCTGCGAAACGAGTTGACCGATTTAGACAAGATTTTGACGTGAAGGTAGCCGATGCACGCGGGAACACTATAAACTTTTTTTTAATTCTACGCTGACCAAGGCAATGTGGATTTTTTGTATAATGTAAGGTGGCAAACGAGCAAGCGGCCACCTGAATCCACCGAAATGGAAAGCGACCGCTGCCCATAAACATCTGCAATTGCAGTTGCGATGCCTACCCTTAATTGACGGAGGCGGAGACGAACATAAAGAGGACATTTCCCCTTCCTATGCGTCTCCTCCATCGTTAAATCCACTTTTCCTTCCCATCCTTTCCACTTAAGAAAAGGGTGGAAAGGGAAAGGGACTCATCTAACGAAACGCGGAATTGCTTCCACTTCACGCCTGTTTTCTGTGTGGTCGTGGTATTATAGCGCGCGAGCCGGCCCATTCGTGCGAAGATGTTAAAGCGGGCTCTACCACTGTTAAATTATGATTTAAAAATAATACTCAATCACATAATCCAGAGTGCATTTTTATCTGTTTTTTTCATCTAGATCAGTTTAGGATATATAATAAAAATAATAAATGTTAAAACATAAATTAGGACATATTGCTTGCTTATTCCCCAAGGCGCCTGTGACGTCATTCCGGTGCCGTCCTGTCTCAGAAATAGCCTTGACTTTCCCTAGGAACTTACATTGCGGATTGCCCAGATAACCGTTTTATAAAGCACTTAATAAAAGCGGCAATGGAATTATAATTATGCTATAAATGTTCTGCGATCCTTCCGGAATACGAGAGAAAATTTTCGTATGACATGAAATTAAAATTGATGTTGTTTTTTAATTTTATGATTAAAAATGTTATTGAAAATGTAAATCCAGATTAATGTTAAATGTTTATTACTTAATAATATATTTTTAAGTAAATTTACGTAAAGAAGAATGATATTAAAATTCTTTAGTGTAATACGAATAAAAAACAGAAGCTTATGTAAGTCATATTTATTGCACAACTAGCTTTCGCCTGCGACTCCGTCCGCGTGGAATTAAAAAAAACGAAAGTGAGTAGCCTATCTGTTCTTCCAGACTATCCTCTACGTCTATGCCAAATTTCATTGAGATACGTTCAGTCGTTTAGGCTACAAACTCTAACAAACATCCATCTATCTAAACTTTCGCATTTATAATATTAGTAAGATTGAACTATCAAAGGCATCAAATCTAATGTCAAATTAGACAGTAACCTAGAGTCTAGACACCAGACATCTTTTTTCGGATACCTACAACTCATGTTAACATTTTGGCTTCAATCTGAACTCTGTAACTAGGACAATGTTTGTTTTATGGTGCCAAAACGTCTGGAGTGTTGAGACTTGCTCCTTGTCGATACCTACAGTTACGTCACTATATGGATTTAGGTACGCTTATAATGAAGATCTAAGTATCTTACTTAAAATATCTCGTTTATTCTGAGCATGCCTTTCAGTTTAGGAGATTATAACAAACGAACGCGAATTTTTAGACAGACAAGAATATGGGTTTTCGATGTAAGCAACGCTATTAGATCATGTTTACGTAATAAATATTTTTATATCATACTAGCTGTTGCTCGCGACTGCGTCTGCGTGAAATTAAAATATATAGCCTATCTTACTAATAACGCAGCTTTTTAATGGTGTAAGAATTTTTAGAATCGGCTTAGTAGTTTTTTTTTTATAACATAAGATGGCAAACGAGCAAGCGGCCACCTGAATCCGCCAAAATGGCGAAGCGACCGCTGCCCATAGACATCTGCAATTGCAGATGCGTCGCCTACCCTTATCCGACGGAGGAGGATACGCACATAAAGAGGATATTTCCTCTTCTAGTAGTTATTTCAAAACATACAAAACTACATAAATATAAATCTTTCCTCTTTATAATATTAGTATTGAAGTATTACATTCATTCCAATTTTATTAATTGTATATTTTGATCTATGGGCGTAATCAGAGGATATATGTGACAGCTCCTTCAAGGCTCAAAAATAGTAGAAATGTAACCTAGACTTAGCCTAGATCATTGGTTTGCGCCTTCCATAAATAGATAAATAAACTTAAATGAAACACATTAAATACGTAAAAAGTAAAACAATATTTAGAGTTAAAAACTTTTACATCTCTCAGTAATCCATTTAAGTTACGTATTACGAGAAAACCTTTCTATTTGTTGCTTCAATAACTTAAACCAAGTTGAAGCTGGCTCTTTTCCAAATGAATGTCACTTGACGTAATACTTCCAAAGTATGTATATAGTTTTTCTCTTTACCACCATTTTCTTATAAGGAGAGGATAGGAAGAGGAAGTGGATTTGACGGAGGAGGAGATACATAGGAAGGGGAGATTATGTGTGTCTCCTCCTCTGTCAGATAAGGGTGGGCAATGCATCTGCAGTTGCGGATGTCTATGGGCAGCAGTTCCTTCGCCATTTTGGCGAATTCAGGTGGCCGCTTGCTCGTTTGCCACCTTATGTTATAAAAAAAAGTATAAAGCTTTTCTCGTATTCTAAACTAATACTACGAGGTTAGAATTAGACAATATTTTTATATATGAGAAGTAATTATTTATTAACGGGCTGTTGCCCGCGACTTCGTCCGCGTGGTGTTAGAAAACATACAAACTATATAAATTACAAAAAGTTACGTATCCCACGGGAACCGGACATTTCTCAGGGATGTAGCTTATCCCATGTGTACTCCAGACTTTGTTTTATATCTGTGCCAAATTTCAATAAGATATGTTAAACCATTGCAGAATGATCGAGTAAACATTAAAAAACTAAATTAATGAATCCCACGGGAACCGTAACTATTCCCGGGATAAAAAGTAGCCTATGTGTTCTTCCAGACTATGCTCTAAATCTGTGCCAAATTTCATAGAGATCCGTTTAGCCGTTTAGGCTACAAACGCTAACAAACATCCATCCATCCATCTATCCATCCATCCATCTAAACTTTCGCATTTATAATATTAGTAAGATAATTGTGCAGAATTACTATTGTCTTTCATTTTATAATACTTTTGCTTCATCATCATCTTTCTCCTTATCCAACTCCCGTAGTGGCGCAACAGGTTTTTGTCCTCCAAATAACTATCATAGGTCATCTCAGTCATCACTCCCTTGATCATGTCACCTTTCACGCAATCCATCCATCTCTTTCTATGTCTACTACCGGTGTACCACACTCATAACTAACGTTCTCCTTGTTACATGCTATTCATCCCTCATAACTTCAACACCTTTTACTTCTTACCTTCTCTAGCACTGGGACTGCTTTAAGCTTATCGGCTTAATATTGAAACATCTAAATATGTGTCTTAAATTCTGTTAATAGTGCTACTTCTGGCAAAAATACCTTGTTCATTGCAACAAGACAAACTCCGCCTACAAATAACTACTTTAGTGGTAGTGCCCGCTTTAACATCTTAGCACTGAAGGGCCGGCACGCCCGGTGTAATACCACGACCACACAGAAGACAGGCGTGAAATGGAACCAATGCCGTGTTTCGTCTGATGAGTGTGGTGCCGGAGGCCTAATTTAATTCCCTTCCTCTTTACCATCCTTTTCTTATGAGAGGATGGGAAGTGGATGTGACGATGGATGAGATGCATAGGAAGAGGAAATATCCTCTTTATGTGCGTCTTCTCCTTCGTCGGATAAGGGTAGGCGACGCATCTGCAATTGCAGATATCTATGGGCAGCGGTCGCTTCGCCATTTTGGCGGATTTAGGTGGCCGCTTGCTCGTTTGCCATCTTATGTTATAAAAAAAAAACTAATTAGATAGCAGTGAGTGCAAAAAGGGATAATGATAATAAGAAACTAGCCGTGTATTACTAACCGATTTTTTTTCGTACAGATATTTATAAGCTGCGTTATATTGGTTTTTGTTCCGACTCTCGTTTTAAAATGTTCAAACACCACTTTCCTCGACTGTACAAGCACACATATCTTTAAATGTAATTAACAACCCTATTCTTATCCTATTATATTTAGATTATCCAATGTTTAATTAGAATCGTATCCGTTTACTCTACTCACTAAAAGATATCCATTGATGTTTGAATTGGTTAAAATATTGAACTTTATACAGAGTGTTCCAAATAACACAAAATTATAAGACAAAGAAAATTAAAATCATTTCGTACGTCAACTTTGTACACATTACTTTGCATATACCAATCCTAAATCAACAAAATAGAAGCATTATCATCTTTATTTTCTTTTTAAATAAAAGATAACTATTTGCACGGATGTACAGTGTAAAATTTCAATGGGCTGGACACCTGTCCAGATTTACTGACTCTCGGTGGACTATAGAAACAACGAAATGGAAGGGACCAGGAGGAAAAAGAAGAGTTAGAAGACCTAATAAACGGTGGGCTGATGACATTACTGATAAAATAGGAAACGACTGGATGATGCTTGACAGGGACAGAAGGGCATGGAAAACGGCGGAGGAGGCCTTTACCCAACACGGGATCCATATCTAAAACTAAGAAACTAACAATACTAACGCAAAAACTTGTACATACTTTTTATAAGTCAACGAGCTGTTGCCCGCGACTTCGTACCCGTGGTATTAGAAAACATACAAACTATATAAATTACAAAAAGCTACGTATCCCTCGGGAACCGGACATTTCTCGGAGATGAAGCTTATCCCATGTGTACTCCAGACTTTGTTTTATATTTGTGCCAAATTTCAATAAGATATGTCGAACCGTTGCAGAATGATCGAGTAAACATTAAAAACTAAATTAATGAATCCCACGGGAACCGTACCTATTCCCGGGATAAAAAGTAGCCTATGTGTTCTTCCAGACTATTCTCTAAACCTGTGCCAAATTTCTTGGAGATCCGTTCTGCCGTTTAGGCTACAAACGCTAACAAACATCCATCCATCTAAACTTTCGCATTTATAATATTAATAAGATTAATAAGATAGATAAGATATATATTAGAATACTATGTAAATCAATTGTAAAAATCTTAGATATGGAAATAAAGAGGCTTCATTATTATTATTATACAGTGTAATACTGTTATATTAATAGCAAAAAATACGCGGAAACTCGTTCGTTAATTTTAACATCAAGAAGTGCACACGCGTCGTTGAACTAACCTACAATTAAAAATGAAGCAAATATCAAATGTTACACTTGTATAAAAAATACTTTTTATGTTACCCTAGCTTTTAGGTTAATAAAATTAAAAAAAACAACATTTACCTCAGACTTCTGTAACAGAATTATATCTAGCTTCCGCCCGCGACTCCAACCGAATGGAATAAAAAAAAAAACAAAAAGTAATCAGCCTATTGTTGTTCCACTATCCTCTACATCTATGCCAAATTTTACAGAGATCCGTTCACCCGTTTAGGCTACAAACATCTATCCATCCCTCTAAACTTTCGCATTCATAATAAAAAAAAATATTAGTATTGTTAGCTTTTTAACTACTTTAATATATCCTTAAAAGTTTTTTTTTGTTAAATCTTTATTTAAAACCACAATATTGTCAGAATAATATTAGAAAACGGAAGGAATAGTGAGGGGTAGTTTTATAAAATGCATGGCAAGGAGTGGCTCGGACGCTCAGTGGGACAACTATGACTATGATTGTATCGTATGCTTTGATAATGTGTAAATTATTACAAATATTAGATATAACACTTATCTATTGAAGACAATGTCACATAGGTTATCTTTGTAGATTGTATTTTAAACCAGAAAATCATTTCTTGCTTATGTTATTTTAAAGAAATTATTAATTTACTATTGCAGATGACTATAAAAATCATTTTTAGTATGTTCTACAACTTCTAAATTCCATCTAGATCAATGGATTTTGGTGTTAAGTGCTAGCAAACATCCATCCATACAAAAAGTAAGATTATAATGTAGTTAAATGTAATATTTTACTATTATGTTCTTTTTCAGAACACAAAGAAAGACGGAAGAAAGTGTCGATGGATTGCGGTGAAAGAAGATATTCTTAAGATCGGAGTTTACTCAAATATGACGACAGATAGATGTATGATAAAGTAGAGCATACAGTGCCAACGCTGTAAGGAAAAGGATTGAAATATTAACCCTTTCTCAACACATCGCATACACTAAGTACACACCTTTAGGTGACTATCAAATAAGAATCTTGTTAGCATGTTAATGATATTCTAAGAGCCTGTCCCACCAAATTGTGATGGAAATATCGGATTTTGTTCCCTTATCTGACTGTGACGTCATTTATAAGTTATCTGAGCCTCTATCAGCCAGTAGTGGGACAGGCCCTAAAAGCTACATGCTTGTAATTTTTTTATTAATGATTCGTATAACTCACCACAGCCTGCATTTTGTCTGGCGGCCAGCCAGCTGTTCTCAATCGTAGGTCGCTATTTATACGCTCAGGATATCGATTTTCCCCGGCGACGTTACGTAACTAACACACGCTATTGAAAATGTTTGGCACCCCTGGATAAGAAGCTTAAAATATAACGCCCATTGTTACTATCGATATTTAGAATCCTTTAAGAAATCATTTAATTAATTTTAGAGTAAAGATGAGAATTGATTATTATGGTTTTTGAGTAAGATATATGATAGAGTTAATTGGAAACAAGGATCGGATTGAAGGAATCCTTTTTAAAAACGCACAATTGAATCAGGATCACAGAATAAAGTGGCCGGTATCCCCAAGAGGTTAGCAACGCGTCCGAGCGCAGTGGCGCCGCCAAGCCGACTGTGGCAGAAGTAGAAATCTCGCGTCTGCGCGTCTTCAAACCCACAAACTAAAAACATCTGCATTATTCATTTATGATTTTTATTTTTATACTTATAAAGTTTATATTTGTTTGTTAATATTTAATCTGTAATATTGGTATACGTTCGTTATGAAATTCGACTTTATTAAGTGGAAAATAAGGTTGTTTTTAGAATGTATTCCTTGTTATAAGTTATTGAATAAAAATGTTACAGCATTGACAGAAAATGAAGACATGGCGTACACTTGTTATGGATAATTGCAAGGTATTTTCATTGTGGTGAAAGTTGAGAGGGTTTTTGTTTGTTTTCTTTCATTTTATCACAGGGTAATTTCAATGAATGAACACTACTAAGCGATTTACATTGGTTTATGCAATTTTTATTTAATGATGTCATATATTTTTTCTTTTATTTTTAACTATGTATTGTCTATTTGTAGTATTATATAACTCATTTATGTAAAACTCCTCCAATTTATTTTAAGATTATGTGCTACGAGCTGTTGCCCGCAACTTCGTCCGCGTGGTATTAGAAAACATATGAACTATATAAATTATAAAAAGCTACGTATCCCTCGGGAACCCGACACTTCTCGGGGATGAAACTTATCCCATGTGTACTCGAGACTTTGTTTTATATCTGTGCTAAATTTCAATAAGATATGTTGAACCGTTGCAGAATGATGGAGTAAACATTAAAAAAGTAAATTAATAAATCCCACGGGAACCGTAACTATTCCCGGGATAAAAAGTAGCCTATGTGTTCTTCTAGACTATGCTCTAAACCTGTGCCAAATTTCATGGAGATCCGTTCAGCCGTTTAGGCTACAAACGCTAACAAACATCCATCCATCCATCCATCCATCTACCCATCTATCCATCCATCCATTTAAACTTTCGCATTTACAATATTAGTAAGATTGTATAACAATCTTATTGTATTTTATTCTATATTTTAATGTATTCAAAAAAAACTATAGAATAAAATCTAAAAGATTTTAACAAATTGTTATTCATAGTAAAAGCATACCCGTAGACGTTAAGAATACGTCATTCCGTAGCAATATGAGTCTACGTCATCGCTACGCATGCTCTACGACCCTCGTAGCGCGGCTGACGTAATCCCGTAGCAATCGATTACGTACTCGACATTGTTTTGTTCTCTAATTAAGTACAGTAACAAACATATTTGTTTTAACATAAATTGTCCAACTTAAGTAACTTAACAAAAGTTACAAAATAATTATTTTTTAATTCTTATCGGAACTATTCATTAAGTTTATTATAATAACAGATTTTTTTCTAATAAGATTGTATAAATCATTCGGAATAAGTAACATACAAGATTATAAGAAAAATTAGAATCTTAATAGAACTAGCTAGTTATATTCCTGTACAATTTTAAATTAGCGACATCTATCGGCTAAAAGATTTGAGTTATTTCAATCCTAAACTTAAGGTTAATAAACTGAACAATAGATGGCTCTGGCACTAATTACGCAGAAAATTGTGTAAGCTTATTCACTTGTACTTTTTTTGTTTCTTTTGCACTAACAATCTTGATGAATATTATAAATTGTAAAAAAACAACAGTCTGATTAATTATATCTTTTAGCTGTGTTTAATATTTTATTACGCTTACGTTACAATTACGAATATCAAAATTTCTATTTTTATTAAAATTTACACTAAAAACAACTCTTATATTTCTGTGAACGTCGATAAATATTTTTATTTTTTATATTACTACAACAAGGGTTCCATATCTTGTCACAGAGGTTAGATATGAAAGGGGCGTCATATAAACGGAGCCCTTAAACAGATGGGTGTGGCGGAACAGATGTGCGAAAGTTTACACTCATTGTTCAAAACCACGATTTATTTTCAACATATTTTTATTGTGTAGAGTACACGGTAATATTCGACAATGTTTTAAACATTTATATACTACTTTCCCCCGCGACTTCTGCGCAGAATTAAAAAGTACGTAGCCTATGTGTTCTTCCAGGTTATCCTTTACATCTATGCCGAATTTAATCGAGATCCGTCCAGTCTATTAGGCTACAAACTTCAACAAACATCCATCTAGATAAACTTTTGTTTTTATATTAGTAGGATTTAAAAAAATACTATGAAAGTGTAAACACTTTGTCAGTTTATTAGTCGTGATTGTTTTTTTACGAAAATCATTAATAATTGTCACTATTAATATTAGACAATACTAATTATTGTTATTAATCTAGACTCTAACTGTCATCTGAGAGTATGTATGTTTATAAAATTTATTTTAAGTAACATCTTATATATTAACATTTTTAAATCATACTAATATTATAAATGCTGAAGTCGCGGGCGTAAGCTAGTCTTATTATAATTGCGAAAGCTTACATGGATGGCAGTTTTTTAGAGTACGTAGCCTAAACGGCTGAACGGATTTCGATGAAATTTCGTATGGATGTAGAGGATAGTTTCGAAGAACGAAGAAAGAATTTAGTCGCAGTCGAAAGTTAGTAATATTATAAATGCAAAAGTTTAGATGGTTGCTCGTTAGTTTGTAGCCTAATCTGAACAGAACTCGATGTTTGTCATAGGTTTAGAGGATAGTCTGGAATAACACATAGGCTACTTTTTTAATTCCATGCAAACGGAGTCTTTGTAAGCTAAATAAGTAAATATTTCTATTTTTAATTGATATTTCGAAATTAATTGTCATAACAAGTGTAGCCAACCTTTAACAATTCTCTAACACTTTCTGAACATAGATCAAGCTGAGCTAATAATTAAAATGTCTCTGAAATTCGATACACTTCGTCTTACCCCGTCACACGTACTTACCGAAGTCAAATACTCAATTACAAATAACAACAAACTTATTACACACCCAAAGAAGGAAAGTTCATGCAAAATACATCCTTAATGTCATAGATTTAAAGATCAGATTATATTTTATGGAATGAATAATAATTTTGTATATCACAGAACTTAGTATAGATGACATTGTTGAAAAAGGACAAGAGTACATTAGCTATTGTGGTTAAAAGCACAATGGAATACTCAATAGTAAAAGTCAACGGTTCTGTTAGGATCGACAATTTTATAATAAATATAAATTAAAGGATTTTATACCTTATTGCGTTGAAATAGAGTAGATTGTGACGGTAATTCTTTAGTAATATTCGCACAATGAGGACTATAGAGTTTTTTAAGGTATTGCGCTGGCTAAATTGGGTTGGGATTTTAAAAGCATTATGTCGGCTTAAGCGGTTGACACTTCACAGCGATACTTTAATGTTTACGAGATTCTTAATCGGATTTGTTGAGGATTCAAGTGTTTGCTGTCTTTTCGCACTTAAGTTCTAGTAATGTCAATTACTATTCATACCTTTATTTGTATGGATATACATTATTGTATCCTAACGTTATGAATATTAAATAATTTTTGCGATTTCATTTTTTTTTAAATACCACTGAAAAAAAGTTTAAGTTAACTATATTTTAATTCATTATTTTAATACTAGCTTTCGCCCGCGACTCCATTCGCAGGGAATTAAAAAAGTAAGTAGCTTATGTGTTTTTCCGGACTATCCTCTACATCTATGTCAAATTTCATCCAAATCCGTTCAGCCGTTTAGGCTACAAACTCTAACAAACATCCATCCATCTAAACTTTCGCATTTATGATATTAATAAGATCTATACTCTTTACTAATAAAACAAACAAAAAATATTTGTATTTTTGTATGTATTGAAATAACTCAAAAACTACTGAGTCGATATCAAAAATTCTTTCACCGTTTATAAGCTACGCTAAGCTATATTTTTATTAATTTCACACGGGTGTAGCCGCAAGCAACAGTTAGTACTTTATAAAAAGCATTATTTTACAACTACATTAATTATCGAAATAAATATGGCGGCATATTCGCGGGCTGTCAAATAACGTTTCTATCGCAGTGAAGTGTCACCGCGTCGGGCAAAGGCATAACGTGACGTGCGGCCACAGAACAATAACATATGAAATATTGTCCTTTCCGCGCACATCTGCCGCTAAAGAAAAAAAAACTATAGATAAACACGGGCTATAAAAGTTTGTGCCTTTAGATTGGAAGAGACCATCTCGATTTGTCCTCGAATACTGTTAAATACTGGCAGACAAAACTATTAATTTCATTAACTTTAATGTATAAAAAAACAGTTTTTTCAAGTCAAGTTCATTGACACCAACTAATTTAACCCCTTATCATCCAACACGAGAGAAATTGCAACCGGGTTTCTGTTTCCACTCTCAGACTTAAATAATGCAACCCAGTAATCCTTAGCGATTACTAAATATCTCTGAGTAAGACATTAAGTTAAGTTTTCTGATAACCATCTATGTATGTAAAATACATATATTACACACAAGCTGTTGCCCACGACTTCGCCCGCGTGGAATAAAAAAAAATATACCTATTATATTCTACGTTACTCACTGATAACGTAGCTTTTTAAAGGTGAAAGAATAGTAAATCGGCCTAGTAGTTTTTAGTTATTGTAATACTTACAAATCTTTCTTCTTTATAATATTACTAGATGTTACTCGTGACTCCGTCCGCATGAAAATTAAACAAAATGAGTAGCGTAAGTGTTCTTCCAAAATATCCTCTACGTCTATGCAAAATTTCATTGAGATCCGTTCAGTCTTTTAGGCTACAAACTCTAACAAACTTTCGCATTTATAATATTTTAATAAGATTATAGATATCTACTAAACCATAGACGTAGCACGTGTTATGTATCTATGGTCGACGTTCTGCAGCCGGCTTTTCCACCTCACTTCACTCACATTATGGCTGATATCATTTATCTTTATATTTCTGTGGCTTTGACGAGGATTTTATAGTTCGCGGTTGGCATTTTTTTGTGGTCAGTTTGTAGTTGAGAATGGAATATATCTGTGGCTATATTGTACCGCTAGCGAAACTTAAGGAACCATCAAATCCGACTGAATATATTAACCTTTATAGCAATCTAAATGGTAGCTTCTACTTTATCGATTAATCCAGAATTGTCGACACTTTCCAAATTATCGTGCTTTTATTATAGAAGGCAGTATTAAACACTTTCACCATCAACTTGCCCTTATCCCTTACGGAGGGTCGGCACAGTATGTGCTGCTCTTCCTTACATCTCTATCAGCTGTCATATCTGAATCCACTCCTTTCTTAAGCATATCCTCTCTCACACAATCCATCCATACTTTCTTCGGTCTTCCTCTTCCTTTGTAGCCATCCACATTCAATCTTAACACTTTCAGGTTTATGTCACCATCGTTTCGTCGCATAACATGTCCATACCACGCTAACCTTTTGCTTCTCAATTTCTCCACCACTGGCGCTACTTTCAAACTTCTTTTAATATACACATTCTTAACTTTATCCATTCTTGTCACACCACACATCCATCTTAAACACTTTCGAATTACCATTTACTTTATCCACGTAATGTTCTCGCAAAAGTCGATATTTCTTTATTATTGGTTGGCTTGAATTTGTATTATAATTTATATAGAAAGTAAACGTTGTTCAAGGCGATATTTCATGGCGCAAGAAACTTAAAGGAGTAGGTAAAGTGTGTTTAGTTTGTCTAAATAAGTTAGATTAGTTTGATAAATGACGCATATGAAGTATCGAATTCAATTTGTATGAAGGCAAATGCCATACTTAATAGACAGGTATCGTAGTGACGAAACACACGCAGCGAACAATTGTGAACTATCGATATTCAGTTCAAATAACTATCAAACTCAACTAAAATTATTATTTTCTTATTAACTAATATAGAGGACAATTCTAGTATTGATTATAGTGTAGAGAATTTAGTAATGACAGAAATAGTAGCGAAATCAAATTCGATTATTTATTTACTCATCATTTATAATGGTCAGTATTAATTTGAGAACAGTGTTTTTTAATTCATAAGTTATAACTATGAATCTATGAATTCCAACTTCTATAAAAATAAAAATCTAAAATCGATAAGATTCGTGACTGACTTTACACAACCATCTCTACTAAATTTAAAATGAATTATCAAACTAATCTATCTTATTTAGATAAACTATAGCCGTACGTAGGTTTGCCGATTACCGCGCGCTCGTGATAAGTACCATCAGTAACGCGTGACGCCTTAAAAGACACACACCGATTTTACGTTCAAGTATTCACATATAGTAGAGTACTGAAGTATACCGCTAGTTGTAACATCAAAGAACAGTAACAATGGCATTGACTAATAACAATGATGGAGCACTAAAGTACACAAACTGTTGACAGCCTCCCGTACCGACAATGTGGAGCAAACAATGATTCGCCACGTCAATCCAATGCCGACTTCTTTTAAACTAAATTATGTTATTGATACATTTTTAAGGTTAACCAAATTTTATATCGAACGGAAGGTAGGGTTCTGTACAATAACGATTTAATTAACGCCTTGATTAACTACTTTTTCTCTGCGTCGTTCTCCCTAAAATCCGTCACCATTCTTATTGACCTCTCGTCATATTTTACTCATTTTTGACCGATTTCCCAAAAGAAGGAGGTATTCAATTTGTCTGTATGTTTTTTCTTGTATAGCGGTGTATAAGCTCACTTGTATAACTCTCTACAGCTGAAATATTATTGTCTCGGTTTTAGCAAGAATAATGAAAGGAATAAGAAAGTATTTTTACCACTAGCTGTTGCTCGATACTTCGCCCGCGTGAAATTAAAAAAATAATAAACAAAAACATACCCTATGTTACTCACTGATAACTTAGCAATTTTATGGCGAAATAATTTTTATAATCGACTTAGTATTTCTTGAGTTATTTAACCAAATACAAAAATACAAATCTTTCCCCCTTTATTAGTATAGATATAGATTTAGGATTGCAGACGGAATTGGCTAATTAATATTTTTTTTCGTCTAAGTCTGGCTACTAAAAAATAAATTAAAAGAATTTATAGTAATGTTTTATTAGTTACAAGGATCTCTAAAAATGTCCACAGATAATAAACAATTTCAGACACACCACAAAAGTTCAAGGGCGTGGCTGAAGAGGACGCCGCAAACACTTCAAAGCGTTTCGGCACTTTGCGAACTTACAAATGCCTTTATTTGTTCAATTGACACTGTGATATCGTTATTTAAGTATCGACGTGAATGGAAGCCTTATTTATTCCGATAAAGCTTTAACACATGTAAAGATAACCGCTTTAGAGGTTGTTGAGTGTTACAAAAGCGTTTGTATTAATAACTTAAGGTTTGTATAATCATACTAATATTATAAATGCGAAAGTTTAGATGGATGGATGTTTGTTAGAGTTTATAGCCTAAATGGCTTAACGGGTTTCGATGAAATTTGGTACAGATGGAGAGGATAGTCTGGAAGAACACATAGGCTACTCACTTTTGTTTTTTTTTTAATTCCACCCGGACGGAGTCGCGGGCAACAGCTAGTTTAAAATAAACGTATTTATTAAGCGTTTCATTTGTTTCAAATAAAATGGTTGAAAGTTAAATCGATAAGTAAGATACAGAATTGTATGTAACATGACCATTTGTCTAATTTTTTAACATTGATTTAGCCTTTTATTAAATACTAACTGTTGCTTTTGAATTATTATATAATAAAATACAGCCTATGTTGCTCAGTGATAATGTAGCTTTTTAATTATGAAAGAATTTTTATAATCGGTGCAGCAGTTTTTGAGTTATGACAATGCATAAAAAAAATCCAAATCTTTCGCCTTTATAATATTAAAATAAAAAAATAAAAAAAAATAAAAATCCTTTATTGAACTAAAACAGTTTAGTACAGTTAGTGGGACTCTGTCTCCTGAGCTAGTAATAACTGTGTTTCAGGAGGCAGCGTCTTCTTTTAATGATTGTCTTGCGGAATTTAAAATAAATTGTTACAAAATAAGATTAGAGAGTTATACATAAAAAAAAAATATTTTGTTATAAGCTACTTGGTGTATTGTGTGTGTTTGTGTTTGAACGTGTGCATGCGTATGTGTGTGTATATATGTATGTAAGTGAATATTAATATAGATTACCCGAACTATAATAATATTACATAACGCATATGTACATTATGTACTATACAAGTTCTATAATTGAAAAGTATTCGTTCACTTTTATCGCAACATCTTGATCCATAAGGTGTTAAAGACTGTTTTTTACTATTTTATCCGTATGACAAAAGGCTCACTTTTAAGTTTTTATTTTAATAAATATTTAAGCTTCTTTATGACGATTTAGAAAATAAATAACTGAAGATATTTAAAGACGTTTAACTACCATTGATTTTGTATTATTTTCCGTTTTCTATTTACACTTCAGCATCAAGACAGTTTAATCTCGCTACACAGTTGACACCTTTGAAGAGCGCCGCGTGGGCGGGGCGTCAACGTCTGTTTGTTTGTTTGTCGGCATCGCGTCAGTCTCACCTTGTCGGCACTGCACAGAGACAGAGCACTGGACCGTGAATACGCAGGATGACAGCTCTGCAGCATTTTGACATATGGTTTGTAGGCTATCGAAGGTTCGAATCCATGTACCAATTTGTTTATTAATTTATGAATTTCATATGTACATTTAACAGACGTTCTTACGTTGAAGAAAAACATCGTGATGTAACCTGCACATTTTACATTAGTAGAGCCCGCTTCACTGCACGGTGCAATACAACGACCACGCTAAAGACAGGCGTGAAGTGGAATCAAATCCGCGTTTCTGAAGAGTGTGGTAGCGGAGGCCTGATTTTCCCTTTTCCTTTTCCACACTTTTTTATACGGAAAGAATAGATTGACAGCGAAGGAGACGCATAGAAAGGGGAAATATCCTCTTTATGTGCGTCTCCTCCGTCAATTAAGAGTAGGCAAAGCGTCTGCAATTGCGGATTTTACAGTGGTAGAGCCCGCTTTAACATCTTAGCACTGCAAGGCCGGCACGCCCGGTGTAATACCATGATCACACAGAAGACAGGCGTGAAATGGAAGCAATTCCGTATTTCGTCTGATGAGTGTGGTGCCGGAGGCCTAATTTAAGTCCCTTTCTCTTTACCACCCTTTTCTTATAAGGAGAGGAAGGAGGGGAAGTGGAAGTGGATTTGACAGTGGAGGAGATGCATAAGAAGTGGCAATATCCTCTTTATGTGCGTCTCCTCCTCCGTCGGATAAAGGTAGGCAACGGATCTGCGATCGCGGATTTCTATGGGCAGCGATCGTATCGTCGTTGTGGCGGATTCAACTGGCCCCTTGCTCGTTTGCCACCTTTAATAAAAAAGACCATATCGGCGAAGAAATTTTGAAGATTGAGCTTCTTAATGAGGACGTATAGAGTGCTGATGATCTACAGCCTTACAAATAAACGCGATATGAAGTTTGTACTAATATTTGCTTATACTCAGTTTATTCCTAATAGTTAGGGATACAACTAGTGATGACCTTCCATCATCAGATTTACTGATAAAACCTACATTACATGAAAGAGCACATTCTTTTAAACATGTTGGTGACACACAAACACAACCTGGTGTTGCCTAATCCTAGCCTGGCAGGGTTATGAAGTGGTCAATTTTTGGAGGGAAAACCCATTGAGTTTCCTGGAAATTTTGTCACCAATCGATAGTACGTTAATATGACTCCAAGGTGGAGTTGCCAATCTTTTTCCTGGCAAGAGTGGGGGCTGACAGCCATTAAATGGTTAATTAATTTAGTTAAACTTTGTACCACGTTCATTTGTAAAGTTTTAAAGTTTGTATATAAATCAAAATCCATCAAAGCCCTGTTATAACACGTGTTTGTTTGAATTAATTCTTTGACATATTAAGATGGATGTATCAACCCTTTAACAAATGTTTTGCGATAAAAGAAATTTTGTCAAGTAGGATGATCGATCTGTTCATTACATACTGTATACTTATTTTATAAATACTGAGTTATAAAGTACAAGTCCGTTCGAATTAAAAAAAATAAAGCAGCCTATGTGTTCTTCCAGGCCGTTTACATCTAAACCAATTTTTCGAGATACGTTCAACAGTTTAGGTTACAAACTCTAACACTACCATCTAAACTTTCGTTTTTTATTACTTATTCAACTTTGTTTATTTTATTACTTTTTTTTAATGTCTATCAAGATTAAATCATCCCACTTATGTGTAAAGGGGCCAGCTGAAAACCAGCGCAGAAACGGCCTGCGCCGTCTCTGCGTTAGCTGAGCTTGCCGCCTTTTGCCACATTTTTTACTAGCTTTAACGTTGATGTATGTAAGATTTTATTTGTAGCTTGTTTTTATGGCAATAAAAGTCCTATTTATTGTTATTCTTATTTATTTATAACATTAGTAAAAAGTACAATTGTTTTGTAAGTTTCAAGGGTGTATTGTGTTAATATAACACTTTTGTACTCCCAGTAATATCGTAATATTTTCACCATTACAAACTGTGCATTTGTAGCTAAAGTATATCAACAACAACTGTTTTCGCTTGAACACTTTTTTAACTAACATTAACTAACGTTATTATAGATATATTCTTCTCAATAATTTACAAAAGAAGTGGATAAATTAAACAGCGTAATTCGCTACCTCTGGATTTAAATTTTATGTTGCAAATCTTACTGTGCGACCTTTAGGAATCCAATAACTCTGCCTACCCCAATATGGATTCATCAAAGCGTAAATTTACAAATCTTATCCCATAACTTCTTTCATATCCTTCAACAATAAATAAAACATTAATGGTTTAACGCAAAGATATATTAAATCAAATAGATTGTAACCCTAATTTTTGTATCTCCCCTTCGTGATATTCCCCTTCTTATTTCCTAGGAGGGGGTGACTCCACCCCAGTGACCCTAACATTAGGGTGAGTCGACCACTTGATGGCCCGTTACAGCCCTGTTGCGGTTCCGATTAAGGGTTCCACAGATTAAATATATTGATATCGTATTTTTTTTATTTTAAAGTTGATATTTTCAGCCAGTTTGTTTCGGAAAAACCGAAAATATAGTTTTTAAAATCTATTAAAACATTAAAATGTACTAAATAAAAGTTACAGAAACGTACTAAAAAAACTCTGTCTTCTTATAGACAAAAATATAACCTTAGCTGTTTAGTTTTAAAGTGAGTCGTCAATAAAAAATTTTTTCAGTCTCTTTGAGAATCTACATTTATGTGTAAAGAAAATTAAAAACCTACTAATTACGTTTCATTAAGGTTTAATAAATTCTAGTACATTATAATGGCGTTTATACGTTTTTTTTTCTTTTAAGTACTATTTTATGTTTTCCACAAGTATGTCACATAAATAAAAACATAAACATTCTTAAAATTGGGTTAAACTGAGCTCTTAAATTGACGATATAACTTAAAAACTAGTAAAACGAAAACCCGTGGCGTCGTCCAGTCTGCTTTTATCAATGGGTGCGGGCACAATGAACTGTCAGCCATTTTGAATTTATAGCGCATTTTGTTTTGCGGCCGATTATGAGGTTATAGTTATTGTGTTAATACTATACAAGACCACACAACGTATTTATACTACAGGGTGTTCAGGTAGACAGAGTTTTCTGCCAAAATTGTTGAAATGAGTTTTATTGAATTACAATCGAGTGATCCGCATGGAATTAAGCAAACAAAATTAAGTAGCTTATGTGCTCTTCCAGACTATCCATTACAATGCCAAATTTCATCGAGATCCCTTCAGCCTTTAAAGCCTTAAAGGCCTTACGTCTTACTAATATTATAAATGCGAAAGTTTAGATGGATGGGTGGATAGATGGATGGATGGATGGATGTTTGCTAGCGTTTGTAGCCTAAACGGCTGAACGGATCTCCATAAAATTTAGCACAGGTTTAGAGCATAGTCTGAAAGAACACATAGGCTATTTTTTATCCCTGGAATAGTTACGGTTCCCGTGGGATTCATTAATTTAGTTTTTTAATGTTTACTCGATCATTCTGCAACGGTTCAACATATTGTATTGAAATTTCGCACAGATATAAAACAAAGTCTGGAGTACACATGGGATAAGCTTCATCCCCGAGAAATGTCCGCTTCCCAAGGGATACGTAGCTTTTTGTAATTCATGTAGTTTGTATGTTTTCTAATACCACGCAGACAAAGTCGCGGGCAACGGCTCGTTCATAATATTAGTAAGATTTAACTGATGAAATACATAAATTAAGATAAATGGTATACAAAGTATATTTTTGTGTATATATTTTTAATACGCTTTATTATATTTAAAAGTCATTTTTTATAAAGTCAACGTTCAATTTAATATTTTTAACACGACGGAATAAAACGTAACATCCTGTAGAAAGGCTCCATTGATGAAGCTTGCACAATCACGACAACCGTAGTAATCGTAACGCACAAAGACGCCAAAAAACTACACCAAATACACGAAAATATAACTTATAAAGTTGTCACGCTACTCGACAATTCTAACTAAAATTCGCTTAAGAATTCCTTAACGTATTATTGTAAAGATTTATATGATTTTGATATAAAGATATTAAGATACCTTGATTTTAAAGATGTATTCGTTACAGTGTGAATCTTTTGGGCTCTCTTTATAGTTTAAAAACAAATAAATTTAGTTAGAGCTTATTATTACTATGTTTTAATTTTTTTCACATATTTACTTTATAAAATAAAAAATACAAAAAATTGTTTATTGATTTAAAACAGTTTAGTACAGTTAGTGGGACTCTGTCTCCTGAGCTAGTAATAACTGTGTGTTCAGGAGGCAGCGTCATCTTTTAACGATTGTCTTGCGGAATTTAAAATACATGGTTACAAAATAAGATGAGAGTTATACATGAAAAGATTTTGTAATGAGCTACTTGGTGTATTATTTAACAGTGGTAGTGCCCGCTTTAACATCTTAGCACGAATGGGCCGGCACGCCCGGTGTAATACCACGACCACACAGAAGACAGGCGTGAAATGGAAGCAATTCCGTGTTTCGTCTGATGAGTGTGGTGCCGGAGGCCTAATTTAAGTCCCTTTCTCTTTACCACCCTTTTCTTATAAGGAGAGGTTGGGAAGGGGAAGTGGATTCGACGGTGGAGGAGATGCATAGAAAGGGGAAATATGCTCTTTATGCGCGTCTCCTCCTCCGTCGTATAAGGGTAGGCAACGCATCTGCAATTGCGGATGTCTATGGGCAGCGGTCGCTTCGCCGTTTAGGTGGCGCGCCGCTTGCTCGTTTGCCACCTTATGCTATAAAAAAAAAAAATATGTGTTTGTATTTACATAATGTGCATGGATGCTTGTGTGTGTGTTTGTGTGTAGACGTGTGCATGCGTATGTGGATGTATAAATGTATGTAAGCGTTTGTTTTCGTAAAGATGTGTACGTATATTTATGTCATGTTTTTACTACTTTATATTTAACTGACATGCTAAACTTATTTATTTAATAAGAATCTAAGATAAAATTTAAAAACACCTCAATTGACTAGTTACAATGGTTTCGTTTTTCCAAAATGTCCGTGAATAAAAAATTTTAATTTTTGATTCGAATTTCAAAAAAATCATCTATCAAAATTCATATTCGAAATTCAAAAGTGTAACGGAATATCGATCATCTGCGCCCGCGACTTTAAGGCGCGATCTCAGAAAGCCTACAAATAAAACGATATTACGAAAGGAGATTCGATAACTGACAGGAAGTTGACGAATCGATTTTAGAATAAAAGGTTTGTGCAAAAAATTGAAGAGATGACCGTTAAAATTATGTTTCATTATTTTTTTCTACATACTGATGATAAAGACGATTAAACAAAATGCATTTTAAAGGTTTTTCTGAGTAACCAGTTAACTGCATGCTTAATTTCTTTTTTTAAATAATTCAAATTGCACGCAAAAACATTGATATCCTTTCTTTTTATTACAGCACAGTTTTTAGAATGACCTCAGGAAAATCTTTGTATTTATAGTGTAAACAGCTTGTTCATCTAAAAACCGCAGATTTGTTGAATAAACAAAAAAAAATGCATGGCCAGTATTACGCAATCAAGATGGCGGATGATCCATCACGCGGGACACGGAATTTGACAGATCGCCTCGATTCCGTATTCCGTTTGGAAACCAACTAAAAATGTACCAAATACAACGCAATCAAGCCTATTGTGTGAGATTTAATTCGATTTGTTTGCTAGTGATACATTTTGATATGACATTTTTATTTAAAAAAATATCTTTCCTTTAGCTGTTTTTATTTTGAATCTTTGTGCTTGGTTGTACAGATTAGGCATTTTTTTAGTTTTTACTCTTATTTCTTATGCCCTTTTTTAACCGGCCAGTATTTTCAGATATTTGTATCTTTGTTTCAGGGTCTACCATCAAAACAGAAATTATGAACTTCCATGATTTAAACGTGAAACTATGGTGAAAACAAATTCTTACTAGGAGCACCATAATTACTGCTTAAGGGACCCCTAAATTTAAGAGATAATTAGTGAAAACGTTCATCAGATTATCGATTGCCATTGAAGTCTTTTTGACCGTGAATAAAGCAGTAAAATGCATAGAAAATTAACAGAATTTCCTGATAAACGCATTAATTTTGTAAAATAACAGAAACTAAGGATTACTTTTAGCTGCTACGCAATCGTAAACCTTTCCTAAAATTTTTAAAAACTCAAAATTGCTAAGTCTCCCATAAATCGTTTACAATACATCTAACATGCTATGTACGCGTTTTATGTCGCTTGGGAACCGCAACAAATGCTGAAACCATTAAAACAAACAAGTTCGCAGCTGGAGGGCAGCGACTACTCGCGCGAATCGCTCGGCCCCCAGCACCGCCTCCCAAAGATGCACAAAAATCAACATAAATAACAATACACACCCCTATCTCAAGCACAATGACAACCAGCTCAAAGAAAACGAAACATAAAAACCAATCAACACAAGCAAATTTAAACTGCAACACACTTAAGTCAAGGTTGAAAATCATTCAGCAAATGATTATAACATATCCGAAAATGTTAGTTCGATAGAAGCGTGCAACAATTGAGAAATATTTCGTCTCTTTCATCCATTCAATGGCTGATCCTGTCCCTCTTTTGGATGCTTTTATTAAATTTATTGTTAAAGAAATGTATATAAAAGTTGTTGACACGAAGAAGGGTCCCAGTCAGTGAGTTTAGTCCGTACGATACGAATCGATATGTTGTCCGTCGAGAAAAACTATTCTAGGCTGTTCAGACCTTGGGATGTGAAAGAAAGCGAAACAAATGAAGTGAAAATAGACGTGACTAGTGACACAATAGATGAAGTTAAAACAAAGAAACGAAAACTAGACGAGAAAAGAGAAAATCGTTTAAGAAAAATCAGAGGTACCTTTAAGAAAAATGATAATTTACAACAAGATGCGACTGTTTCAACAACAACTATCGAAGATGAACCAAAAATTAAATCGGAGTACATCGATCGAGACACTGTCAGTTCAGTTACAAAACTAAGTATGGTTTGTGATCGATTACTTGAACATGAGAAAGAACAACGAAATAAGAAAGATGTACAAACACCATCTGTACCACTAACACATCCAAACGTACCACAAAACATACAAGTATACAATCAAATGCCAGAATACATAGCAACAGATATCGCGCAAGCTTTAGGAGTACCACCAACCGACCCTTTACTCCTAGAATCTTTAGCACAAGGATATGCAATGGAACTTGAATACGCAAGAATAATCCAACAAGAAAACGAAGCTAAACTCCTTAACGCAAGAAAGCAGCGACCAAAGAAATACAGATGTCCACATTGTCAGGTTGGATTCTCAAACAACGGTCAACTGAAAGGTCATATACGTATCCATACGGGTGAAAGACCATACAAATGTGATGAAAAGAATTGCGGGAAGACTTTCACTAGGAATGAAGAATTAACGAGACATAAACGGATACATTCTGGAGTACGTCCGTATCCTTGTCCCACTTGCGGGAAGAAATTTGGAAGAAGAGATCATCTGAAAAAACATACCCGAACACATTATTTACAAGCTGAAAGGATGATGCCTGTTTTTGTACCACTTTCCGCGATCCCTCATATGACTGGATATCCTTATCTTTACGGATATTGATACACTGGTTTATATCTCGTTGTTTTGCCGGTTTCCCAGCGATTAACTATTCCTTAGTGTTTTTGGTTCGATAACATCATAAAATGCGTTTTTAAATGCGTAACTTCAGTTTTACTACGTTGAAACGTAGATCAATGAATCATTAGGTAGTGAAAAAATAAATGGAACTTCTGAAACCGAGCATAAAAATGATAAAACTCTTTAAAATTTTCACTTAACATTATGGATCGTATCAAATGTTAGTTTATTGGTTTTAAAAATGTAATATTTGACGTGTGTACAAATGTGGGTTTAAAAATTACGATCATTGTACTGAAAAGTGACGTGACTTTTTTGTATATAGATTTTTTAATAACAAAAATTTGTGTTCAATTCAATGATTTTATGAAAATAAACAATTTGATATTGTAAAGAGCGAAATGTGTTAACTATTTTAGATAAAATATATCTTTGAGAATGATATAAAGTATTTAAGTGTATGGAATGTGTGCAAAGAACTTCTATAATTTTATAGTAATAAAATATATTTGTAACAAAATCAATTTCCTTTTATTTACTACCCTTTATCTTATTTCTTCCTAATATTATAAATGGAAGATTTTGAATGGATGGATGGTTTATTATCACGTTTTTTTTTATTTCTTACTATTATCACTTCCTCAAAGGCCGGCAACGCATCTGTAGTTCCTCTAGTGCTGCGGATATCGATGGTCGTCGTTGACCACCTCGGTGATCTCGCCACTCGTTTGACCCGTTTTATTTTAAAAAAAAACGTTACTCCAGAATTTGGGATAGAGATATAGAACATAGTCTGGAAGAAAACATAGTCAACTAAATATTTTTTTAATTCCGCGCGGAGAAGCCGGCAGGGACTAGTCTACTATATTAAGTTCCAGTTAACTGAAACAGAATATTTCAACTTTTATTAATAAACTCGCCCGTGACTCCGTTCGCGTAGAATTAAAAAAACAAAAGTGAATAGCCTATGTGTTTTGCAGACTATCCTCTACATCTATTCCAAATTTCATCAAGATCCGTTCAGACGTTTAGGCTGCAAACTCTAACAAACATCCATCCATCTAAGTCTTCGCATTTATAATATTAGTAAGAAGTAAGATTACGCAGTCCATGTTCTTAATTAAAATAAGTAGATGTACAATTGTGAAAAAATAAAAAGACTACAGAAAGCAACAATTCTATTTTGTTATAAGACCGGCCCACCTTAGACTAAACTATCGCACATCAGTTCTGCGATTGTCGTGTTTCGCCGCTAATTACACTGTTTAGCACAACTAAATATCAAGTAGTGCAACCTCCATATAATCTCATAGGAATCCAAGCGACTAAACAGTTGTGCGATCGTTTAATCAAAGGTGTGTACGTGCTCTAAATTGTTTCATAATGACCCAGTGACATAGATAAAGTTTTAAAGACGTCAAGCTGGGAGCAATGAAAACATCTTACAACAACGTCCTCTGGCGAAGATTGCCCCCTACTGTGATATGTTAACGGACTTCCGATATTTCTTACATATTTCGACACAAATAAGGACGTGGGAATACGTCTAATTTGGCCCCATTTTAGTAAAAACGATTTATTTATTGCATTGCGTATAAATAGGTCGGATACCTTCGTATTCATAAAAATACTGGTGATTAGAAAATTGACAATTACTCTCAATTCTGGAGAAATGTATGGCATTTTTTTTTAATTCTTTAAAAGTAAATTGTGTAAAAAAGATGTTGATTTATCAATTACTTTGTTTCCATGTATTCTTTTTATTTTTTTTATATTAGGAAATACCGTTTTGTTATTTCAAAATGTTTAAATATTCACAAAATAATGGATTCTTTAAATCTACATACAAACTAGCTTTCGCACGGGAATCAGTCCGCGTGGTATTAAAAAACAAAAGTAAGTAGCCCGTGTTCTTCCAGACTATTCTCTACATGTGTGCTAAATTTTATCCAGATCCGTTCAGACGTTTACGCTATAAAGCCCTAACAAACATCCATTCATATAAACCTTACGTATTTATAATATTTGTATCAAAATCAAACATATCGATACATCATCTATTTTTCTATTATATTAAAAAAAAAACGCAATGTTCAAACACAAATACATTCGAGTACGGACTTCCGTTCTTGTATAATTTGAACAATTTGTCGTAAAAATATTTTGACTCCGCCATTGTAAACTGAATAAAGCAAACGCACTTGTGATTTGAAAAGGAATTTTAGAATATTCAAACATTTTCTACCTTCCATTAATTAAATAGTACTGACAGGACTATAGTAAAATATTTATTAATACATCACACGTGTCCCTGTTTAATAATTCACATCTATACTATATCTATATCTTTTCTTTTTTAGTGGTAGTGCCCGCTTTAACATCTTAGCACTGCAGGGCCGGCACGCCCCCAGTAATACCACGACCACACAGAAGACAGGCGTGAAATGGAAGCCATTCTTTGTTTCGTCTGATGAGTGTGGTGCCTAATTTTAGTCCCTTTTTACCACCCTTTTCTTATAAGGAGAGGATGGGAAGAAGTGCATTTGACGGTGGAGGAGATGCATAGGAAGGGGAAATATCCTCTTTATGTGCGCCTCCTCCTCCGTCTTCTAAGGGTAGGCAACGCATCTGCAATTGCGGATGTCTATGGGCAGCGGTCGCTTCGCCATTTTGGCGGATTCAGGTGGCCGCGTGCTCGTTTGCCACCTTTTGATATAAAAAAAAAATTATATCTATATATCTATATAATAATAAAGCGTAAACAAACACTTCTTTGTTGCCTAAGATGTCAGCAATTACAACATATTTTTGAATAATTCATTTTTTAATAAAAAGCCCTACACTTACGTCACGTTAGGCTATATATTTTAACCCCATTAAACTTAGAGGGCAAATATTTTGGATATGGGAAAGAGACCATAAGTTGCTGCCAACATCAAGGAAGCAAGATTGCTAAGGTTTGTCATGTCATGTCATTTTGACATTTGCTATTGTTAATTTGACAATTGTAAACAATAAAATAAAGTTTTCATAATTTCATGCGGATGAAGCCGCACGGGAACAGCCAGTTATAACATAAAAAACTAAGATAATAACTACCATTCCACTTAGTTCCTATTCTAACCTAATTCAATATCATTAATTCAACGCTAGATTTTTCCCGTGACGATAATTCAAATAAAAAAAAATTTGCATGTATCTTATGCGCTTTTCTTTTTAGAACACTTATATCTGTACATTTCATCTGCATTTAATTACATTATTTAACGTTAAATATGCTTTTCAACATCAACTATTCTATCGGAATCCTTTACTTATCGAATTAAAAAAAACTGTCAATGCCAAAAAAATGTTCCCGCGAAAAAAATGATTAGCTTAGAGGTGTGACCCGAATATTATCCAAAAAACCAACACGAGGATTTTCTTTAAAAACGCTGGGAATCAGACATAATTTTATTTATTCCATAACCCGCCTACAAGCCGAACAAATTGAATGGATAGATTTATAGCGCGTATCCGAATTAACAACAGATTAAAAAAATAAACGTTTGACGTTTGGCGCAGGTGGCGCGGGAGTAGATAAAAAAATTCAAAACGTCAGATATTAATGACTGGACTAATGTAAACATGCTTTGTTTGATTACAAAAGTTACGTTTTGTCAATCCCGAAAAGGGCAGACTCCACTAAAGTTAAAAAATAAATTTTTAGTATGAAACCATAATCTTACTATTGTAAATTCGAAAGTTTAGATGGATGGATGTCTGCTAGAGTTTGTAGCCTATACTACTAAATGGATCTAGATGAAATTTGGCATAGTTTTAGGGGATAGACAGAAAGAACATAACTTCCTTTTTTCCCCGCGAACGATCTCCTGGGCAAAAGATAGGTATTGTAAAGTCTATAATGATTCATCTCAAGAGTCTATTCTTATTTTCCAGCTGTTAATTTTATTTGATTTGTAATAAAATTAGCTGTTACTTCTATGAAAGCATAGCATCAGTGTATCTACGGTCATTAATAGCCGGTTTCCCAGCTACATTTAACCTTTCAATAATGTTTTTGGGCCGATAACTTCATGAAGTTAGGGACTGCGTAACTTAAGCTTTATTCTTTTGAAATTTAAGTCATCTTATCGCTAAAGATTAACTAGGTAATGATGAAATAAATGAAAACTTTATACCCAGCGTTAGTAGGTTTTAGTTATTTTTATATTTTACTATAAGTAGCCATATTAAGGTTTTTGTCCGACTTCCCAAAAGAAGGAGGTACTCAATTCGTCTATATGTCTTTTTTTCTTTTTTTTTTTATGTGTGTTTCGGCATAACTCCGCCGCTAGTGGACCGATTTTGATAATTCTTTTTTTATCCGAAAGGTAATGCTTGCAGGTGGGTCCCATTTTTTTGTTTGATTTTTGGAGTCTAAGACTACGACGTAGTTAATGTAATTAGCCAGTTGGTGACATTTTAGGGTCATAAATTAGTCGTAATAAGTCACAGTAGTTCGCATTGTGTCGGTCATGGGAACTTTATTCAGGTGGATCACTCCCGCATTTAGTATTTTTTATAACAGCTACCTGGCGACTTTAGGCTACTTGCGTTTAACAATTTAAAGTAACCATCATTTGTTAATGTCTCAGTACTTTTTTTAAGACGAGAAAAAGTATTGAGAAACTATTATTTTGATGTTTGGTGTCAAAAATGTTGTCTTTATGATTCCTTATTGAATTAATTTTATTATTTTAATGTCAGAGAAAGTATGTATTTTACGTAATCTATATTTTTTGCCTTTACATTTTTAACTATCTTTCGCCCACGATTCCGTCCGCGTGAAAATAAAATAAAAAATATTAAATGTAGCCTATGTTACTTATAGAAAAATTACCTTTCTAATGGTAAACGAATTTTTAAAATCGGCCAAGTAGTTTTTACGCCTATTCATTAAAATCAAACATTTAAATTTTTCCTCTTTATAATATTAGTAAAGATGTGTTAATTCTGGGAATTAGAAAAATTTAAAATATCCAATAAAATCTATCACCGTTTATAGTAAAAGATATCCACCCTACTTTTAAGGTACAAAGTTAGGTTAACAATGCAAATAGAGTTATTTACCGTGGTCATTACGTTATAATGGTCATTCATGACTTCAAATGTGCAAAAAAAAATACAAATGCATTCTCACGAAACGCACCTACTCCAAGTAACTTTTGTGCAATTCGTTTCGTGCAGGTCCAAATTACGCGCGCTTTTTGACGTTTGACATTGACAGTTTAACTTTTTTATTGTCAATAGTACGTTATGATCGATTCGGTCCGATTTTTGTGTTTGTTTAGTCGACCTTTTTGCCATTTGACATGAAATATGCACCTTGTGCGAACTCCCACGCAATACGGATATAAGACAAGACATTACAAGACATTTTTATATTATCTAGCATTTTTAATTGTTTGTAGCAAAAGAACTAACTATATTGTGACTTATATTTAGCTCCGCATAATTCAAATAATAGATTCAACCATCGCCTTTAACATTAAAGTCGTGAATTATTTCTTAATGCATATGTTATTCACACAGCCCTAAAAGCAGAAGAACGCGGATTCACAAAATGGCGACCACCCATTGCGCGCGATTTGTCACCAATCTATGCGCTAATGATCCCGCTTTACGATGACAAACAAAATAAATACGCGGATGTGAGAATTGTGGCTTGGGAGTATGGGTTTTTAGTAGTGTAAAGAAAAAAATACTGTCAATTAATTACTTCTTCCGTCCTTAACTTAATGGTACGAAATAATGTAAAAAGCAACAATAACAATGGCTTTGGGTACGGACTGCTCAGAACACAGAATTGCGTCTGATATATTTCCTTAAGATTTAATTTAGATAAAATAGAAACAAGTGTGTTTGAACTTGTGAAATATAAATAAATGAAATTACAATTTGCTAAGCTTGCTGGCTTTCGTCCGCGGCTCTGGCAGCGTGGAATAAAAAAAAACAAAAGCAAACCTATGTGTTCTTCCAGACTCCTCTACACCTGTAAAAATTTTCATCGAAATTCGTCGAATAAAGATAGCCAACGCAACTGCAAATGTGTATGGGCAGCGGTTACTTCGATCTTTGCGAATGTAGGTCTGTCCTTGCCTGTTTTCCATTAACTAGAATTACAATACAACGAGGTTATCTAGTATGCCATAAAAACCTTAATTGGTTCTCGACACTTCACCGTCAATGCCACCACAATATAAATTCAGCAATCGCAACCCCAGACATGTCAGCACAATAAATCAAATAGACAATCGCACCACATACGCGAACAAAACGTATTGTATTGACATCCCTCAACATATCCGCGTATTGCATAATGCTTTAACAACTTTGGAGACCACACAAAATACATTTAAATGTATAAATTAAGATGTAATAATTAGATTTTCACACTTTTATCTATACTAATATAATAAAGCGTAAATACACGCTTCTTTGTTGCCTAAAATGTCAGCAATCACAGCACATTTTCGAATAACTCTACTTTTAATAAAAAGCCCTACACTTACGGCGCGCTTTAGACTATATATTTTAAGGGTAAACATTTTGGATACAAAACACTAATGTGGGAAAAAGACCATAAGTTGCTACTAACATCAAGGAAGCAGGGTTGCCATGGTTTGACATCATGTCATGTCATTTTGGCATTTGCAATTGATGATTTGACAAATGTGAATAATAAAATGATTTTTTTATAATTTCATGCGGATGAAGTCGCATGGGAACAGCTAGTTAGTTACTAACTGTTGCTCAACATCGTCCGTGTGATATTAAAGAAATATTAAAAAAGTAGCGTATGTTACTCACAGATAAATTACCTTTCTAACGGTGAAAGAATTTTTGATATCGGTCCAGTAGTTTTTGAGTTATTTTAATAGATGCAAAAATACAAATCTTTCCTCTTTATAGTATTAGTATAGATTGAACATTGTAACTTCTTAGATGTAATTATATTTTGCATATTGTTTTTCTTTCTATGAACGTTGTGATTGTCTATAAATGAAATATGTTTGTTTAGATTTTAAACTAAAATTCAACCACTGTATGTAACTATATTAACATGTTTTGTTGCCAATCGTATACCTATACTAATATAAATATTTGTATTTTTATATGTATTGAAATATACTGGGACGATTCCAAAAATTCTTTCACCATTACAAAGCTACGTTATCAGTGAGTAACATAGGCTATATTTTTTAATTTCACGTCGACGAAAATACGAGCAACAGTTTTGTTTGAAAGAAATGTTACGAAGAAAACAGGTTTTCTGAGAATGAGTAAAGCAATATTAT
Organism: Papilio polytes; assembly: GCF_000836215.1. NCBI lineage: Eukaryota > Metazoa > Arthropoda > Insecta > Lepidoptera > Papilionidae > Papilio > Papilio polytes. The sequence goes on from NW_013527026.1 coordinate 4,604,962, forward strand.
CAAGAAACTTTTAATTTAACAAAGTCGTTACAATTCATCTTTAACGACAGCGTATTTCAATTCTTGCACATACTTCTCTAAAACTGCGTAAACATCAGTTTTATTCATCCCATACTTCTCAAATGCTCTATCATTCGATTTGTCGTTAACAAATTGGTACAATTCATTGAAAACTTCGATCGGTTTAGATTTCCCTTTATAATTATTAATGCAAAATGGTTTTATCTTCTTAACAAGTTCAAACATCGAAGATATTATTTGTCCAGTTCTTGGTATGAAAGGTAAAGAACTTTCAAAAATATTAAGCAATCCGTCACACACGTGTGAAGTCGCCATTCTTTCTATTAACCCAATCCTCTGGTATGTCACTAAATCTTCCGCATTCTCTCTAGTTCTTGGAGTTTCTCTAGCTTTTATATGTTCGTCGAGTATTTTATTAAATAAATCTAACAAAGTATGAATGACTGTTATATCTAAATTTGTTATTTGATGGTAAAAAGGATCTAAGCCTTTAAGTTTCATGACTCGTGCTTGCATTTTAGGATTACCAGGTAACCATGAATGCATGATGTCTAACGCGTAAGCTTTTATGGATAGAGTATGATCATTTTCAAATATATCTAGAAGATTATCTAGAATACTAACTGGGATTACCGCTTTCGCTGTAGTTGGAGCGATGTCAAGCAGTTGTTTTGTTAATATTAAAAACTGTCGACGCAATGGTGTGTGTGATATTTTCAAATACGGTGCAACTACTCGATCCAAACCTTTTGCACGTAGAAATTTGTATACATTGTTAGAGTTTATGTTGAGGTCAATGAAAACTTGTACAATCTCGGACATTTCGTCGTAGATATCGATTTTGTTTTCGAGAGCTGTTATGTCTTCGTCTTCAGGCTTAGTTAACTGGCGAGCGGTTTCTTCGAACATTTCGATATACTTCTCGATGTCATCTTGTGGGAATTCCTCGATCGTCTTTTCATTTGGCGCGTCATTAACATCTTCGCCTAGAATAAACAAATAAATCAAGTATAGAGCGGACATTTAGTGTGTTGTTGTCCTGTCTAGTCATACATATAAAAATAACATTTTTAAAGGCTTTGGTCTTATAAATTTTAAGGTTGATCAAGGTTACGGGAGTGCACTGAACAAAGGAGCCCTCTAACAGTAAACTCCTGCAACTGGAGAACCTTTATTTTGAAGATTTTTAGAATTTTCTTTTTCTTAATTCCGAGATATAGTACCTTCAGCACTGTCAGCCGCAGAACAGCCTTTTAGAAATAAAGCAATCACTGTAATAATTAAAAAGTTGTTCATCTTGTATTTATCTTAGAATTTTTCTTCTAATCAACTTCTGACAGATAAAAAATATGAAAAAAGTAAGCTGTTATCAGCCAGTATGAAATCAAGATAAAAAACCATTTTTTTACTTGCATTTTTATACTGATTAGGAGACGAACTAAGAATTAGTGAGATAGTTAACGTTAAATAACAATTCTTCATTGAATTTTATATTTTAATTTGCGTAACAAGTAAACTTGTACACTCCGATAGAGGTAGGTCTAGAAAGAGATGGATGGATTGCATGAAAGACGACATGATCCAGAAGAGAGTGATGACTGAGATGACGGATGATAGATAATGAACCAGTGAAATTAATATTTGGAATTATTTTTTAATATTCAGTAGGGAATAATAAATATTTATAGAGTTTGCAAATGTTTGGTAACTTTAGGTATAATTAAAAATGTGCAATGAATAAAACAAATACTCTTTGACGGAATAGACAATATAATTTCTGACAAAAAGACAATCATGTCACGTACAAATAAATGATAAATTGTTGTAGTTAATGAATTTAAACAGCCTAATGGAAACCCTTAAAAACTATCTACATGGCCATTTGAATAGGACTCTGTCGCCGAGAGCCACAGTCGCTATTATATCTATCATAAGCTTGGTTTGTAAATATTATAAGATAATAAATCTTGGGGAACAAATATATTAAGCTTACGGTATTCAAATTGATCATAGTTCGTGTTCCAATTGAATAGGGGAAAGACTATTTTCGTAAGTGTTAGAGGAACTTTTTGGAGTCCTCAACAACACCTGTTGGAGGAATGATACCACTGAAATAGTACAACCACACAGAAGACAGGCGTAAAGTGGAATTAGTTCCCCGTTTCGTCTGCAGAGTGTACATCTTGTACCTAATTTAATTCGTATTTTCCTTCCACTCTTTTCTTGTAGGTAAAGGGATGGCAATGGAATTTTGTGAAGGATTTTAGAATGGGCAATTCTCTTACTGTGTTCCTTTTTAGTACTTCTTACATTTCGTCAGGTGGCAAGTTTCGCGGACTTCGTGACGAGCCAAATGGTCCCGGAGGATGCGTGCCAATCGTGTAGAAGCAATAACATACTGCGGCTTCGCGCCAACATCTACTGCCTTAGGAGTCTGTTGCTTAAGCTGTTCCAAGTTGCCAACTTGATTCTATTGCTTGGTTGTATTATTGTAAGATTTTTTAACTACTATTTCCCTCTGCTGCGTATATTTCAAATGTAATGACTGAATAAGACTACTAGCGCCATCTATCGAATTAATTGCTAACAATATTACAGATCGTCCCTAGTCCTATTCATGTCTTTATAATAGCTGTACGCAGATATTACATATTATAGACAGTGGCGACACCACTTCTATAAAGGATGAATTGGTAAATTGAGATCGCGCGCACACCTTTGACTAAAGTATCGCACAACTGTTTAGTGGCGTCTTGATTGTTATGAAATTATATGGAGGTGCGCACACTACTGGACTTTTAGTTATATTGGCGTTTACTTTTTTGTTTGTTTTATTATTTTTTGTAAATTAGTTGTAAGTTATACATAAATAAAAAGTAAAAAATAGTTTAATCAAAGGTGTGCCAACTCTTAGTTAGCATTTTAAAAAAATTATATTTGTACAGGAGAATTCAATAATGATGCAGTTGTATATTTGGTATACGCTGTCATTCGTCGTGTTCGGCTTCGTGGTGACGCTCGTTGAGTTCCTCAGCCGCATCAAGCGCGAACAGGTCTGGACTTTCATGGCCCTATTTGCGGATGTGTTGTATTTATTTGGTAAGTAAACCAGTCTTTCTGCACAGATTTAGTTCCTATCCAGAGTTTTAATTAATATTTTTACCAAAAACTGCACATTTTGAGCTAAAATTTTAGATAAACACTATGCTATTAGATAAATTTTAAGACAAGAGACATAGCCTATAGGCCGCCATCTCGACCTCCTTATTGGAGGTTTCCGTTGGGCCGATCAGCCCTATAAGAATCTCTTTTCCCATTGGGATTGTAGATTCAATCCCGTAGGGCCGATCGGTCCAACGGGAAACACCCTTCCTGTTTACTTAATTCAGTCATTGGATCGAAATGTAAAATATCTTTTTATTCATTTGAATCTTTGTTTTCTTGTAACTGTTTTGTTACAGTAATTTTCTGGTGTCTGCCGATAATAGATACTTACAGGAAATCGTTGAAAGGTGATCCATTGGTGAGAAATTCTGCTGAAGATGTCGTATGAAATTGTTTTTATTAAAATGTTGTATTTTAATATTGTTTTAATATTTTGTTATGGAATAGGTGATCTAAAAAAGTGAGATAAAAATATGAAACGAAAATAGAAAAATAACTAAAAACAGAAAATTATTAGTTTTTTGTTTTTTTTCGACATCCTTTTAGACCAAACCTTTTTGAAGGTTAGAAAAATCAAAATTGAAAAATCCGTAATGTAGACTTCTCTTCAGAATCCTTCATTTTCTTTCGCACAACTAAAAGGGACTTTAATAAAACTACAAAAGAAATATTTTACAATTACATTTATTATTTTATTATTAAGTGCAGCACATTTACTCGATCGGGGACAAGATTGTATTTGATATATTTTGAAAACTTCATCTCTTGCAAGGAATATTGAGATCCATTATATCACAAGGCGAAATGAAAGATTTGGTCGATTTCAGTGCTTGCTTTATTTTACTAGATTTAGGGCCTGTCCCAACACTGGCTGATAGAGGCTCAGATAGCTTGAAATGACGTCACTATCAGATAAGGTAACAAAATCCGACATTTCCATCACATATTTTACGTTGGATTGTTAATTTACAATTTGGTGGGACAGGCTCTTATACTTGCGGTAAAAAAAACCTCATTGAAATATGTCAGTCTATGATTTCAGAATTGATGTTTTAATTATAAACGGTCTTGGGACTTTGCTTCTTTTTCATTCGTACCAGTTATAGATATTTTTTCTATACTATTTAGTTCTTTATAAATTCATACTTTCGCACAGCGACTCAACTTAAAAGGACTGAGTATTCAATAATACTTGGACCCTTATACCACTATCTTGTTTGAAGCTTTAATGTAATAATCAGATTTTTTGCGTTTTCGATAAATCGATTCACATCACTAGTTGCAATGACAGCTGTCAAAAATGGCGCGTTTTTTAAATGAAAATTGCGAAGGTTTAGAGATGGCAGTGATATAGTATGGAAGGAGAAAAATGCGTAGAAATTAAGAATTCTATTTTTCAAGTATATCATGAACAGAGAGCTGATAGCTGTAAAGTCAAATTGGAGCATTTTCAGTTTATATTTTTAAATAAAAATCTTTGGTACAAGCAAACCAAACCATCAAAATCATAAGTTAAAACAGTATTTGTGAATGCATTGTCTTTACATTCGTCGCATTTAACCGCAAATTCATATTTATTTGGACCTTTATATAATTTAGGATACACTTGGTTAAAATGTACTGAAATTTTATTTTATTAAAAATCTTTTCTGACCTCATACATTAGTCCGGTAACCTACATTAAGGATTAGTGTAGATGTCAGTAATCTCAGAGTGCAGTATTTTGGTCGTAATAAATGCTTGTCCCCTTTCCACTCAATCACACATTATTTTAAATTTCTTGCGACACCCGTCTTAATATAACGATTACCTTCGTACTTACTGTATCGGTCATACAAAAATATCGCTAATGTAATCGTGCAGGGTAGGGGAACGGGAAGGGTAATGGAAGGGTGGCGGGTGCCGCGATTCACCTTAAAACTACGTGTTCATTAAAAAAACACTGAAGTGAACACCGTCTGATATTTACAATTTGCCGTAAAACTTCGAAATAAACGTAAATACAAAATATTACCAAATTGCAAACCGATCGGCCGGGTCTATGTACAATTTAGTCGATCGGCCGAAAAAAATGTTTTGCCAATCGGTAGCAAAACTGGTCGCTTATGACTAACTTATTTTTTTTTTAGTTTTTCCATATTTTTTTTTCATCCTCGCATTACAGAAACCTATTATTAGTTAATCGATAATTTTAATGAACATTTATTACTTTTTAGCCAATAATTCGCTTCTAAAAACGGATATTATTACATTTGGCAACACATGCCAAGTAAAAACCGCTAAAATACTAATTTAATAAAGTTTTTGTAACACTAGCTAATTAGGAAAACTAACATCGAGTACTTAGAAGAAAAAAAAAACCTAAGTTAATTCAGGTTACTACATTAACTAAGAACCAATTTGTCCGTCGCATTTAGACAACTGTTCTTATACATTTTTTTTATATTTATATAAAATATAGCAGTCCATCGACGCACACTTTAAAATTATAATAAAAAAAACATTTCTGTGTAGGAAATACACTGAATTAGTTGCAATTTTTTTTTAATTATAAAAATTATTTAATATAATTTTTAGATCGTTAACTTAAAAGGCCTCTGTTAGAAATAAGGTTTATATTTCATAATAGCGTTCGACGCCTGCATCAGCATCACTGCACTGAATCAAATTGAGCCAAAAACAACCAAAAACACATCCCTTTACGAGTATATAAATTGTATTTCAATTATTTTGTATATATCGTTACCAAAATCACAATAACTTCCTAAAACTGACTAACCGTTTAGAAAACCTTTGTTAGAAATATATGGTCAACCAATTTACTAGCGATCCATACAAAACATCCATACAATAGTCGAAAACCTGCAATATTGCCGTAATAGCATAGTAAGAGAAGCAAATGCTACGGTACCCATTGATTCGGGGCCCGTGGTCCAACGTAACAAAAAAAAACTTACTAGCTTTCGCCCGCGACTCTGTGCGCGTGGAATTAAATAAAACAAAAATGATTAGCCTGTGTGTTTTTCCAGACTTCCATCGAAATCTGTTCAGCAGTTTAGGCTACAAACTCTAACGATCCATCCAAACTTTCGCATTTTTATTAGTATGAAAAATCTTGAATGCTTACAGGAGCTCAGGCTATGGACTTTTACTTGAAAATGCAAAACTCGATTTCGTCACTTTAAGGCGTAAAAATTAGGTATTTTACGATTTTAACGTTAATATTTGGTTGTAATTATGCAAGTAAAAGTAATTATTTCGTTTTATTTAATACCCTAAACTTGAGAACGTAAAGCAAACCAAGGGCACCTTGACTATAGGCATAACTGTCTACTTTAGAAGTCACAATTCTCATGTTCCCGTGAAATTAAAACTTCAAGATTATAAAATTTCCTCGATTTGAGTTTAATAAAACCGAAACTTTCATGCACTCGAGTCCTAAGTCAACCTTTCTGGAATTTAGACTGAAAATCCGTATTTCTAGAGTTTCTGGGTTAGTGTTTATTGGTTTATTTTAGGCTTAATCTGGTTCAAGTGATTAGTGTGCAGCAAGCGCGGCCGGCGACACACAAACACACACGTGGGGCGCTTTCGGATGCTATCGCGTTCTCTTTCTCGCCGGACCGCTCGTAGCCGCCGAACGCCTCACTCGTTTTCACTGGAAAAAAAAGTTACAATCATTATTTCTATAACTTATGTGGTATTTGTGTTTAGTAACACTAACGGCAGTATAATGAAACGAATTATGCTATTTCATTTATATTTTCACGTCTGTCCGATTGTAAATGGCTAATTACGTAGTAATTACGAAGTTTTTCATATTCAGTATTCGGCCGTAAGTGTTGAAGACCAAGTAACTACTCTAAATACATTAGTTGGTGTTAATTATTTGAGTGGATTTCTCAAGATACTTAGGGGCTAAGTGACCACATAATGAATGTATGAAAACACGCTACAAAATATACTGAAATTAAAACGCACATATAATGAGAAATATGGTTTAAGTAGAATTAATAAAATTACATGAAAATATCAAACCGAATAGGGGTGTCAAAAAAAATTTTTTTGCAATATTTCATAAAAATTACTACTAAATTTTAACTTATATTTTTATTTACATGATTTTACTGAAATAACTAGAAAACTTTATTTAATAAAATACACACAATTCCTTACATCTTGAAACTGTAAAATAGTTCATCGTTTTCTATAGAGTTTAAATAAAAAAAACCACCAAACTTTGAAAATAATTCATGTTTAATATTAATATACTATTCTTTTAAGCACTCAATGGATTGAGAATTATATAAAGTTTCTTTTGCTTTGACTTTTTACATTATCAATATAAAAAAAATAATAAAACACCACATCATATTGTTAGTCGACAAAATTGTTATCGTCTGTTCCATGCAAGCTGGACAAATCCTCTGCCCTACTTTACAATTTACCTACCAAATTCTTATATCAGATTCGATATAAAAACTACGAGTAGAAACTTTTAAAAGCCCTTATAAGAAAAGAAAAATTTCAACCCATATCAGCCACAAAACTTACAATACAAAACATACTAAATTAAGAGAAAAATTCAAATTTGCCTAACACTATCAATTTGAAATCTCACACATGTGATATCCGTCAAATTTTGACTTATAAATAATTGAGTAAGAGAACATGTTATTGTATGGTGTTAGTTAGGAGATGGCGGTTAGTTTCTTCTTCATTTGGCTGACGGACTGGTGTCCCTTCACTGTCTGTTTGTTAGCCGCAGAGTCCGCCGTCGCGTGCGCTGACTTCACCTACGAAGAAAGCTACACTTTGACGGACACCGACATACATCTACTACTCATACGTTAGCTGTTAGTACAAACTGGATAGGGAAAGTCGTGTGAGGTTAGGAGGGCAAAGTTTAATAGCGCATGAGGTGATTATGAAGCAAAATAGAGTTTCAATTCATGTGTGTGGCTGTCTGTTGAATTGAAGAACAAGGGTCAGTCTGTATAACTATAAGTTAGCGGAGACATTATATCCCGTGAGGTGTGAGGTCAGTATGAGGTGGTAGATACCTCGTTGTTGTGAGGCGACGTCCGTCTCCATAATCTGATTACGCTGCCGCTGGGTCCCCTCCAGTGCAATGTGTGAGGCGTGGTGTGTGAAGTGTGAGGTGAGGTGAGGTGAGTGTGGTGTGAGGTGTGTCACGTGAGGCAGTACCTCGGCGATGTCCGGCTTCATGGTTTGGTTGTCCTGCCGCAGGATCGCCTAGTGCAACGTGTGAGATGAGGTGCAGTATGAGGTGTAATGTGAGGTGTAGTGTGAGGTGTACTGTCAGTTGTACTGTGAGGTGCTGAGTGAGGCTGTATCTCGTTGTTGTGAAGCAACGCCCACCTCGATCGATTGTTTGCGTTGCCGCTGTGTCGTCGAGTGTAATGTGTGAGGTGTGGTGTGTGAGGTGCAGTGAGGCAATTCCTCGTTGTTGTGCGGCTGCTCCCACCACAATGTTCAGCTTCCGCTACCGTCGTGTCATCCAGTGTGAGGTGTGGTGTGTGGTGTGTGAGGTGCAGTACGGTGTAGTGTGAGGTGTGAGATGTGAGGTGTGAGGTGCGAGGCGCAGTGAGGCAGTACCTCGTTGTTGGGCGGCGGCTGCGGCGGCTGCTGCGCGCGGCGCTGCACGGAGGGCGAGCGGCGGTCGGCGGCGGCTGCGCCCGCCTCCATGGTCTGCTTGCGCTGCCGCAGGATCGTCCAGTCGAACGTGTAGTCGTACTGGTAGTTCATCGTGCGGAAAAGGATGCGGAACAGCTGACAAACAAACACAACAACCATATAGATTAAACGAATAGGGAAATACAAGACATAATCATCTCTAGATGCTTTATGGAGAGTAGTACTAACTGTATTCACACTCTTTTTACGCTATATATCCCGTTGTACGCAATGAATTAGTACGTTAAAGCAACAAATATATTATTTAGTAAATGTTACCTGTCTGAGATACATGTAGTCTGGCGCCTCGTCGAATGTAAGCCCGCGGCAGTAATTTAAATACATCGCAAACTCAGCCGGGAAGCCCTGTCGACAAAAAAAGCATAGTTCTATGACTGTTCATGATAACATCACGATAAAATTACAATTTTGTTTGTCTTCTTTTAGGGTTGTCGGTATATTATAATTACAATGAAAAGTTTTATGTGGTGACAGTTATATAAGAGACAATACTTACCTTGCATAGCACTTCGACGGGCGTCGACATCTTCTTCTCGCTAATTCTCTCGTATTTCTGCTTCTTTGTTATAGCTTTCAGTCCCTGCCATGGCAAAGAGCCCCTGAAACGTAACATTATTAATCCACATACCTAAAAATTTTAGTTTTTAACTTTAGTTTAAATAAATAAGTTCAAAATTTGGACACTGTCATCAAAAACACTTTATTGTGTAAAAGAGTACATTACTGTCTTAAAACGAGTTATTCAATTTTATGTAGTTCAAACACCCATCTAATAACTTTTATATTTGCAGAGATTTTTCCAAAGGGTTCTGAATTTCGGTCAAAAACCCATGTCCAAGGTCCGTAACATAGATATATTTTATTAATATTATGCAAATAGTCAAACAGTACATAAAAGGATTATATAAACAGATTATGCATAAATCTGTACACCGCCAATTTAGAAAGTGGGTCAGATATAGAATGGATAAGATAACAGATATGTTTTTGCGTCGTGTTGTTTTTATTATTACTTCTAACCGTTACTATTTCCCAACTAACCTTTTTTCATAGTACTAAATCTAAATTATTATAATGAAGCCAACACACACTTCTTTGTTGCCAAGATGTCAGCAATTACAGCATATTTTTGAATAATTCTTTTCTTAATAAAAAGCCCTACACTTACGTCACGCTTTAGGCTATATGTGTTCACGCTATTAAACTAAGGGGGTTAATAAATTGGATTAAAACACTGATGTAGGAAAGGGACCATAAGCTACAAGTTGCCAAAATCAAGGATATAAGATTGCAATGGTTCGTCGTCACCCCATGTCATTTATTTGCTATTGATATTTTTGACAAATGTAAACAATAAAATAAGTTTTTTTATAATTTTATGCGGATGAAGTCGCACGGGAACAGCTAGTAAGGAATATATAGTACTGTTAAGGTAAAAGAATATTTGATATCTGTCCAGTAGTTTTTGATTTTATACATTACAAATATAAAGTAAACCTTCTCTCTTTACAATTACACTGTCGATAGTTAAGTTGTTAAGTTATGTCCACTGTAAATTAACTTAAAACATAGTAACATAGTAAATCTATTTTGTTTTTACAAAAGAAGTCTCGGGCAACATCTAACGGTAACTTTGAACGTCAAACTCGAATCGACCTTCAAACCAACAATGATGTGAATTTGAACTTTAAACAACAGAACATAAAGGTCAATATTGCACAAACTATAAGTCTGTTAGAAATAATGTATTAAAACATCGTATTGTGCAAGTATGTCGGTCGGGTTTTCGGGTGTAGGTCAAAGAAATCCGTAAGTCGTTGAGTACGTCACACGTGTCGACACAAAACATCCGCGATGTGAGGTAGGACCAATACTAAGCGGTTACTACCGCACTCATAGATATAAACTAGCTGTTCCGAATAATAAAAACTTTATTTTATTGTTTACATTTGTCAAATTCTCAATTGCAAATGTCAAAATTTCCATTACCATAATAACCTTGCTTCCTTAATGTTGGCATCTTCTAGTTTATGGTCCCTTTCCCACATTAGGCTTTTTTTTTAATTTTTTACTAAAGAAAGAACTATAGAAAATTAGCTTTCGCTCGCGACTCCGTCAGCATGGTATTATAAAAAAAAACAAAACCAAGTAGCCTATGTGTTCTTCCACACTATCCTATACTTCTATGCCAAATTTCATTGAGATCCGTTCAGCAGTTTATGCTACAAACTCTAACAAACATCCATCCATCCATCTAAACTTTCACATATATAATATTAGTATGATAGTATGATTATGTTGGGATTGCTGACATACTGTACAAGTAGTGTGTGTTTACGCTTTATTACAGAAAATATAGAATAAGTGGTCTAAATTAATAAAGCATGAGTGTTTGAGTCACAATTTCCGTGAACGGTCATCGACGACGTGACGCCGCAACAGGTTTTGTTTAATAAAAAACGTCACTGCCTACAGTTTGCGATAAACATTTTTTCCCTTATCTAAAGGAACACAATTGATTGTTATATTTAAAATAACGAATACTATTATGTTTTTTCGTGTCCTTTTTTATGTAAATACTGGCTTTTACCCGAGACTTTGTCCGCACGAAAATAAAAAAAGCTCAGTAGCCTGTGATCTTCAAAATTATGTACAAATTTATTCGTGTCATTTCGCATTTATGAGAACGCGAAAGAAGTCGCGGGCAACAGCTAGTACTAAATATGATAGAAATAAAGAAATTTAAATGTAACAATTTTGATATCCTTACAATTAGTTTATACAATTTTCTTGACTACAAAGTCGATAACAAAGTAAGCAGTAATAAAACTTGTCCCAAGCGACCTGTTACAACACGTTGTGACTCGAGTATAACCGCACGACCAACGGTTTTATCAACGGCGTGTTTTGTTACTGGGAGTTTTCATTGGAGAAACATCCATACATAAACTATCGTTTCATTTCATTCCTTGGTAATTCTAAAGTTGCTACGATAATGCATACATTAGATACTGTATTATTAAATAACAGATGGATTATATCTATACCAATATTATAAAGATAAAATATGTATTTGTGTTATGTAACGGATATACAAAAACTTTTTTTTTATAATATATGGTGCAAACGAGCAAGCGTCCACCTGAATCTACCGAAATGGAGAATGACCGCTGCCCATAAACATCCGCAATTGCAGATGCGTTGCCTACCCTTCATTGACGGAGGAGGAGACGCACATAGAGAGGACTATTCCTCTTCCTATGCGACTCCTCCACCGTCAAATCCACTTTTCCTCCTCTTAAGAAAAAGATAAAAATGGGAAAGGGACTAAAATTGGGACTCCGGCACCACACTAATCAGACGAAACGCGGAATTGCTTCCATTTCACTTTTGTTTTCTGTGTGGTCTACTGGATTAATTGAAAAAAATTACCATTACAATATTGCATTATCGCTGAGGAACAGATTATTAAAAATTTTTTTTAATTTCCAGCAGACAAATCGCCGTCTACAGCTAATGTATAAACGAACTAGTTTTCGCCTGCGACTCTATTCGAGAGAAAGACAAAATCAAAATTAAGTAACCTGTGTTCTTCCAGACTACCCACGTATATGTAAAATTTCATCAAAATCCGTTCATCAGTTTATGCTACAAACTCTAACAAACATCCATCCTTCTAAACTTTCGCATTTATATTAGTAACTAGCTGTCCCCGTGCGATTTCCTTAGCATAAAATTATTTTACTGTTTACATGTGTAAAATTGTCAATTGCAAGTGTCAAAATGACATGACATAACAAAACTTGGCAACCTTGCTCCCTTGACGTTGGCAGCAACTTATGGTCTCTTTCCCACATTAGGGTTTTTATACAAAATATTTACCCCCTAAGTTTAATGGCCTGAAAATATATAGCCCCATAAAAGAATCATTTAAAAATATGCTATAAATGCTGACATCTTAGGCAACAAAGAAGTGTGTGTTTACGCTTTATTATAATAGTATAGTATATATGTATATATTTACCTGTTAAAGTACATAAGTACGTATCCGAGCGATTCCATGTCGTCCCGCCGCGACTGCTCGATGCCGAGGTGAGCGTTGATGGACGCGTAGCGCGCCGTGCCTACACATTCATACATATACACCCTGCTCACCCCCTAACAGTGATAGCGTTAAGTTTAATAGACCATAACATTGCTTAATAAATAGGCAATCTGATGTGAAAATATTCTACTATTCCGATTTATATTTCCTGAGTTATAAGCGAACAAACAAAAACAACTTTTTAATACAGATGTACAAAAATTAAGATCATTTTACTGGAATAGGAAGTAACTTTAGTAATTACTCTTTCTGGATAAATGACAGTATATAACGTAAAAAAATTGGAATTTCAAGGAATTTCACTTAAAACTATTTTCGAATGTATGTTTTACTTAAAAAATTACATTATTGGATTGTACAATATGTAACTATGTTCAAAACAAATGAACAGACCTTTAATTTTAGAACATATTTATTAAATAAAGATAGGGATGGTAATATTTTTATCATCATCATCACTATACGTCCCCACCGAGGGACTCGGAGCCTACCCTAAGCTAGGGTGACCAGGTCCTAGTCAACAACGCTGCACTGCGGGTTAACTTCACACATATCTTTGAATTTCTTCAATATGTGCAGGCATCATGTTTTCCTTCACCGTAAGAACGTCGGGTAAAGTATGTACATATGAAAATTCGAAAAACAGTGGTACAGTGGGATTCGAACCCAAGACTTGTAGATTACAAGTCAACCCACAAACATAAATATAGTTTTTATTGAGTAACCAAGATTTTTTTAAATTATTTTACCCTTAACCTGCTATTCAAAACTTATACTGAAATATTTATTTCATAAATTAATAAAAAAATCATACATTTAAAAGTAAACCACTGAGCCACCGAACTATTAATATTTTTATATTTTTTTTACTTTATTTTTTATTTTACTTACCAGTCAAATTCTTATCCTCGCGGTAGGATATGTGGGCGCGGGTGCGGAGATCACGGAACTTCTTGGCGAGTCCGAAGTCAATCATATAGAGCTTGTTGCAGTGCCGGCCGATACCCATTAGGAAGTTGTCCGGCTTTATGTCGCGGTGGATGAAACACTTGCAGTGAATGAACTCAACGCGGCCCAGCATTTGATCTGAGACAACAGGAACCTTATAATCCCAACCTCTTAACTTTCTTTTTTATAAGAAACTAGCTGTTCCCGTGCGACTACATCCGCATGAAATTATGAAGGTTTTATTGCTTACATTTATCAAATATCAACAATCAAACCTTAGCAATTTTTCTTTTTTGATGTTGGCAACAACTTATGGTCTCTTTCCCACATAAGGGTTTTATCCAAAATATTTACCCCCTAAGTTTAATAGGTTCAAAATATACAGTATAAAGTGTGACACAAGTATAGGGCTTTTTATTAAAAATGTGTGTGTTTAGTCTTTATTATAATAGTATAAGAGAGAGAGAGAGAGAGAAACAGAGACAAACAATAAGGTTATCAGTGACACCCATGGACATCCGCAATACCTGAGAAACTACGGCTGTTGCTGCCTTTGAGGATTTTTTCTTTATACTAATTACTCTCTTTATAGCTTAAACACATATTTTGTTATGTTATGTTATGTAGGATTTCAAACACAGCATATTAACATTTTTTTTTTTATATACAAAACCCTACATTTTCAACACACTTTAGGCTATATGTTTTCAAGCTACTAAAATTAGAGGTTAAATAATTTGGACAAAAACTACAAGCCAATAAGCATCAAAAAACAAAGATTACCATGGTAATAGTAATTGTGATCCAATAGCAAAGACCTTCTTTGTCATTTGTTCTTTGGAGTTGACATTTACAATTGAAAGTTTTACCAATGTAAACAATAAAATAATGTTTATAATTTAATGGGGATCAATCCGCAGGGGAACAGCTATTCATAATATAAGATTGAAAACTTGGAAATAGGAAAAAAACTGTTGCCCATAGACATCTGAAATTGCAGATGTTTTGCCTTTTTGTTTGAGAGAGGGGACACTTATAGAAAGGAGAGATTTCCTCTTTTGGTGCATCCACCAAAAAATCATTCAAAATACTAACTTCCATTCCTATCCTTTCCTTATAAGAGTGGGGAGGAAAGTGGACTAAAGTTAACTCTTCAGTAAACACACTCATCTAAGCATATGCAGAATTGCTTGCAAAATAGTCAATACTTTTTATTTAAAATGGAGAAACAATTGGAGTATATAAGCAATAAAATTAGGATTTCAATTACCTTGATAATCCAAATTGTAGCACAAATTACAAACAGACATAAGGTTAAAAAGGGATTATATATACACAAACATTTAATCTCCTCAAAATACAATTCCACTTGCAAACCCAAAACAAGTTATAGAACAATTTAGTTTATTATGATAACATATTATTTTTTAATAAACAAATATTGCCAGATGACAAAGAAGGGATACTGACCGGCTAACATGAGAACAGTCTTGATGGTGAACTGTCGCGAGCAGAAGTTGAAGAGATCTTCGAGAGAAGGCCCCAGCAGATCCATCACGAGGATGTTGTGGTCCTTTTCGTATCCATACCATCTGTAACAAACATCTAGTCAAAACCGAATAGATAATGACAACCAAAATGTACAGGCCAATGACCTCTAAACATTACAAATGCGTATGTTTAGATTGATGGATGTTTGTTACGAGTTTGTAGCCTAAACTGCTGTCTGGATCTCAATGAAATTTGGCATAGGTCTAGAGGATAGTCTGGAAGAGCACATAGGTTAATCACTTTCGTTATTATTATTCTACGCGGACAGTCGCGGGCAAAAGCTGGTATTCTACATTGTACTCTAATTACTGTAATTTAAAAACGAAACTTGTCTATACGGACATTTTGTAAAATTCCTAAACCTTCAAACTACATCACTGAGTACAATAATCTACGTTCACTAGAAAAAAACTCCATGCATATGAAGTCAATAGCAAAAGCTATTCAAAAAATAAAAATAATTGTAGAACACTTATTATAAATTAAAAAAAAAAAACAATAAATTGTAATTGATTTTTTTTTAAAGAACACTTATTAAAAAAATATCAATTACACTAACATGAGCTTTATTGCTTTTAATTTGACAAACAATAACTTTAATAAGAACCGCACTCACACACTTCACTTAAACCTAAGACCTTGTATGACCAAGTATTGAGGTCAACAATACATTTGCATATAAAGCCTGTCTAATATCTACACCTCATATTCAAGGATTAGGTAATGGATATCGTTATATGGAGAAACATTTTTTTTACATTAAATACATGAAGAATTCATATCTACCCTCCTAGACTTAAAAATTCTTATTTACCTGTCACTTTTGTATTTAACAATTAGGAATTAAAAATAAACTAATAGCTATACATTATTCCAGACTAATTATCTCTATTACAATTTTATCTAGACTAGATCCATTTAGGTATTCTAACCATCTATATAAACTTTCACTTTTATAATATTTACAAAGAAGTAAAATTGGATAAGAATTTTAAAGTTTGTAAAGGTTTTGAGGCAATGCTCACAAAACTTATGAGTAGAAAAGGGCACAGAGGGTGATTATCTCAGCTTGAATAGACATTCATGAATGTCTTTGTAAGCAGAGATTTTACCCCATTGTGCTCATCACAAGTTTGATGGCTGCTGCCTTAGACTGGACATAGATGGTGTTTGTTCCAACTTTGAAATAATATGCTACATTAGTTAATTATAACCATGTATGAATTACCTTATATGTGGTATTCCAATGCCCCCTTGGAGCATTTTATATACTCGGCTCTCATATAGAAGCTGAGGGTGCCTTGCCTTAATGTTTTCTATTTTCACTGCTACCTCCTGCAACAAATAATACATATTACGAAATATACATGAGTATAATATAAACAACAATTTAATTGATTATTTAACTAACATAACTCTGTCTATAAAGTATTAAAACATTTGGTAGCCTATACTTTCAGATTATGTTCTACGACCAATGTTTTCTTTACTTAAAAACATCTCTTACATTATGTTTCACATTTGCACTTCAGTGTATACTTCCCAGTGCAAATAAAAAAATTAAATTAAAACAAACATATAAAAAAACTACTAAAGCAATAAGGTCAGATAATTAAAATATATCTTGAGAAGGTTGCACAAACTGTTTATAAGTGAAATGATTTTGTATATTTTATTTACTAGACATTTAATCGCTTTTAGAAATACACGATAATATTGAGGAAATGTAAAATCTTTGTTGACAATAAATAAGGAAGTACGACAACTGAAACTATTTTTCTATGTGTATCCTTAAAAACAAACACGAAAAGAAAATAACTTAAAAATTCAATTTATAAACGTATAGTTCTAAATTCACGTAACATTATAGGAAAATGCGTTTGAAACCATATTCAAAACAGAATTAAACACGCGAGCCGTCACAAGGCGCGCAAAGATGTCGACTTATAATTGAATTAATAAATGAAAGTACCTTTTTCAGATCATTTACAGCTAAATAAATATCGCCGAAACTGCCACAGCCTATTTTTCGGATAACTTTGTATTCTCCGATACCTGTTTCTATTATTGTATGTTTCTTGATGGTAGCCATTTTCTTTTGTCTTCATAACTCGTTAGTGAAATAAATATTTAACAGACATTTTGATTCTATGAATTAAGGCTACACTTTTTTTGGATTGTTGTAATAACAATCTATTGAAAATGAAATGTTTTTTAACAATTGCTATAAAATTGGACACAAACTCATTTCAGCACGTCAGCTCATTTCTGTGACGTCACGGTGATAGTGTTGCCAGCGCGGAGAAAAATACCAAATTATGTTTGTCAGTAAAAATAAATATTGAACGTCAGTAGAACAAAATGATTTTATTTATATTATAATGGTTTTGCAAATGGATGTAATCAACCTATGGTAATTACATTTTTATATTATAATTTATACCTTTTACATCTAAAGACGGTAGCAAGTAACGAAAGCAAGTAAAAGAACATGAAATTAAAATAGTAAAAACATAGCCACTCAGTGACAGCACAGCTTTTTAATGGTGCAAGAATTTTTTAAATCTGTGCAGTAATTTTAGAGTTATTTCAATACATACAAAATTTCAAAAGAACAAATCTTTCCTCTTTATAATATTAGTACAGATATAAGATTGAGAGTGAAAACAATATGAGAGTTTGAGCAGTATTTTTTGTGTAAGGTTTTATCTCCATTTTATACTTTTTTTGTTGTGTAGACGAGTATAATGAATAAGTGAATTACAAATTGATGTGATTTCATATTTAAAATTAATATAACATTAACAATACAAATAGCATATTTTAAACACAAGATTAATTACTTTCAATGTTGGTTAACTGGAATTTAGTTTCAAGTACACAAAGTTATTTGGTTCTATCTATACTAATATCATAAAGAGGAAAGATTTGTGTTTTTGTATTAGATAAAAATGAAAATGCCATAATATAGTTCATTTTAACCTTATAATTAAATGCCTTTATAAGTGAAATCAAATTATAAATATGTTTTGAATCACACATGTATTTATGTTTAAGCAAATCATGTTAATGCTTATTATCTATTCTAATATTATAAAGAGGAGACATTTGTATATATGTGTTAAAATAACTCAAAAACTACTGGACTGATTTTGAAGATTCTTTCACTGTTAGACAGGTAATTTATCTGTGACTAACATAGGCTATATTTTTTTTAATAACATACAGGTATAATTGAATTCCTTTACAATTAGAAATTAAATTTAACAGTCACATTCATAGTACAATAATCTAGTAACAACCAGAATGTTACAAATGACTTGTTCAAAGTGGATTTTCTATGATCCAGTTTACTGACATTCAAAGATATTATGAAGACTGCAATTTACACTAATATGCAAAAAAAAGTATATTGTTAGTCAGATAAAAATCTGCCCCTAACTTTTTTAAACTACAGATAGAAAAAATAATAAAGTTATATAGAAAATTTTACTAATAATGGTTGATTATTTTCATTTACAAGCAATTGCCGGCAAGGAATTAAAATAAAACTAGAAGCCTATGTGTTTTTCCAGAATATGTTCTACATCTGTGTTAAATTTCAATGCAATTGGTTAAGAGGTTACTGAGATACTTAGTAACAAAAATCCATCCATCCATCCAAATTTCACATTTATAGTATTAGTAAGAAGAAAAATTGAGTACAATTGTACATAAAATAAGAATGTACCCTTTTTGAGGAGATTGCTTTAATGAATGAACATGAAATCTGACACACTCATAGTTAAGTAGATAAAACTTTGGCAGAGTCTGTCCTCAACAGGAGTGAGAGAGAGGCACTGTTTAAGAGGCACAAGCCTCTAAGACACCATGTTGGTGGATTTCTGGCTGCTTTGGCCAAGCTACTGACGGACCAAGCGGACAAAGTCCGCTACATGGCTTTATAGCAATTTGTTAATACTATTTTTGGTTTTTACTTTCTTATTTTGTATTGTTTGTTTACATTTGTATGGTTTCGGTATTTAGTTTAAGGTATTATGGGACTGACATGTTCTAAGGAACCAAAGTCCTTTTAAAAAATAAAGAGAAAAAAAAGTAGATAAAACTAATTTAAAAACAGCTTTGTTTATGAATTTTAGGAATTTGACAATTAGGGCAACCACTAGAATGCTTGAATATTCCATTTATGTATCTAACCTACAATAATTAGTAAACAATGAATAATTTAACAAAAGTATTTTCCTTTATATGCTAATATATGTTTTTAACATCATCATCATCATCATCACCAGCTCACTCGGATCCCCACCGAGGGGCTCAAAGCCTACCCTAATAAGGGGTGAATGTATTTTTAACATATGTAATAATATAATATTATAATATTCATATTTTTTAAGATGTGTATGTGTTTTTAACATAACATTCACTAATTATGTACATTTTATGACATAAGATTTAATGCAAATTAAGATTGAATCATCCTCAGAAAGGGAAATCATTTTAGTAAGAACACATTAAATTGAGTTTATTGACTAAATCATTTGAAAAAGTTTATATCAATGAGGAAAGTTCACATTACAATAGGTTTACACTCTTAGTGTATTCAAAAAAATATGTATTGCCATCCTTTTCATTCTCTTTGAACAAAACAGAGAAAAATAATATCATACATGCTTATCAACCAAAGCCTTTTGTTAATAATACAGGTAAAAAAATGTTTAACAAAAAACAAAACGAATGACACTGGCTGGCTAGGTTCTCATTATTTTTTTTTTCAAAATGTTACAAACAAATGCACATTGCTCACTAACAGGTTATGCCTTTGTTGCAATTATCATTTCACGCATGCAGTAAGGTCATGAGAAAACAGTTAAAATATCGTATAATAACGCTAAATACATTATACGAATGTTTTCATTCAAAACAGGTCATTGAAGTTTCACAATCTTACAAAAACTTCCGAGAAGGGTTATATTAAAATAAAAAGGATATGACTTAGACACGTTTTAGTTTACGTAGGAAGCATGGTTTGAGAATTTAAATAGATCACTGTAACAAAATAAGTGCAAATAGCTTCATTACTTACGAATAAGGTGCGTCATTGAATGGGAACCATTATGGTTTGGCGTTACATACGGGAAGCATATGATTGGGGTCAAGTCACAGCTGTGTATAGTGTTTAAAATGTTTATGTATTTGTTAATTTTACCTCTCCACTTGATATATTGATCGCTAAATGAATATCGCCAAAAGATCCTCCACCTATTCTTCTAACCATCTTATATTTCCCCGCGAGTAACACTTCCCGTCGGGACGTAAACATTGTGAGTTCTTAAATATATATATTCACTAACAAACACGGAAAGTATACAGTTAAAAGTACACTATGTACACTTCACAAAACTAAACACTATTCAATAAAAACACGAGTAAGATCTTGGCTACATTTTCTACAACTAAACAGATAAGAAATGTTTGATCGATGTTGCCAGATAATAAGAAAAAATTCTACAAAACCTTTTATAAAAATTCGTAGTTTTTTTTTTTTCAAATTGAAAATGTTACCATATATAATAATTTTAACATGATTTTTATCGCCATAAAGCACTGTAGTAGCTTTTGCTTTGAAATAAAAGGACGTCTTTAAAGAGAACACGTAGTAGGAGACATTTGATAGAAAAAGCCTGGTGATGCAATTAGAAAACGAAACATTTACATAATATCCTTTCAAGGCTTGTTTTATCAATATTACCAAGACAATAATCGCACATTTTGTTGACTTCCGACCTAAAACAGAGCTATTTGCTTATGTTTTTGTAGATCAGGATTTTCTTTCAATTAATTAATTTCTGGCTAGAATTTTTAATTCAATTCAGCTATGCTAGATGGCGCAGTTGTATAAGGTATTTTAATTTTCCATAGATGGCGCTAGTAATCAAGACTTTCCAATGGCTTTTGGGGATTAAATTGTATGAACATTGATGTTAAGTTTTACATTAAACAAATTTAAAGGAAATATAGTTTAAACAAATAATAGAAATTAAGCTTTTAGAAATAATGTTATGTTTCATTTGATTATTTATGTGAAATCATTACTAACATAAATATATTTCTATATTGACAAGACTGAACAATATAAGGAAAATAACAAGGGAAATAAAAATAACAGTACTACAATAACAAGAGCACTTTAACAATTGGAATTCAAGAATAGCACGAGACTAATCTACACTGATATTATAAAGAGGAAAGATTTGCATCTGAATTCTTGCATGTATTGAAATAACTCAAAAACTACTGGGCCGATTAGAAAAATTCTGTAACCATTAAAAAGCTATGTTATTTGCGAGTAACATAGGTGATATTTTTGGTTATTTTTTAATTTAAGGTGGCGAAGTCGCCAGTAACAGCTAGTATTTATAATCAAGGTGTCATAAATTGCTTTTAGAGCTTGTATTGTGTTCTATAGTTTTACATTCTCTTTACTAACCATTTCAACATTTAGAGTTATGATAACCTTCCAACCAATACTCAGTTATAGATAGATAGAAATAATTTAAAAAGGGAAAAAAGGTTGGCTCTAAAATCCTAATAAACTAGATAACATATATAGGACTTGCACACATCAACAAATTAAAATGCAAAAAGACATTATTCAGAGTTATGTTACAAGATTTACAGGTGTAATATTTTTGGAACATTCTAACACAATTTTTTTTCTTACAAGAATGTCCCAGCAAAACATACCTTCTTGTAAAATGCATGATTTTAAAATCAAAATGTAAAATTAATTTGAAATCGGCTCTGTTAAAACAACAAATATGTAACAAGTAAATTAAAATAATCTATACTAATATTATAAAGAGGAGAGATTTATGTTTTTGTAGGTATTAGAGTGGCTTGGAGGCTGCTGGACCGATTTCAAATTCATTCACCATTGAATAGCTACATTATTTGTGAGTAAAATAGTCTAAGTTTCTTTATTACTTTTTATATGTTATAAACTAAGTGACCAGTGGTTACACATAAATCCTGTGGGTTTCTGTACCGCTTATAACATTTCTTTATTGTATTCTTTCAATTTATGTTTTTGTCCAATAAAATAAAAAAATGCATTGTGATTATGATAGAATGGGACACATTAAATTGAACAGGCTCAGATGGGCGGGCCACGTGGTGCGGATGGATGACACTAGAGTTCCTAAATGCGTCATGACAAGTAATCCCGAGGGCCGTCGAAGTCGAGGGAGGCCAAAGCTCCGGTGGATAGACGGCATAAGTAGAGACGTGAAAACCGTTGGCATAGCGAACTGGAGGACCATGGCCAGAGATAGGCTGAAATGGAAAAAACTGCTGGACCAAGCCAAGGCCCACAAAGGGCTGTAGAGCTACAGAAGAAGAAGAAGATTATGATAGAGATGTAACATTTGAATCAAGCTGGTTCTCTTGTAATACTACACTTTGACTGAATTACCTTGTAACATTTTACAACAAACTGTGTAGTGTTTCAGTATGCTATTTTAGATATAATATGTTTCACAATTTTCTTAATATGAATTTCATTTGAAAACAATCAGTTGGGAGAATTTAATGTAATGAAATGACAAGATATATCCTTTATTGAACTGCAAATAATAAATCAGTTATCTATAATATTTAAACACCAGTAAACTCATATTATAGTTTACTTGTAATCAAATAATTTGATACTGGTCTGCTTCATTTGAAACTTTCATCCATATTTGTGTTGACATCTTTTTTATGTATAAATTAAAATTTAACCTTGTACAATTTGAGGAAGTTTGAGAGTAGTCCCAGTGGTAGAAAAGGTAAGGAGTGAAAGGTTGGCATGGTATAGGCATGTTTTGAGGAGGGATAAATCCCATGTAACAAGGATGTTAGTAATGAGTGTGGAAGGGTACACCGGTAGAGGTGTTAAAGGTGACATGATCAAGACGGGAGTGATGACTAAGATGATATAGAGTTATGTGGAGGACAAAAACCTGTTGCTCCGACCCTATGGCAGTAGAATAAGGAAGAAGATGATAACAGTAAGCTGCATAAATAAGCCTTCAGTTTTAAATACTTGTATACTTTTTGATCACTAATTCAAGCTATTAAATAAAATGCATGTGTATTTTTAAAACCAATAGTATATGCAGCTGACTGTACCAGCACATAAAAAGATTTGCAGTAGAACCATACAACCATAAATGATGATAATTGCTGTTTCGTTTTTAATTTACAAACAATGACAGGATGGTGACTGGTATATCAACATGGGAATGCAAATAACAGTTTTACTATAAACTACCACAAGCCTTATTACAATAGATTGAGAACTTATTTATCCTATGATAAACATAATTTTAAAAAGAAATTAACATTACAAACAGAACATCACATCTTAATATTACAAATGTAAAATTTCCGACGAACGGATGTTAGTTAGGTATCTCCGGAACAGCCCTATGGAAATTGATGAAATTTGGCAAATGTAGAACATAATCTGGAAGAACATATAGATGATTTACGAAGTTTTTTTTTAATTCTGCATGGATGGAGTTGCTTCAGTGTAAATAAAATATGACCACTCAGCGTTTACCTTTGTACTCTAGGTTATTTTTACATGTTAATTTTTAACATGTAAAAATAACCATGTATGTTTAGTGTAAACATTGTAAATGAAACTGTGCATATAGGATTTTTTAGCTTACAAATATGCCAAATCATAATTAATGTAAACACTATAGTAATTACATCAGCTAATATAGGAAATGTGTGAGAAATAGACTTAAATAGATAAGATACATGGAAAAATCAATATTACAATGGGTATCCAGTACCAATAGAGGGAGACAGCAAGATATATTTTTCATTTAAATGTATTTCCTGACTTTAGAAAGAGGCTCAAGGTTTGTGTGTATAATTTCATGAAATTCATACATATATGAAAGTTAACTACTTAGCTGAGTTTGATGAGAGAAGTGACTTAGTGTCCCTGCAGTTTATTTGTTTATTTTTTAAATAACAAGATGTGTTAGTGTTATACAGGTATTTCGTAAGTAAAAATGTATTAGAAAGTCATTATACATGATGATAGATATGATAAATTTGTTTCTATAAACTATTCCTTAAAATAATAATTTCATATTTTGTAATATTATCGTACTTATTACATACAAATTATGTTTATGACTTGTTAAGTATTAATACAATGAAGTATTTTACAAGCAATATTCAAGAGTTTCCTTGTATAATGTTAAAGAAACAAGCACATACATAAAATGTAAATTATTGATTTCAAAGTGAATTTTAGCAAGATAATAATCCTACGTTATTCCTATTAGATCTAAATTATATGTTTCTTAGAAATGTATTGCAATAATTGGATTCAAGTCGACATACTTGGCGCAAATTTTTATGAAATCACGGTCATTCAGATAAAACTATCATACAATCATATTTTGATTTTTTTCTATTCCTATGTTAGTGCGTAATAATCGCAAGAAAGATCGACATTTAGTCCTTGAGCCTTCGTCAACCTAACACGGACGTATGTACGCAATTTCACAACCCCTTGACGACCTCTTTTCAAACTTGAAATAACACGTCAAACGTATATAAAATTACTATAACAATGAATCAGCCACTTACCTCGCCATTAGCGGTGTTTATTCCCAGATAAATATCACCGAATGAACCACCACCGATTCTCCTAATAATCCTATATTTTCCTGCAATAAGAACCTCCCTTTTAATTGCCAGCATACCCTGAAAGTTCGACATGGTGACTGATTGTTCTCTAATTTGGGTAGATTACACGAATTTTGTTATAAAACCACACAAAGATCTTGAAACACTACAACAACAAGTTTTGACGCGCTATCATTTCTATTTCGTGATGTCGTGAACAATATTAGCAAAACGGAAAGAAAGATGTAAAACGAAAGATAGTAACTGGCTGGTATGGGCACGTTCCGATACACGATTTACTTTTACGGTAAGGTCAATGTTGCCATACAGCAATGTAATGTTTAATCAATTTTAATTCTTGTAATCGCTACTTGCACTTTATTTCATTGTGTATTAACAATGAATTTTGCATTGTAAAACTGTAGTTGAATTATTTAATACATATATACAACATTTTGGACATTCTATTAATAAAATATATAGTTGTATGGTCACCGTAAGTTTATTAATTACCAAAAACTACCAATATCGATTTTTGCCACAGATAAAACTACTGCAGTGTTATAAAAGGAAACTCTTGAAGGATTGAGTTAGCGTGAATTCTTTTTTGGACTGGTGTGTATAACCGGATTTATAGGCCTAATCCCATTCTGCTTTTATAAATAAATGAAAAACATATTTTTAAATATTTTTTTATTAATATTGTTTACACGTAAAATAGAACAAAGTACAAGTATGCATTTTTAGTTTATTTTTTCGATTAAAAATAACAGATAAACACATTTAAAGATTTGCAAACTATAAACAGCAATGAAAACAAGTCAAAAAAATATAATTACAAGTATTTCGCGATTTACATTAAAAAATAAACATAGAATACAATTTTTAAACTAGCAAATGATTATAAATTCGAAAAAACGTGCTTAAAAATAAAGTTATTCTTAATTCTAGTGCGAAACATTAAAAATAAATTCATTGAAGAAAATGCACTTTTACATAATACATATTACGTCAAATGTATATAACAATGGCAGTCTGTTTTTAAATAAAATACACAATAAGTAGATTAAGAACTTGAAAATATACTTATAGTTAACGGTTTAAAGGTATAGTCGATAAGAAAAAAATATTTGCTTTAGTTATTTTCTTAGTGACTGTACCTCAAAGCATACCTTTTTATGTCAAAGATTAACTAATGTTAAAACGGTTTGCTGTACAATACAACCGTCACAAAATTTAATAAATCTTATTGACTTTCTATAAATGTATATTTTAGAAAAAAGAAAATATTACTAACATTCGTTGAATTTTGCTCACTCTAAAACAGACATCTATCCCTTTCAGAACTAAATCAATTGCTATTATTACGTCGAAATATTCAACATTGGTTAGTTTAGTATCAAAATTGTTTACTATACTATCAATGTTACATCTGTTTTCAAACGTCAAAAAATGCATTGTTATGCATTTCCCTTAAAGCCTATACTGTTGGCCAGTAAAGTTGGAAAATTGCGCTCAATAATTACCATTATTCAGTGAGACCACCCCCCACATATTCTACAATTAATCCAACTTATTTTTCCGTTAAGTTTAGAAAGGGATAAATCTACTAAAACGGTAGTAATTTCTACGCTGGCAACATTATAGCGCAGTTAAGGCGCTGGCATACACTTAAGGCGTTCGAAGGCGGATTTCTCCAGCGCCTCGCGATGATCTGGGTGTGCGATCTTGATCAGTTCGTACGCTCGCTGACGTAACGTCTTACCGAATAGATACGCGATACCTTGTTCCGTAACCACGTAGTGGACATGCGCTCTCGTTGTTACTACACCCGCTCCTGGATTAGAAAAAACACCGTAAATGTTTATTATTTATTTATATAACTAGCTGTTGTTCGCGAAATCGTCCGCGTGTAATCTATATTAATATTATAAAGAAGAATGATTTGTATTTTTATATGTATTGAAATAAATCAAAAACTACTGGGCCGATTTTAAAAATTCTGTCACCGTTAGATAGGGAATTTATAACAGGCTATATCTTTTAATTTCACAAGAGAGTTCGTTAATTTTAAAACATTCATCTTGTATATTTGGTATCAAAAATGTAATATTGACTTTTCATAGCAAAATATATTTTTTATTTATTTAATAACGAGAATATAGCATCTTTACAGAAATCTAATGTGACACTATATCTATGTGATAATACATAATATTACAAAACATAGTTGAAATACAATAAAAAATTGTTAATGAATAAGAAAAAAAATCAAATTATACACAGAAATCAAAAATAGGAATATAACAACATATAGCTAATATAATAATCCTACTAATATTATAAATGCAAAAGTTTGGATGGATGGATGGATGTTTGTTACAGTTTGTAGCCTATACAGCTGAACGGATCTCGATGAAATTTAGCATCGATGTTGAGGATAGTCTGGAAGAACACATAGGATATTTGCTTTTCTTTTAATTCCAAGCGGACGGAGTCGCGGCCGAAAGCTAGTGTACTCTAAAATTCGTTAGCCAATGACAAGCCTGTTGTTGTTAAAGAGCACATACTGTGCCCACTCCGAGACTAGGGAAAGTTTAGGACCAATTGTTTTTTTTTACTTCTTTACTTACCAACTTTAAGTGTCGGCACTATCTTGGTCTCATTCTTCTTGGTGGTGGAGACGAGGGCGATGATGGGCTTCCCGCGGCCGTCCACCGACTCAGCAGCACCACGGATGAAGTCCACTTGACCACCAAAGCCGGAGTACATCCGGGTACCTAACAAATTAATACTAGTGCTTGAATTCCTGTGATAGACTGCTTTTTTATGTTCATCATCATCATCACCACAACTAGATGTTCCCACTGAGTGGCTCGGATTGTTTTATGTTTGTTAAGCTAATAGTTGACTGTACCACTTGGTTATGTGGAGGTAAGAGGAAGTTTGAGTGTAGCTCCGGTAGAGAAATTAAGAGGTAAGTTATCATCGGGGCTTATTACAAGATTGTTATTTTTTTTTTTATAAAATAAGGTGGCAAACGAGCAAGCGGACACTTGAATCCGCCAGAGTGGCGAAGCGACCACTGCCCATAGACATCCGCAATTGCAGATGCGTTGCCTACCCTTATACGACGGAGGAGGAGACGCACATCAAGAGGATATTTCCTCTTCCTATGTATCTCCTCTACCGTCAAATCCACTTCCCGTTCCCGTCCTCTCCTTGTAAGAAAAGGGTGGTAAAGAGAAAGGGACTTAAATTAGGCCTCTGGCACCACACTCATCAGACGAAACACGGAATGGCTTCCATTTCACGCCTGTCTTCTGTGTGGTCGTGGTATTACTGGGGGCGAGCCCTGCAGTGCTAAGATGTTAAAGCGGGCACTACCACTGTTAGTTACGAGTGTGGTATCAGTAGAGGTAGATATAGAAAGAGATGGATTTCGTGAAAAGTATCAAGAAGGGAGTGACTGAGATGACGTATGATAGAGTTATTTGAAAAAAATCTGTACTACGGGAGTAGGATTAGGATGATATATCGACGAGTGAAAGGCTATTTCTTTCAACCGCCATTTTACGCGATATTGACTTATATATTCGGAATCAGCGAATTTTAAATATGAGATAAATAATGAAGTATACAGAATTATAGTAATTTTAATCTAGGACCGACATGAAAATCTTTCAATTAAAATTATTTTCAGGATTTGCTTTCTTAATGGCTCTCCTGAACAATTAACCTAATGGCGCTTAAAACAAATAGTCTCTCACCCATCTATATTTATACTATTATAATAAAGCGTAAACACACACTTCTTTGTTGCCTAAGATGTCAGCAATTACAGCATATTTTTGAATAATTCATTTTTTAATAAAAAGCCCTACACTTACGTCACGCTTTAGGCTATATATTTTCAAGCCATTAAGGGGGTAAATATTTTGGATAAAAATCCTAATGTGGGAAAGAGACCATAAGTTGCTGTCAACATCAAGAAAGCAAGGTTGCCATGGTTTGTCAGTCATTTTGACATTTGCAATTGATTATTTGACGCATGTAAACAATGAAATAAAATTTTCATGTTATGCGGATGAAGTCGTAGGGGAACAGCTAGTCTATATGAAGATTTAACTCACCGATGGAATCAGCACAAACTTGTCCGGTAAGGTCCACTTCAATGCAGGAGTTGATAGCTGTCATCGTCGGCTGCAGTGACACAATGTGAGTATTGTTCACGTAATCTATCTCCAACATTTCTGGAACAAACATTATTTTATTTATTTACATTTAACTGTGTCTGTGTGGAATTAAAAAAACAGAAGTGTGTCATTTCAGATTTTGTTATCTATGTTTTTTTTATATAACATAAGGTAGCAAACGAGCAAGCGGCCAACTGAATCCATCGAAATGGAAAGCGACCGCTGCCCATAAACATCCACATCCGCAATTGCAGATGCGTTGCCTACCCTTAACTGACAAAGGAGGAGACCCACGTGAAGAGGTAATTTCCCCTTCCTATGCGTTTCCTCCACCGTCTAATCCACTTTTCCTTCCCATCCTTTCCTTTTAAGAAAAGGGTATAAAGGGAAAGGGACTAAAATTAGGCCTCCGGCACCACACTCATCAGACGAAAAGCGGAATCGCTTCCACTTCACGCCTGTTTTCTGTGTGGTCGTGGTATTACTGGGGGCGAGCCGACCCATTAGTGCGAAGATGTTAAAGCGGGCTCTACCACTGTGAAATGTGTCAAATGTTTTCGAGATCCACTTAGCAGTTTAGGCTGAAAACTCTAATAGCACATTTATGACCGTATTAAACTATTTTTTAGAAAAGTAACTGATAACTAAGCTGTTCTAGGTAGAATAAATCAGAAAAAAGGGAAATTTCTAATAAATTTGTAACAAAAGGTTCACATCTGTCAAATATAATTGGAAAAGTACATAAAATAAACCTAACTTTAGATCTGTGACGTCACGATACGTCACAACATGGCGTATCGTGCAGAATCATACATACACTAGTCTATTTAAAAATCGGTGAAATCTTTCAAATCAATTTTTTAATATTTACTTGTGACTTCGTGCACGTGAAATTTTGCCCATATTACTAGGCAATAACTTATTATTAGGTATTTTTTTGTAAAAGTTAGTAAGTAAGTAGTAAGTAGGTATTTTTTGTAAAAGTTTTTTTTTAAATCGGCTCAGTAGTTTTTGAGTTATTTCAATAGATACAAAAATGGAAATCGCTTTTTAATATTAGTATAGACATAAAAATAAAAAAACATTATTTAGAAAGGATTTAAAAAGATTCTCACCTATAAAGGGATTATTATCCACGAAGTCGTATAGTTCGCGATTGCCAACAAGAAAACTGCCCACAATACGACCCTTGTGAGTTTTCTTCCTGTAAAAGAATTACAATTACCACTACACATATAATTAGTTGTTGCTCGCGACTTCGTGTGTGAAATTGGAAAAATAAGAATATAGCCTATATCACTGATAAAGTAGCTTTTTAATGGTGAAATAATTTTTAAAATAGGTCCAGTAGTTTTTGAGTTATTTCACTACGTACAATAATGTAAATCTTTACTCTTTATAATGTTAGTGTAAATGAATTGTTTATTATTAAAAAAATATTTTTCGATAACATTACATGTAACTTGTTAATAACGAAAATAATAATATTTGTAATGGGTAAATTTCGGAACTGCTGGACCTATTTTGACAGGACTTTCTTTTTTTAACATCGCGCTAACAAACTTACAGGTGACCGGTATTAATAAAAACCTAGGAAATAAAGTAGAGAAAAAAATAGATAACATGAATTTAATTTACATTTAAAATAATGTATTTTTAGACAATAAATCGTTGTTACGCTTCAATACTAAAACACCGCCAAATACGGTGCGCTTATTTGACGTTGACAGCTGTCATAGGGATGGGACGCATACGAGTTAGTGTTGTGCTGCACCGGCAAAATATCGGTATTAGTATATACGTACTTGTTATTAGTAACACATCCCCTGCGGACGAGGTCGATAACGCCCACACTGAACATCTCCGAATGGATGCCCAAGTCCTTGTGGTTCTTCAGCGCGGACAGCACCGCGTCTGGGATACTTCCAATACCTATTAATTAAAAATATTAAAATTCCGTATTGCCATTCATTAACTCGCCCTTGTTCCTACAAAGGGTCGGCACAGTATATATTCCATACATTTCTAACTCTTATATATGAATTCACTCCCTCAAGCATGTCCTCTTTTTGAGGTCAACTTTTGTTTTGAATACTTTCTTATTTATGGCATCATCGCGTCGCGCTAAAGCTTTGCTTTGCCCAACCAATATTCTTCTTCTTCCTTAGCTCTACAGCCCTTTATGGCCCTTGGCTCGGTCAAGCAATATTAGTATACAAAATTCAAAAATATTGCAAATAAAATGGTAACTTAGTTATCTGATTGATATTAGGTTAATGTTTGTCCCTCCTATGTAAGTACAGTCACGTTCATTGGTGGTGTTCCACTTTTAAAAAACAATCGATTATATGTATTATATGATTTGTACTTAAAAGTCCTCAAATATTATGATTCCATACTATACAAAAAAAAATATCCGAACGGTAGTTTGCAGGTTTCCGTTTTTTTTTCTCGGATTTTTTTTTGTCACTGAATGGCCACTGTTTGCCTTGAAGAGGCATTTACAGATTTACAGATGGCGCTTACCCTAAACCTCGTTTATGAGTACAAATTTTTTTTTCGAAGTGATTTTTGTAAATCTTACCCATCTGTAACGTAGCTCCATCTTCTACCAGATTATCACCGATCAGCTGACCTATCTTCATCTCTTCAGGACTCGCAGGTCCTTTACTGCCGTGTTCAGGTAACGGAGTATTATCTTCGACCGCGAAATCGATATGCGATACATGGATAATCGCATCACCGAATGTTCGAGGCATGTTTACGTTGATTTGAGCTAGAAAAAACGTAAAAGCAAACAATTTTTTGTATTTAATATAGATGTATCATACTAATATTATAAATGCGAAAGTTTAGATGGATGAATGTTTGTAAGAGTTTGTAAACGGCTGAACGGATCTCCATGAAATTTGGCATAAATGTAGAGAGTCTGGAAGAACACTTGGGCTACTCACTTTTGTTTGTTTTTTAATTCACGCGGACGAAATCGCGGGCGTAAGCTGGTAATATAAATGCGAACGCTTAGACGGATGCATATTTGTTAGAGTTTGTAGCTTAAACTGCTGAACGGATCTCGATGTAATTAGGTATAGATATAGAGGGCAGTTTGGAAGAACACATAGGCTACTCAATTTTGTGTTTTTTAATTCCACGCGGACGGAGTCGCGGGCGAAAGCTAGTTAATAAAATAAACATATAAGTCATTTTTTAAATCTTTAATAGGAAAGGGGGGAATTTTATCTTTAAATAAATAAGTTTGCGATGTACAGTTAAAATTTTCAGATGAATCATTAAAGATATATGATTTTTTCTTTATAAATGTAATTCTTCTTACCTATAATAATCTTAGAATTAACGAGTGCTGACCTCACGCAGTCGACCGACGTTCCCAAGCTGCAGTAACCATGTTGGTCGGGGGGAGATACCTAGAAAGTTACATTTTTAAATTACAATAACTGCCGAAACTATAACTGCCGATAACCTGATAAAACCCAACATTATGGGTCTCCCTTAGTTCTTTAAACAGTTAAAAACCCTAAGTGCGGTAATATGGTTTCTAATGCTGGGTTTCTGAAGTTTTTTTTTATAATATAAGGCGGCAAACGAGCAAGCGGCCACCTGAATCCACCGAAATGGAAAGCGACCGCTGCCCATAAACATCCGCAATTGCAGATGCGTTGCCTACCCTTAATTGACGGAGGAGGAGACGCACATAAAGAGAATATTTCCCCTTCCTATGCTTCTCCTCCACCGTCAAATCCACTTTTCCTTCCCATCCGTTCCTCTTAAGAAAAGTGTGTAAAGGGAAAGGGACTAAAATTAGGCCTCCGGCACCACACTCATCAGACTAAACACGGAATTGCTTCCATTTCACGCCTGTTTCCTGTGTGGTCGTGGTATTACACCGGGCGAGCCAGCCCTGCAGTGCTAAGATGTTAAAGCGGGCAAAATGTAACCATAAGTTATGTTTTTATTGGAAGCGGTTATTTACGTAATTCGTAAATTATAGCAATATCAACTTTATTCCTACGTAATAAGACTTCGATTACAATAACAACGAGATCGTCAATAGGTTAAGAGTTGTCAAAGGATAATTAATAGGACGTCCATCATACGCAATTAGATTCCAACAGTAAATTGACATTTGTTAAACGTACCAACAAACCATGACCTTGTTAACCATTAAAATTGATATAAGATTTTTATTTAAACACTTATTGAGATAGAAAAAACACTAAATTTGAAGTTAAACTAACCATAATAATTTAAAGGAAATCGCGTTCAGATCGGTCAACTAGTTTTTGAGATTAGCGCACACAAACACACAGACAAAATTCGTTACAATGTTTTGAGTTTAGAACATTTTTTTTAATTTAGTACTAATACATGACATGTTATGGGGACATAAACCTGAAAGTGTTAAGAATGAATGTGGATGGTTACAAAGGAAGAGGAAGACCGAAGTAAGTATGGATGGATTGTGTGAAAGAGGATATGCTTAAGAAATGAGTGGATTCAGATATGACGGCTGATAGAGATGTATGGAAGAGCAGCACATACTGTGCCGACCCTCCATAAGGGACAAGGGCAAGTTGATGATGAGTACCAAATCGTTTTATAATGAGTCTTTCTCAGTCGTAATAAAGTTCAAAATAACCTGTATGAGAGCAATGTCGGGCTGTATGATCTTCCTGTGGAACAGCTTAGGAATGTCCTGCAGGAAGATGGGGATCGCGTCCGATCTGCCTTCTGCTACCGACTTGCGAACGTTCGCTGCCATGAACAGAGATACCGATCTGTAAATTAAGAACGTCAAATAAGCTCTTAAATTATACTTCTTACTAATAAATACGAAAATTTTGATGAATGTTTGTTCCTATGCATTTCCAGAACGCCTTAACAGATCTCGCTGGAATTTGACATAGATGGAAGACATAGTCTGTAACTTAATAAGTTATTTTTTATAATGTTCGTAAGATAAGAGTTGTTTACCACGTCTTAGTTAGCCCGCGAACATGGCGCATGCAACTGTGCCGAAATATCGGGAGCTAAAACAACCCAATCGTGGTAAGAAACCCGTATCTTACGAACATTATATTTAGAAAAACCACGACAGTTTAAAGTTATAAAAGTTATTTTCAACGCCGCGGGCGAAGTCGAGGAGACAGCTAGTATAGCATAAGATGGAAGACTATAACTAAGTTTTAGACATCTTTGAGCAACGTCAATTTTACATGTCAAAATGCTTATGTGCCATCTTTTGGTATCAAAAAAGATGACTGCTACATAACATTGGACATCAGATGGTAGTTTTACAATCAAACTATCTATCCGTTTGTCAATATTTCAATTATCAATGATCAAGTACCTATACTTTATCAGGTATTTGTATCCATCGTACTGACGATAAGATAAATTCTGTTATGTAAAATTTAAAGAAACGGTTACAATACCTCACATAAACCATGAACAATTTTTTAAATTTAGTATAAGGTAGCAAACGAGCTAGCGGCTATTACAATTCGGTATAATAGCGAAGTGACCGATGCCCACAAACATTAGGGGGGTCTTTGAGGGTACGCTCTTTTCTTGAAGGCCTCTAAATCGTAACTGTTGTACCGCTGAGGACATAGTATTCCACAACGCGGCTGTACGAGGTAAGGAAGTACGTAAAAACCTCGTCGTTGTGGAATGCCAACCGTCGAGATGGTAACGATGATATTTGGCACTCCGTAGACTCGTGCGATGCGAATCATATTTTTATAAAATACAATGCTTTATACCTGAATATATCCTTGCATTCAGGAGCGACATAAGGCGCCTCCTTCTCCGTATGCATGTGGACGACCTTAATGTCACGTAAACTGCCCGACTTGCCGACGTCCGTCATCGCGTTGAGTAGGGGCACAGGGGTTGCAGCGGCTCCCTGCGCGTACACAGTCTGACCTGAAAAGATAGACATATAATGTAAACCATATTCAATTATAACAATTTGTGTGAATGCCTAGTTCGTAACAAAGATCTTCCAAAACATTCACTTGTGTACTTTACTGATATTGCGAACGACTTTTGATCGGTAGAGAATTGTTATCCACTAAATTATCGGTATTTGACTAAACTACTAGTTTATGGAGCGACCACCGAAGCGATCTAAGAGCTCGGTGGCCTCCCAATCCAGTAATAATAACGAAGTAACGGCCCCCCTCGAGCCTAGTTACTCATAAAAGAGGTTTAGGCTAAGCGCCATCTGCGCTCGGCCACCTCAAGCCCGGTGAATCTGTAAATGCCTCTCAATGGCAAACAGTGACATATCAGTCACAAAAAAAAATAAACTACTAGCCTACTGCGAACTTGGCATCATCATTAACTTGCCCTTGTCCCTACGATCGGCACAGTATGTGCTGCACTTTCATACATTTCTATCAGCCGTCATACCTGAATCCACTCCCTTCTTCATATCCCTTATTACACAATCTGTACTTTCTTCGGTCTTTCTCTACCTTTGTAGCCCACATTCAATCTTAACACTTTCTTGTTTATGTCCTCATCCTCTAGTTGCATAACATAAGTTATTTAAGCACTGGATAAATGCATTTTTACATCCACCTTGATACCTTTAAGATAAGACAGACATCTCCTGATTTAGTTTTACTGAGTATACTTTTGCATCTACATAAGGCATTTCTAAATTGGTCCTGATGGACTCCAAAGTGGTCCTGATGGACTCGATAGAGCCCACGAAAGACCTGACGAGGGTGACCAATCGTATGGACATAAAGCCGAGGGTTAACAAGTCGGAGTAAAGGGGTACGATAACTTTGTGAATCTTAAATGTTTATGTACGTATTGTTTTTAATTTTAGAGGTGTGTGTTATCATAAATTGCGTTGAACGACTGATCTTTCACCGGTTCTTTGGACTTTAGTTCATGACGTTATTGTGATAAAGTAATTAATATTAACAAGTATAAGCAATTACGAGGTATAATTATGACTCTTAATGTAACTTTACTAAAGACCAGCTGTTTGCGACTTCGCCCGCGTGAAATTATAAAATAAGGGCTGTTCCCATGCGACTTCATCCGCATGAATTATAAAAAAAACATTTTATTGATCACATTTGTCAAATTATCATATATAATAAAAAAATAGTTATTCGAAAATATGCAGTGCTTGCTGACATCATAGGCAACAAAGAAGTGTGTGTTTAGGCTTTATTACAATAGTATAGATAGCCTATGTTACCCACTGATAACATAGCTTTTTAATGATGAAAGAAATTTTGAAATTGCTCAGTAGTTTTTGTGTTATTTCAATACAAGCAAACATAAAAAAAAATACAGATCTTTCCTCATTTTAATAATACATTAGTATAGAAGTTTGGACATATCAGTTATTACCAAAACATCAAGATCACAGATATAAAAAAAATTTGATCGTATGTATACAACTACATTGCTGTCGCGTCTTTTTCAAACAAATTGAAAGAGATAACATGATTCCACTAATGTGTTTTGTCAGTGGACGCCGGTTATAAACATTTACCGAGTCTTGTAATACACACTTGAGCAATAAAGAGGTCAACGATCATTCAATTTGACGCACGGAGTATCGACCGAGTTCCCCTTTTCGACCTTATTCAAACCATTTGTTCCTTTTGGCTTATGTTACTTGTAAACTAATGAAATGTCACTTTCAAAGACATTCATTTAAATAATATAGCTTTTGCCCGCGACTTTATTGTGTACTAGCTGTTCTCGTGCGGCTTCATCCGCTTGAAATTATAAAAACTTTATTTTACTGTTTACATTTGTTAATTATCAATAGCTAATGTCAAAATGACATGACATGACAAACCTTGGCAATCTTGCTTCCTTGATGTTGGCAGCAACTTATGGTCTCTTTCCCACATTAGGGTTATTACCCAAAATATTTACCCCCTAAGTTTAATGGCGTGAAAAGATATAGCCTAAAGCAAGCTGACATCTTAGGCAACAAAGAATTGTGGGTGTTCGCTTTATTAAAATAGTATAGACTAGCCTATGTGTTCTTCCAGACTATATGTGTGCCAAATATACATAGATCCGTTGAGCTGTTCTGGACATACACATTAACAATTATCTAAACTTTCGCATTTATATTATTAGTAAGAACAACGTTATTATATTTCGATACCCAGTCTAGCGATTCTTTTATTATAACACTAGGTGTTGCCCGCGACTTCGTCCACACAATATTAAGATAAAAAAAATATCCTATAATGTGCCCGTCTATGTCAGCTACCCTTAAGTGAAAGTCCGATCGAAAACGGCGCAGCCGTTTCGGAGATTACCCGGAACAAACGCGGCTTGCGGACAGACAGAGACAAAAAATGTTTAAATGCTATAAAAAAATGTTTATTTTTCGTTATCAGCATCGCAAATACATCATCTTTTGATATTAGAGACACTCTAATTTTATTATATGTATAGACGTATTTCGTTTATTATTCACTTGAATACAGTGACTGGGTCATGGTAGTATGAATACTGTATTGCAAGGTTAGAGGAAAACTGGAATGAAAATAAGTAGAGGTAAACTTTTAAAAACAAAAGCCAAGGATAAATTGGCCAGGTTTTTTATCGTTGATTTGCACTACTTAATAAAACACGAGAAGGGCTAAGCAGAAGGAACACTGGATCATCAACGTCAATGGGAATACACTTGTATAAAATTGTATAAAAATATGCCTGTCTCGGTTTTCGTCAAACAGATGAGCGAGATGACTATATGTTTTTGTTTTCGTGTTAAAAATAATCAAAACAACCTTGACAATGACAAAATTTCGCGTAGAATAAAAAAAACATTTGGAATGTTTAAATAGATGTAATAAACAGAGATATTGCGTTTCGTATTTATGCTGACCTTAATGTAGAATGACGTCATAGCTTCGAGATATCGAAGTCCTCAGTTTATCTACCACAACCACGAGTTTTCACTCCCGAGCTTAACATATTGCCATCCTGCTCATTCTCTTTGAAAAGAAGAGAGACAACAAAGGTTATAAACAATTGAAACTCGAATAAAAAACAAGAATGCTCTGTTTTTAATAGGCTAAGATAAAACGTATTACATGATTGCATGCGAGATGTTTACATATTATTAACCTAGTTACTATATCAGAAAACTATTTTACTGCTGCATAAAATCGTATAAACTGCCAATACTAACAGTATAAACAAGTCATTGATATCATTACAAGTTAAGTGTTTAACAATTTTTTACGTCGGGGGGAAATCTACCAAAGATACCCTACCCTATGGGCGGAGGGCCTTATGTGGAATTTGACCTACTAAAATCCCCTCGGTGGGTTAACCCCTAAGTCAATTTCACCCTTAATCTATTTAAAATGAATAATTAGGGCATACATCTATCAGTTTCAACTCCCTAGAAACAAAGCCTCTTATTATCTTTAACAAAACTATGAGAAGGTTTTATATCAGTAAATTCGGAGTTTTAAATGTTTCTGCCAAGTGTCGAAACCCATACCACAAATAAGCATGTGATTTCAACAATAATGAATAATAATAGCGTTAAATACATTCACACGATCTTCAAGGTCAACACACAAAATATATTTTCATAAGGTCTTTGCCTTTTTAAATAATCTGAAGTCTTCACTACAGAAACGCTAAGGACAAACGACAATCGACTTTTCCAGAAGTTTCTAATTACGCGTGTATATTGCTTTTAATGTGATGATAACTTTTTGTTTTCATTCAGGTTTTGACAATGAAAATAACAACGATAACAGCGTTGAATGGATAATTTTAACTCGGAGCTGAAAGCGACAATTTTGTTGGATAAGGTGACGTCATTGTTTATTTATATACCTGTAAATGCGGTGGCTAACCACTAGTATGAAATTACAGTTGTACAGGACGAAGGGCTGTACGTTATACTTTGTGTTGAATTATCGCAATATTCGATCTATAACTTTTTCTGATGTTGCTATTTATGTTATTATGCCTATTATACACGCTCAGTTTTAACTGAACAGTCGGATGGTTCGGTTAAGTATAACATGAAAACAAAATGGAGTGTGTAACTAGCTTTACCGCCGACCTTACTGATTATTGCTAACTTATCAACAAGTTTATTATCAACAAATCGTATTTGACCCTTTTATATTATAGTAACATTATTTTATTGTTTACATTTGTCAAATGTCAAAATTTAGATGCATAAATGACGACCTTGCTTCCTTGATGTTGGCAGCTTGTAATTTATGGTCCCTTACCCACATTAAGGGTGAGTTGCATCAAATCGCTGGTTATCGTAAAAGTTATAATAGGGTTACAAGTGCAAAAACATATTCTCACAGAGGTTTTATGTGTTTTTCGTTTTTACAATGGAAACATTTGAACCTGAGTGTCACTAAATTGTCAAGATGGTGTCAAGAATGATATTTACGTAAATTAAAATGTTTGGAAATTCATATTTCGCCGATTACATTTATGTATCATACGCATGGTATTTTATAGTGACATAAACTTTTTGCCCACAGAGATGGAGAAAATGGTACTCTTGAGAAAATAAACTAGTTTGGCTCATTATTGAAACTGTATTTACTTTACTACTCAAATATGTAGTGCCAAAAATGAAGCAATAAAATTATACAAATATAAATGCATCTTATTTATTTTCCATATCATAAATTGTCCTGTCAATGCATATTATAAATTGTCCTTTTATGGAGGACATTTTTTTAAATAAGAGAAAAGGGACGAGCGCTGTTGCTATGGCCTTAGACACTCGGAAATTTGTCCAAACTGAATGTTTGGACAAATTTCGAGTTCCATCTTGGAAATCCATTATTTCCGAGCACGCAAGACTTTATTCTTCTGGATTACGTATAGGATAATAGTAGAGATTTTCTTTTTCCATTACTTTTTCCATTATTTGTACTTTTGAAGATAAGAGCTTGTGACAGTTGACACTACCGAACTGACACTGACCGTAACGCTAACTATAACCGCCCGAAATCGGGCGGTTATGATTAGTGTCAAATATGACGTCATTTTGACCAGCGCAAAACTGGTGTAGCGAATATCATGAACATCCGCAGACGTAACCATCGGGAATGTGCTGGTTAAGGTTTATAGTTAGTTAATGTAACTCACCCTTAATAAATTTTAAGGTTATTCCAAATATTACAGTTACAGATAATTTTAACTTTAACGGTAACCGGCGATATGGTGCAACTCACCCTAAGGTTTTCCCAATTTATTTATCCCCTAAGTTTAATAAAGTAAAAATATATAGCCTTAAGCGCGTCGTACGATTAGGGCTTTTGTTAAATAAGGTATTATTCAAAAATATATTATAAAAAAAAGCCCAAGATAGACCGAAATGGAGGAATTTGCTGGACCAGGCCCAGGCCCACCCGCGGCTGTAGTGCCTCTGATGATGATGACGATTGTTCAAAAATACGCTGTGATTGCTGATATCCTATGGCAAAAAGTATTGTGTGTTTACGCTTTATTATATTAATATAGAAGTAGATATACATATAGAAGTATAGATAGATAAATAATTAGTTATTAAAAATAGTGTAATAGTGTGGTTATTAAAAAATAGAGGAAATATCCAATTTCATGTAATCATCTGTGATATTATAGGGTTGATACTGAAGCCATTCAGGTCACCCTGTTTACAATGAGGTCATGGCCTACTTTACCTACTTACAAAGACAATGGTTACATTGCTTTTAATAAAATTCAAATAAAACTTGCATTATTCACTATTTGATTTACGTAATACAAGTTGTTCCGACTTCGTCCACATGGAATTAAAAAAAATAGTAAGAAATATAGCCTATGTTACTCAGTGATAATTGCTTTTAAATGGTAAAAGAATTTTTGAAATTGATCTAATAGTTTTTGAGCTATTTCAACACAAACAAAAATTCAAAATTAATCATAATCATCAAATATTTTTAAAGTGAAATAATAAAGGATTTATTTATTTAAATACAAAATAATACTCATTGCTACAATATAAGTTGTGTTATATTAAAAGAGATTTAAAAAGATATTCCTTAGTTAGTTTGGGTTTTCTTCTATCTTTGGGGGAACAGAACAGAAGGCTTACCTCGAATATTCTAAGAACGTTTTCGTAACATAAACGAAAAATTTAGATTTAAATGTGCAAAGTACACCAACAAATCTTATTCTCATTTTGTTGATGAAGTCACATAAATATTCATGATAGACCCTCAATAGGGCTCATAATTAAAACGAAGAATGAACCACATTCTCTAGAGTTTTGTACATTTTTTTATAATATAAGGTGACAAACGAGCAAGCCGCCACCTGAATCCACCGAAATGGAATGTGACCACTGCCCATGAACATCCGCAATAGCAGTGGCATTACCTACCATTAATTAACTTTGTTCTATTATAAAGATAATACATATAAAATATATGATTTTCATAAAATTTCATTTTATGTTAATTGGAAACATAAAATAATAAAAAATGTACAAGATATATGTTAATATAACTCATAAAAACATATCAGCATAAAAGATATTAATGATATGTCATGATAATAACATTTACTTTGACATACATTGAGATAAGACTGCATTGTACGTACAATAAAATATATTTCAATTACTTCTTAAAGTTTTCAATATTAAAGATTAGAATATGTAAATATAAAAACACTAGCTTTCACCCGCGTCTTTATCCACGTGGGATTTTAAAAAAAAACAAAAGCTTAAGCGTTCTTCCAGATTGTCCTCTAAGTCCATGTCAAATTTCATCGAAATCCATTCAGCCGTTTAGGCTACAAATCCTAACAAACATCCATCCATCTAAACTTTCGCATTTATAATATTAGTAAGTAAGAATTGTAAACTATAAGTCAATATTATTTTACAATAATTTACTTAGCTACAAAACAATATATATCATGCCTGTACCCAGAGGGGTAGGTAGATACCTCTCTACCTTCTTATTTGTATTTCACCAATCTTCATGGTCTATCTAATAGAGCCCCAAACAACACTGACACTTTCACATTGTAAATTCCTGTGCATTGAGTGGAGGAAGTGCGGACCAGTTTCACAACCTATCAAAAAGCACTGTTTAGGCGTGAACAATCTTAATGATCCCATTTCCCCTGCTCTCATAAAGGAGATATTAAAGGATATTCAGTTATAATAACCAATCACAGTTACATACATTCCACTGGGATATAGTATTTTGGTCGCTACAATATTTTTTTTTTATTTATTTATTTGTTTTAAATTATACCAGTAGCAGTTTATATATAGTCAAAGATTCTCACTAACAAGTTAATTCTTCCGTTAATTAGTAATCTTAGTAGTATTAGGGGCTATGGTTTCTGCAACTCCATAGCTAGCATGTATTTTGTAAAACTTTTACTCTAGCCGATTAACCAAAGAACCCCAGCGACTTTTTTATGTTACAGGTGATCTGGGAGAACCGAGATACCTAACCCTGCAGTTAAACTCTGCCGGGCAGTTTTGCTAGCTTAAATATGAGACTAAATTTAAAGGATAAGGAATTTTAACTTATATGGATGGAATACATCCACATAAGGGGCTCAGAACCTACACCTAATTATTACTAAGCTTTAGCCAACTATGCTGGTCCAATTCCGTTTGATATGAACAGATTTCATTGTTTTCCTTGATCATAAGAATCTTGGGTTTACATAAACATATTATAGTAAAAATCTTGTTGGTATAGGAAGTCTTTTTAACCTAAACTATTTAATTGAATATTTGTAACCTACAGGGTAAAGGTCACTAACCCCAGTATTTGTTAAACATTGGTACTATAATAAAAGCACCGCGTAAAAAAATTATAAACATGACCTAGTGGTCATTCATAACACACCTTTTTAGATGTCAAAATTTTAATACCTATTATACGTGGAGAAAGAATTTGTATTTCAACAAAAAACTTACCAGACTTTAAACATTTCTTGAACGCCTCTTCGGCAGTCACACGTTCCGGTTGTCTGTCTAAAGGTTGCGATAATTCCTGGGTGTATGTAAAATAGTTGTTTGATTTAACACTTTGCAACGCGGCGCCTATTTTCACGAAATTCCTTCGCGATAAATTTGGAATAACAACTTTACCCATCACTGACATTTTTGCTTTGATTTACAAAATATTGTTGTATGAACGTTTAAATTACTGTGTTAAAGTTTTAAATACAGTGTATTTATTGTCAGAAAATCGAACAGACCAGCGACCAACGAACTTGGCCGAACCGGAATCGTCGACGAACTTGGACCGACCGGCGTAATTTTAAGCGATTACGTCGTTTGTCGTTTATTCGGTTCGTTTGCGCGTGCGTACCGAAACCGAATGACAGTTAGTTGTATTAAATAGTGAAGTGCATCAGTTTGGTTAGTTTCGATTTT
This sequence comes from Papilio polytes, assembly GCF_000836215.1. Taxonomy (NCBI): domain Eukaryota; kingdom Metazoa; phylum Arthropoda; class Insecta; order Lepidoptera; family Papilionidae; genus Papilio; species Papilio polytes. The sequence continues at coordinate 4,648,805 of NW_013527026.1, forward strand.
TTTTACGGGTTAAATTTTTCAAAACGTATACATTTTCAGTTCAAGCCATATTTATGAACCACTGTACTCATAAAGGTTTTTTTTTATTATTTTTATTAGTAAACATACAAATTGTAAAGTTCCAACATAAAAATTATAACGGTACGAAATAAGACTTCACAAGGACCCACGGATGCTGGATAGAAGCACGCTGTATATGAAAAAACACGTAATATCATTATTTATCAACTAGATCCTACTTTAATTATCTTTAATTTTTTTTTCATAACACTCACATAAAATAGATTAAAAGATTAAAAGATTATTTCCTGATAGGTAACGTAATCCAAAGTTTGTATTACTACAAATCGATTCATAATTATTGAATACTACTGTTGCCCACGACATCGCACGCGAGAAATTAAAAAAATAGTAAAAAAAAAACATGCCTACATTACTCACTGATAACGTAGCTTTTTAATGGTTAATGATTTTTTTTGAAATCGGCCAATTTGTTTTTAAGTTATTTCAATACAAAGTAAATATAGATTAAAACATTGTAAATCTAGTTTACGATTCGATGAGACAGTGCACGTCCTTAGTCCTTACTGATTACTGACAGAGACGAAAACAGCCGAGCCGAGTTAAATCTTATCAAAATTCAAAAACAACAACCAAAAATAATATGTATGTTAACTTAAAAAAAAGCGTTAGTTTTATATATCTTTTTTTAAATTTACAATGTCAAGCAATGCTTCCTTCGCAGCAGGTATTAAATTAATTTAGAAGATTAGATAAAGATAGGTCACGTTTAAAAAATTTTAATAGCTGATTAAAGACATACATAAATGCGTATATCTATGGAGACTAGTGCTTTGTTTATTTGTTTTTTTACCTTCCCTTACATGTGCCACAATTTACTGTATGCAATAATTTGCCGATAAATTATGTAAGGAAATTTTTTAGCAACCTACCATTTCATGTACAGTCGCAGATATTTGCGGTGTCCTACTTACAGAAAAAATGCCAGGTTCCATAAATCAGGAAAAACTCCGCCCCTTATTACAAACTAGCTGTTACCGTGCTATATCCGCATGAAATTATAAATTATTTTATTGTTTACATTTATCAAATTCTCAATTGCAAATGTCAAAATTTCCGTTACCATAATAACCTTGGTTCCTTAATGTTGGCAGTTTGTAGTTTATAATCCCTTTCCCATAAAATATATAGCGTGTCGTAAGTGTAGGGCTCTTTAGTAAGAAAAAATATTCAAAAATATTGTGTGATTGCAGACATCCCACGCCCCGGAGTAGTGTGTTTACACTTTATTATATTAGTATAGATTTGGATATAGATATCCAATTAGGTAAACCGAATTGGCCAAACGACCTTTCTGCTTTTGATGGAAACGAAAATGATGGCATTGTTCAATAAATGTAGATTGGATGAAATGGTGAGAAGTTCTAGTGTGATCCAAGAATGCCAGTTAAGCTAAACGGACAGATCTACAAGATCTACAGATCTACAAAGGAGATTGCATGTGACTAAGATGCGTACGTTAAGATGTATGTGTGATCTAACAAGAAGGGCTAAAGCTAAGAATGTGAATACAGAATATTTGAAAGTAGCGCCAGTTGTTGTTGAAATTGAGAAGCAAAAAGTTAGCGTGGTTCATATAATATGTCCATACATGTTATGCGACGATAGGATGAGGACATAAGCAAGATTGAATGGTTACAAAAGTAGAGGAAGGCCGAAGAAAGTATATATGGATTGTGTGAGAGAGGATATACTTATGGAAGTGAATTCAGATATGATGATTGTTACGTAAGTATGTAAATAAACCGAAACTTTTTAGACACATCATTACATAGGAAAAGTAAATTCTTCGTATCAAGACTAATATGGCATTTTTACATAAAATAGAACCTTGAATTTGCTATTAACGATTTTAAATCGATATAAAGATTATGCTAAAATATTGTCTATAAGATAATGATAAAAATAGGGTTGTAATCAACCTGTGAGAGACTTATTTCTTACTTATTTGACTTGTTGGTGGACCCCCTGCGAATAAAAAAATAATCCTTGCCACCTCCCCCCTTCATCAAAAGCTGGTGATGCCTGTTCTTCTGAGGACAATAGAAGACGAGGCGGGCATGCATTGTGGCGGGTAATAATGGAATGAAATGGAAACAGAGGGTTTTGATAGAAAAGTTTAGGAATTTCTTGGACTGTTTAAGGAAGATATAAGTAGTCTACACTTATTTCTTTTACTTCCTTAAAATATGCTGGTGTTGGTAATGTTTGATCTTACGGTTTCCACTGTCGAAAAATGTTTAAATGAAAATGAAAATATAACTACATTTTTTTTTAATTGATACATCAGCAGTCAGAGAGACAAAATGAATGAAAACGAATTTAATAGGAAAAGAACATCGTGTTGCCGATAAACAAAACAGCAGTATAATACACGTAACCTACGAATAAACTGTTTCTACAAACATGTCTATTTTATAACACTTCTATTCAGAAGTAGATAATTAGTAATTACTATACTTTTGTCAGCCCTAATTTACAAATCGCACACACATAGGTCTGAGGGTATTTAGATAACAACAGCAAAACATATATAAATACGAAACTGAAAACATTTATCTTAAAGAAAGTCAAAATCGCTTTAAAAATGAAACATGCTAAATTAACCAAACTCGTGACATTAATTTGGTGAGTACATTTATCCGTAAATTAATATTTAGTTAGTGCACAATTTAGATTTTTTTGCGAGAAAAATAATCCCTTTAACTAAGTGGAAAAAGGCAGGGGACTGCCATCCCGTTTTTCTATTAATCTTTAACAATAGACAAATCCCACTATTCCAATCCGTATACATTTTATTCACGAAAAGATATAGATCCTCAAGCAGTGTTGCCAATGCTACGGCAATTGCCGTGTCGGCTTTCGGGCCATCTAATTACAAAATCTACACGGAACCCTCCGTATCAAATACTATGGCTTTTCGAAAATTTACCACAATTCATTGTTATTTCTTTTATAAATTAAATTTTAAATAGCTTTTGTTTAAAAAATAAAAAAGCGTTAATTATTTCGACTGGGAATAGTAAAATTCAAATAAATTGTTTACGATTTTATAAAACAAATGAGGGGCAATTTTAACACAGTTTATTGATATAAAAAACGTTAAAATAGAAACATGTTATGAGAAGGGATGATTTAAATGTTACAAGGAGAACGTTAGTTATAAGTATGGAGGGAGGTACACCGGAAGAGGTAGACATAGACAGGGGTGGATGGATTGCGTGAAAGGTGACATGATCAAGAAGGGAATGATGACTGAGATGTCGCATGATAGAGTTTTGTGGAGGACAAAAACCTTTTGCGCCGACCTACGGGATCAGGATATGCAGGAAGATGATTGTAAAATATGGGTAACATTAACACAATCATCAGCTCATTATATGTCTCCACTGAGAGGGACGGAGTCTACCCTAAGTTAGGGGTGACTTAGTGAACCACATTGTACTCCTGCTGGTTGGTTAACTTCACACGTATCTTTGAAAATGCACCAATACGAGGTCAATTCTGAAAAGAAGTGTTTCACCAAATGCATTTTTGGAATATTCGAGTTTTAGTGTAAAGTGCAGGTTGTCTGTGGTTAAGTGGTTTAAGATTGTGCAAGCGTTCCCGTGACCCAGCCACTGGCGGATAAAAGGAACACCACTGGGTTTTTAGTGGGTATTCCGGCCATTTTCTTCTTCTTGGCCGGCGAGTCCCACATACCCCATCCCTGGTAAGAGGGGAGGTTGCGTAAATGCATTTTCCCAGCGAAAAAAAATTGGTTAAGTGGTTTGGATTGCAAGCTTGTTAACATTGATGTAAACATTAGCATCACCAGCCGATGGTCTACGCTAGGTGTAGGGGGGGGGGGGGATTAATCATTTAAAAGATCTTATTCGAAGTAGTATACTTATTTTTCGTTTTTCGATTACATAAATATAATTTTTGTATTTTTAAATTTAATAATAAATTTTCAGGTTTCTGGGTCTAGCAACTTGCGCTAATGTGAAGACGTTTCCGAAAGACTTTGAATTTGGCGCCGCGACCTCTTCTTATCAAATAGAAGGCGCTTGGAATGTTGATGGTGAGGTTTATTTACGATTTAATAGTGCCCATAGAAATAATTTAACGTTAATTTTAAACATAATTAAGATTAACGACGCTTTTGTTTAAATTCGTAATTTGAACAAAACACTAACAGTGTGTAAATGCCAGAATGTCAAAAACGTACGATTGTATACGTAGGAGTAATATACGAGTATACTAGCCGTTGCTTTCGACTTCGTCAGCGCGGAATTGAAAAAATCTAGTATTAAATACTCAATGATAATGTAGCTTTCTAATGGAATTATATTTTTGGGTGCTTTTGTTTTTTCAAGTTTTTTTTTTTTGTTTTTTTTTTGCGATTTTGGCGGTCCGACCAGCTTCTCTCCAATCGCCTTAAATGGTGTGCCTCTACCAACCTGCTCCGACTTTAAGTACCTCGGTTCTCTAGTCCAGTCCGTTGGATGAAATGGCGACAGGTTACTGGTGTGACTTGTGATCCAAGAATGCCTCTTAGGCTTAAGGGACAGATCTACAAGTCCATCATAAGACCTGTCGTATTGTATGGATCTGAATGTTGGCCCACCAAAGTTGCGGATGAAAAGAGATTGCATGTGGCTGAGATGCGTATGTTAAGATGGATGTGTGGTGTGACAAGAATGGATAAAGTTAAGAATGTGTACATTAGAGGAAGTTTGAAAGTAGCGCCAGTGGTGGAGAAATTGAGAAGCAAAAGGTTAGCGTGGTATGGACATGTTATGCGACGAAATGATGGGGACATAAACCAGAAAGTGTTAAGATTGAATGTGGATGGCTACAAAGGAAGAGGAAGGCCGAAGAAAGTATGGATGGATTGTGTGAAAGAGGATATGCTTAAGAAAGGAGTGGATTCAGATATGACGGCTGATAGAGATGTATGGAAGAGCAGCACATACTGTGCCGACCCTCCATAAGGGATAAGGGCAAGTGGATGATGATTTGTTTTTTCAAGTAGGATTGTTAATCATTCCCAGGCAAAGGCTGGTCAATGTGGGACCATCTGGTACGCACCGATCCAGAATTTATAGCGGACAACACTACTGGTGATATCGCTGCAAACTCTTACTACTTATACAAACGAGATGTGCAAATGCTCAAAGAACTGGGGGTCGACAACTATCGGTTCTCCATATCCTGGCCAAGGATATTACCTTACGGCCGACCAGATTACGTGAACCCTTACGGCGTGGCGTACTACAACGCATTAATAGATGAGTTACTAGCGAATGGTATAACTCCTTTCGTCACGATGTACCATTGGGAGTTGCCTCAGAATTTAAACGAACAAGGTGGTTGGTTGAATGAACAAATAATCGATTGGTTTGGGGATTACGCGAGGGTTTTGTACGAGAATTTTGGTGATAGAGTCAAGAACTGGATGACTATAAATGAGCCACATATACATTGTTACTTTGGTTATGGTACAGCACTACATGCGCCTAGGATCTTTTCACCAGGAGTTGGTTATTACGAATGTGGCAGAAATATTTTACTAGCTAATGCTAAAGCTTATCATATTTATGACGACGAGTTTAGAAGCTCTCAAAGAGGTGAGGTTGGGTTTGTCGTCAGCATGGAGTGGGCGATGCCTGAAAGTAATTCAGAAGATGACCTTGAAGCGGTGCAAGACTTTTTGGCGTTCAACGTAAGTAAACTTGTAAAGATAACACTTTATATTGTTTGTATTGTAATATTTATCGATAAAGGTGATATTGTGTTTGATTAGCTTAACATGTAGATTATGTCGATACCAGTAACAGTTTTTAGTAAACTATTTAAGTTTACCTTATGATTCATTAACGGCAAACTCCTGAAACGATATTTAAATATGTATACTATTCAAAATGAATATAGCAAATAAAGACTATTTTATTATTTCAGATCGGTCAATATATGGACCCGATATTTTCAGAAAAGGGCAACTATCCTCAGCGTATGATAGACAGAGTCCACGGTGCGAGTTTAAACCAAGGTCTCAATACATCACGACTTCGTCCCTTTACGGAGGAGGAGGTAGAATTCATGAGAGGGACTGCTGATTTCCTAGGACTGAATCACTATACAACCAGAATTGTGTATAGAAATGAATCACTTATAGGGAAATATCATGTACCATCTAATCATGATGATGCACATTATGGGGAATACAGCGATCCCTCGTGGCCTTTGGACACTGGATTTGTTTACGTAAGTGGGCTTAATTCTTAAAGTAGACTAAACTGTGTAAATACTTTTGAGTAGGTCGCAGCGTGTAAACGACATGACTTTGAATCCTACTTTCAATCCGACAAAATGGCATCAACATCTCTCCTTCCTTACCCTACTCCTGTAAGAAAGCACCAAGTTTTCGTCCTCGAGGTGAATCTATCTATCTTCATGTCCATCCATCTCTTTCTAGGTCTTCCTCTACCGACGTTAGACAAATAAGTAACCACCACCATCTTTTGACTGTCAAAATAATGTAATGGAATATAGGAATATGATAGTACATTCTTACTAGATTGGCCGTCAGTGCCTATTATTAAAAACTGTCTCCTGCAAGGCGAAATAATTGGAGGTAACATGTATATAAAATTTTTGTCGGAGGTAGGGCGAGCGCCCAGAGCTTTAGACAAAAAGGGGAGCCAAAACTAGCCTCTCGTAAGCCCGTAAATCCTTCTCCCTCCTAATATTGGTAAGAACGTATAAATCTCGCCTAAGGCGCTAGTAGCGGTAAAACCGGTGCTGTTTTAATGATGTAATAATTTAAAGTAATTTGTATTATAAACACCAATTTTACAAGATTATCCTTTATTAATCCTTTAATTTGCGATCTTATCTTGGTAAATGATGAAACTAGGTATTACATTAATAACGGAAGATACCTTTTAGATAAGATATAATAAAAATTAAACAAATAAATAAAGACAAACTGCACTTCACGCTAACAGTTCAAAGACCTAAGCTAACAGTACAATATCACTTGACCAAGAAATTAAAAAGAAAACTAGTAAAGTGAAACAACGAGAATAATAGATTTTGACTGTATTTAGCACTCTTAAAACATACGTTTGCATCTACTAGTCATCATAATGTCGTTAACGAACAAGCAGTCACCTGAACGCACCAAAATGGCGAATTTTCGCTGCCCGTAGGCATCCTCAATACCAGATGCGTTGGTCTTAATTGATAAAGAGATTTTCATTTCTATGCGTCTTCTCCTCTGTCATATCCATTTTCCCTTCCCATCTTTTTATAAGAAAAGAGTAGTAAAGGGATTAAAGACCTCCGGCACGCACACTCTTCAGACTGTACGCGAAGTTGCTCCCATGGGACGACTGTGCGAGTCGGCCCATTCGTGTGAAGATGCTCTACTGTGAATTTTATAATGCACTGTTTTTACAGGAATACGCTCCCGGGTTCTACAACTTATTGGTATACCTTAAGAATACGTATAACAATCCGAAAATTTATATAACAGAAAATGGTTGCTCTACATCAACAGGACGTAATGATGACCAAAGAGTACAATATTATAGGAACTATTTAAATGCCTTGCTTGACGCTTTGTATGAAGGCGTCAATGTTAAGGCATACTTTGCTTGGAGTTTAATGGACAATTTCGAATGGAGTTTCGGTTATGTGTAAGTATAATGAATACTGAAATGAAATTTAAATAATAACAGCGTTTAAATTCTTTGGTACAGTCGGGGAAACTGAAGTATTTAATCCTAACAGCTACAATCGTTTGCACATTTTAAATCGAGATGCGGAACAAAAATCAATACATTGCAGCTTATAAATGTATGATAAAAGTCGGTTATTGATAACACGGCTTTTCATTACTATCTTTTCGTTTGCACATATTACTATCTATTTAATTATATGTAAGAAGCCGCAGTGTATTGTTGCAATGAACAAGGCAATTTTTCCTGAAATGGTACACCGCGCATTTCCTCGACTGTACTTACGAAACTCATTTTGGTGTACCCTAACTAAGAATATGAAAGTATATCTTTATGACATTACATTATAATGTGTGAATCAATTCTAAATTTTTCCATAATATGATGAGACTTTTTATATTTCTGGTTAAGCTATTTCTTTATTTATGGTAAAATCTACATGTTTATTTTGTTTTTTTTTTCAGATTAAGATTTGGTATTTACGAAATTGATATGGATGATCCAGAAAGAACGAGACATCCTAAAAAATCAGCGCTCGTTTATAAAGATATAATCAGTACCAGAGTCATAGATTATAATTATAATCCAGATCCTTACTCACTATCAAATGCCTACAGAAGAGACGCTTCGATATTTATAATTTTACTGGCAACATTGAAATGTTTATTATAGATTAAAATGTATTTATATTGTAATTATTTTTAAAGATAGTTTAAATATTAATATTTATATTTGTTATTTATTTTGTAAGTTTAATTTGTTTGTTATTAAATTGATATTTTAGTTATTGCATTGTTATCCATTCATTTAAGCCCGAGTTAGCTGCGAAGTTTACCGAACGACGCACGAAAATTTACGAACACTATGTTTTGGGTATACCGAAACCGAAATTAAGGCCGAACCGAGACTACAACATATTCACTATATATTTGGCTGACAGACTTAACGTTACCTTATGATTTTCACGAAATAATACAAAAGGTAAAAGCGTAAAGGCTGTCTTGTAATATTTTGATGGCCCATGGTCAAATGGACTTCCTTGCGGCAGAATACTGAATCGAATCTTAAACAATTCGCTTTATAAGTGTCGCTAACAATCCGACATATTAGCAGCTCTTGTACTAGACGCATTCTCTTTCGAAAGAATTAGTAAATGATCTTAATCGTATTACGATTACGCTTAAGATTAAATCTTAAGCATTAACAGTCTGAATTAAATGGAGCAAAATAGTAATTTTTTTTTTGTTTGAATCAGAAAAAAAGCGTGATATTTGCCGAGAGGCCCCCTCTCTCCAACGTAAGATTAGATAGAAAAGAAGAATCTTCCAAACCAAAGAGAATATGTTTCAAACATTTATCAATGTCTTCATATAGGCTTTGTAATTGCAAAGTTAAATAAAGTTAATTAATTGTATTACGTCTGATTTTATGCAGATTGAGGAAAAAGTGGAACGACTTGATTTAAGGAAAGAGATAATTTTTAAAATTTTTAATTAAATATATAAGTGCGATAAAATAGATTATTAAACGATACGAGGAATGAATGAATTTTCTTAGATAGTGATATTCAGGGCTACCAACGTTAAAAAACGAATACTAAATGCGGAAGCACACTTGAATTTGTTTAATTTAGGTGTGTGTAGTACAAAAATGTATACATAAAAAACCATGCTAATATTATAAAGAGGAAATATTTGTATTTTTGTATATAGTGAAATAACTCAAAAACTACTAGGCCGATTAAAATAATTCTTTCACCAACAATTAGCTACGATATCACTGAGTAATATCTATATATCTATAATTATTACAAATTTTATTTCCACGCGGATGAATAGGCGATCAAGAGGTAGTAAAAATAAAATGTAGTAATAAAATGTGAATGTCACCCCTAATTATAAAATGATTACGTATTACGTAAATACTATAAATATATTCTGATAATAGAATTAGAATATAAAGGGACTTTGTGCATAAAAATAGTTAAAACGGTTAGTGGACATAAGGAAAATGAAACGCCATCTATCGGATTTAGTTTTCTTCCTAATGTAAGGACAATTAAAGCCATATACATTAACCATTTTTTTTAAAAACGAATAATGTCTGAACTCTTCTTTACCGATTTTGGCCTACATTTATAGTAAAAAAGCTAACATTTTCAACAGTCTCATAAAAATTTACATCATTGCATTTATTTTGATCCAAATTAACGCTGGTTATTTTAAAAGTACATGATTTTTATTCTAAGTTTAAGGTTATATTTTTAGTTTTTATTGTAGGTTGCTTGGTTTATCAACATGCGGAGGACTAAAAACTTTTCCACCAGATTTTGAATTTGGAGCCGCGACATCATCTTATCAAATAGAAGGGGCTTGGAATGTTGATGGTATGTTTTTATACTTTTTATAATGGAAAAAAACTCACAATGTCTCATAATTATAGTGCCAAATATAACCAATGAATACCATTATTTTGTTAAAAGTAACTACAACTGTGTCTAATTCTAAGGGAGAAGTGAATTTCGTTATTTATCAAAATACTAATTAAGGGTTTCCAGTTTCGAAAAACTTTCATAAAACCATATTGTCTTTCCTATTACTCCCTTTGAAAAAACATAGACAGTGATATAATAGTGTTGTGCAAAGGTAATTTCACGGTAAAAATTGGTGATGTTCTTTTATTTGAGTCAGTGGCTCAGCGGTTTAAGCACTTGACACAAGTCAAGCGGAATTCGAACCCAAGACCTGTAGATTACAAAATCTACAGGTCTTGGGTTCGAATTCCGCTGCACCAATGTGGTTTTCGATTTCTTCAAAATTCATATGTACATAATTTATCCGACGTTGTTACTGTGAAGAAAAACATCGCGCTGCATCCTACACATATTGCAGAAATTGAAACATATGTGTAAAGTCAACCAACCCGCACTTGGTCAACGTGGTTGACTAGTCACCCCTAACTTTTTTGTATGCTCCAAGCCCCTCAGTGGGGACAAATATCGAGCTGGTGATGATGAATATTTTATTTTAACAGGTAAAGGATGGTCTATGTGGGATCACCTCGTGCGCACCACACCACAGCGCATCGAGGACATGACAAACGGAGACACAGCTGCCAAATCTTACTACTTATACAAAAGAGATGTTGAAATGCTAAAAGAACTTGGTGTCAAAAATTACCGGTTCTCCATATCCTGGCCGAGGATATTACCTTACGGTCGACCAGATTACGTGAACCCTTACGGCGTTGCGTACTACAACGCATTGATAGATGAGTTACTAGCAAACGGTATAACTCCATTCGTGACGATGTACCATTGGGAGTTGCCTCAGAATTTGAACGAACAAGGAGGTTGGATGAATGATGAAATTGTTAATTGGTTCGGTGATTATTCGAGAGTTTTGTTTCAACATTTCGGCGATAGAGTAAAGCACTGGTTGACTATAAATGAAGCTCATGTCCATTGTTATTTGGGCTACGAGGTGGCTCTACACGCGCCACAGATTTCTTTACCTGGTGTTGCGTACTACGAGTGTAGTAGGAATATACTTCTAGCGCATGCTAAGGCATACCGCATCTATGAGGCAGAGTTTAAAAGCACACAAGGAGGTGAAATCGGTTTCGTTACAAGCATGGAATGGGGCGAAGCAGAAAGTGATTCGGCTACAGATAGAGAAGCTTTACAAGATTTTCTATCTGTCAATGTGAGTATTGAATAAGTAGTATATCGTGGAAAGAAATATAAAAATGGGTTTGACTAAACTATCGCACTATTGTTGTGCAATTGTCGATTGTTTCGCAGTCCATTCGACTGTTTAGTTGCACAACTAAAAATTGAGTAGTGTGCGTCATATAATCTCATAGGAATCAAAGCGAGACTAAACAGTTCTGCGATAGTTATTCAAGTGTGCGCAAGCCCTTACTGATGGATTTGTATAAAGTTATTTTAGAAAAAATATTCCTTAAGTCAGTTCTATAATTTATTTAATCTATGTATTTTTCAGATCGGTCAACATATGAATCCGATATTTTCGGAGAGCGGTAACTTCCCCCAGCGGTTGATTGATCTTGTTAACTCAGCGAGTATTAGACAGGGACTTAACGAATCACGATTACGTCCGTTCACCGAAGAACAGATCGAATCAATCAGAGGATCGGCCGATTTCCTTGGATTGAATCACTATACGAGTAGAATTATTTATAGAAATGAATCTCTGAACGGTACTTTCTTTGTACCTTCGTTGCGAGATGATACTTTTTACGGAGACTATCCCCATCCTTCTTGGTTTTTCCACGGGGGATATGTTTATGTAAGTCTAATTTATATACCTTGCTGTACATCCATATTATACCGGGTGACATGTTCAAGGGAGTGATGACTGAGATGACGTATGATAGAGTTATGTGGAGAACGAAAATCCGGTGCGCTCTTACGGGAATAGGATAAGGTTGGGGAGATAACAGATTTTTATTTTCATTTTTAAATTCAGCTTTATAGATGAACAATCAGACATAAAATTAATATAAATCATAGGCCTTACTTGAGAAGATATTAGTGTAGTAATTAACGATAATAATAGACATGGTTTTCACTAGCACGGCTTACGATAGCAGTTGCGATGACAACGCTAGTGGAAAAAGGGATTAATTCATTGCATTTGGTTGCTTTTTTATTTTTCAATCGAAAAATTCATGGCCAGTATTCAATTGTTTTTATAAAAAAATCTAATTAAAGAAGTATTTTATAGATTTTAATCGTAATTTAATCTGAAGAAGTAATTAATACTACGTAAAAGTTGGACGAAGTATAATTAGTTCTATGAATTAATGAAAATCATTTTATTATCTTTCATCAAACCGTGATAATATAAATGATGAAGTATGAAGACAAAATGACTTTAATCTAAGGAAGGAAACGATTTAATAATCTACGATATTTTATCTATTTAGTAAAAATTACAGTTTCATAATAACGTAGATGTAGTGACATTTGAATTTTAATTTTGGACCTTAATCTATATCTGTATAACCTCAAAAATATCGTTAGGCACTGTTTAATAAAACACGTGCTTTAACATTTTGGCCGCTAGTTGATATTATTGACGTCATCGTAGTTATCTTACGTTACTTGTTAGTCTTTGTAGCCTAAACGGCTGAACGGATTTTAATGACATTTGGCATATACGTAGAGCATAGCCTGGAAGAACACGTGGGCTACTCATTTTTGTTTTTTTTTTTATAAAACGCGAATGGAGTCGCGGGCGAAACTTAGACACTGTTTAGTTGAAGTTTCTGGAACACTAAAAATATTTTATCTATAATTTAATTTGACTATTTTAAACTGCATAAAAACATTATCCATTTATTTTAATGTCAATCAAAAAAACAATTTTTAGGAATATGCCCGTGGATTCTACGATTTATTAATTCACTTGAAAGACAATTACAATATTCCCAAGATATACATAACAGAGAACGGTTGTCCGTCTGTCAGAGGTCTCAATGACACCCACAGAGTGCGGTATTACAGGGAATATCTGAGTGCCATTATTGATGCCATTGATCAAGGTGTTAATGTCAAAGGTCACTTCGCATGGAGTTTAATGGATAATTTTGAATGGACTTCTGGATACACGTAAGTAGATAAAATTTAAATGACTAATCATACTTAATAAATTACTTGATAATCTAAAATAATCAATAATGTTATCTTAATCACGCAATCTTTAATTTAATTTATAATTTATTTTTACGGACGGAGTCTCGAGTATGTTTGTATGTTGTCTCATTTAAAAGTTTAAAAGTTAAGGAACTTGTGGTGTTTCACCTTTGCACAGATAAAATAGAATAACGGAACACAACCGCTTCACTCCACTGCAGGAATACGACCGACTGCCCTCCGCCCAGCCACGCCCTGGCAGAGACAACCACACTCGTAGTCAATAGACTACTAGTCATCACCCTACATGTAGTCGACACACTACTTGTAGGTCAATACACCATAGAACTGTTTAATAGGAACGAAACTTGTGACACTTTATTGACATTGGCAGAAGGGCCCTAGTTATCTATCACAATTTAATTCAATTTATGCCCACCGGGTCAGATATCCTTGACGGAATATACTTGACAATACAAATTTTGTCGATGACATAACAAAAATGTTATCTGTAATCACGAAAATTAGTGAAAACCCCTCGGTTTAATAATACTGATGTGTATATAATAATAATAATTCATGTTTGATAGTTTTGTGTTTTGTTCTCAGAATAAGATTCGGTATCTACGATGTTGATATGGACGATCCAGAAAGAAAAAGAACGCCGAAGAAGTCAGCTCTAGTATACAAAGAAATGGCAAGAAGTAGAGTTATCGATTACGATTTTGATGTTGATCCTTACGCACCCTCTAGTGCTTCCGGTAGAAATGCATCGATATTTATATTTTTATTACTGGCAATACAGAAAGTTTTAGTATAATTTTTTTTGTACCTACACCTAGTCTTTGTCTAAACTTAATTAGTGTAATAAAATTTAATTAAACAATTCATTTGAACTCTTTGAATGAAATCATCGAAATAACGATGGGGTCCACTAATTTGTAAAAAGTGTTATAATTAACTTTTGTCAAACAAACTTCTTCATAAATATGTAAATTAAACTTAATTTGAATACATATCGCAATGTTCACATTAACACATTTTCAAAGAAATTACGAAATATTGGTAGCCGACTAAACTAAACGACGCAGTTGGGTTATAAACTACAGTTTTTAGGTTAGAATTAACAATTGAATTGTAGAATTAAAAATAACGGTTGTAAATAAATTATGTACATCGTTTTATTTATATGTATATCCATACTAATATTACATGTTTAAGGACATTAAACATGAATTTGATTTGGTTGTTTTGCGTTTACCTTTTAAGAAACTCTAAAAAAAGTGATCAACTATTATTACGTTAAAACCGAATTGCGTTGCGTTTCTGTTTGATCTGGGAAATCTTCGAAACGGTTGGACTGGTTTTGATGGGATTTTCAGTGGACGATAATTGGGAATACAGGCGTTTTTTTTAAATTCTATGCCCTGGAAGTCGTTAGGAAATGCTAGTAAATAATATAACTAATTTTTTTGTAAGAACATCATAATTTTTATTGTGTTTGAGATCGTCTGATTTTTATATTACAACTAGCTTTCGCCCGCGACTTCGTCCGCGTAGAATTAAAAAAAAATACAAAAACAAGTATCTACGTGTTCTTCCAGACTATGCTCTACATCTATGCCAAATTTCTTCCAGATCCGTTAAGCCGTTTAGACTATAAAATCTAACAAACATCCATCCATCCATCTAAACTTTCTCATTTATAGTATTAGTAAGATAGTAAGATGTATTATTAAAAACATTCAAATATCACGTGCTAATTAATGTCATTAAGTAATTACCTAATTTAATCATATCATAAATCAGACCAGACAATACAATCATATAAAATGTAATTTTGTGATAAGTTATTTTTTGTATCTGTAATTATCTTTGTATTTAAATGTATGGGAATTCCTAATTGGTTTCAAGTTGCTGTTTTTCCCTATTTATAAATTATCTTTTATCTACAAATAATCAGGCGGTCACCTGAATCCGCCAAAATGGCGAGGCAATCGCAGCCCGTAGACATAGACTAACGTGAAGATGCGTTGCCTACCCTTAGTCGTCGGAAGAGAATCCCTTCCTATCCTTTTCTTTTCCTGACAAGAAAAAGTTTGATAGGGAAAGAGGCTATAATTATGCCTCCAGCACGCACACTCATCAGACTGTAAGCGGAATTCCTCCCACTTCACGCCTGTCTTCTGTGTGGTCGTGGCATTTCACCGGACGAGTCTACCCATTCGTGCCAAGATGTTAAAGCGGTCTCTACCACTGTTAAACATAATTTTAGACAGTGAAAAATGTATTTGTACTCAGGATTTTTTTTTATTTTGTTGAAATAATAGTAAAACTATATTTTTTCTTTTTAAAGTTATCTTGCTTTTATCGTAAGCTTAAGCTTAGCTTAGCCAATAATTCAGTCGTTATACAGCATGAGCGGAATCTCCTCATACGGACTAAAGACTCTGTTGACGAGAATAAAGTATAGTAATGCTCGGTTCACACTAGGCCAGTACAGTTTTTAGGTAACACTTATTATCTGGACGTCAATCTATTGGCACAGTGTGAACGCTAACTAGCGCCAGTGACTTCATACAATAAACGACTTGCTGTTGAAAATGTGGAACTGTACTGGCCGAGTGTAAATCGGGCATTAGTAAAAGTATGGAATATTGTCCATCGCGTACGATTGATATCGACTTATGAAATGGACTATGACATACGTAAATAGTAAATCTCTCGCACTACGCATGCGCGCACTAACCAGAGAAACTGCGCACTTTGCATAAATAATCGTAGTAAACTAACCTTTCCTTCAATGGGGAGTAGAAATAGTTAATAAATCGTCGTTTTCATACCCCTGTAAAAAAAGAATAGCAATTTCACGCCACTGATTAATTATTTATGTTTACAATTTTGACGTTGGTTATTTAAATAAATTCTATAATATCTCTCATTCTCTTATTGAGTCAATTGATCTTTAATTTAAACACTCTTTACTTATAAAAAAAATATTAATTTAAATTCCTAATTTTTTTAGATTTCAGTTCAGTGGTAAATTAATATTTTATTAATTTGGCATAACTATAAATTATATTTCAATATAAATTTTTAAACAATTTTCTCTAATTTTCATTCCAATACAGCATCATTTTTTTTATAATCTTTTATTATCTGTCAGCCAACGGGTTGCCCAGTGCCGTGAAATTTATTTCTTACTACACATCTATTGTTGGAAACATTTTAATTCTTGTGCATATAAATAAATTCAAAATTCGTTGATTTCTGCTATTTTTTTTCTGTAACTACATAAATTTTGTTACTTTTTAGAATAAGAATATAAACTTCAGATCAACCCGTAGGAAAAAGAAAGGTAAACTATGCCGCCATTTTATCTAAGGAAGGTGAGAACTTAAAATGTAGTTGTGGAAATAAAAACAGTTGACATAGTAGTAAAATAATAATTATCGAGTAAAGTACAAAATTATTATTTATAAAGTCATTTTTAAATTGTCTTTTCGAAATTGTACCGTTTGGTAATATTTTTTGTAGCGTCTAGCAACTTACGCCTTGTGATGGGTCACGTGACGGCACGTGAAAGGCCATAGACAATACATCCATTCGTCAGTTTTCGGGCGAGAAGGCAGCGCAGTTTGGTGTTTCACTGAGGGGACTGCCCAAAGAAAACTGAAACATGGCAAAAACCATCTCCGTAAACCAGGCTGCCAAGGAGCATGCCCTTGCTGTATCCCGGGACTTCATATCGCAGCCCCGTCTCAGTGAGTATTTGATTTAGGGAATCCATTTTCCATGTCCATTGGCTCGATACATCTTGGTTGTCAAATTATTGATTTTGCTTATAAGACTAATGACTTCATTTCGGTTTTCTTCTATTATTAGCTGTAAGAACGTAGATTTACAGCATATCATTCTAATTTGCGTTAGGTAATGTATAAATTATGATTTTCAGCACTTTTTCGTGAAAATTATGTAGCCTTGATTAGCTTATCATTAGTTCTAATTGACATCTTTTGGGACGGATTACCTTTTTGAAAGATGTTTTAACGCTTCTTATAAATAATTTTTTACCTATAACAACACAATTCTATATGATTCTTATTTGAAAATTTATGTGTCTAACATTGAAACTGTACTTGGGTGTATTTGTTGTTCACGAAAGAAGTAATCGTTCAGAAGAAAGGAGTAAAACATACAATTCGCTACGCTGATTAGTATAGAAGAAAATTTACCTGTAAAGTGTTTCATAATTTATGTAATACAATGGGAACATGCCCACATAAGAATTTTCTTTTGATCAGCTGACTGGTTTAATGAACTGTCTATGGTTTGGTTTTACTTTTTTTAATAGTAGTGAAGAAGGTTCATAAAATTAGGACATTTTATAATAGTGAAAATAAAATGTCTTCAAACCTTGAACAAATACCATCATGTGATCTAGCATGATTTTAAAGATGTATTTTATGTTTGATTCTTGATTTAATTATTTCTTATACAATAATTAAAAATATAATTGCATAAAATATGTACAGTATTAAATAAGATTAACATTAATATTTCAAATAATTTATTAAGTATTCATTAAAAACACTGAGTATGTTAGTTTTATGCAAATTTTCTTATTAGAAAGGGTGATGTTTTTTTCAATTTTTTCATGAAATACATAATTATATCATAAAAATAGAAATAAAAAGCAATTGAAGTGGTAAAATTCTAAAGAATTGAAAATCTCATATAAAAAATGATGGAAGATATAGTGATAAGATATCAGTGAGATAAATTTCATAAAGTATTTTGTACTGTAGCATTTTCAAAATAAAAACCTAAAATGTTTCAAATATTTAGAATTAATTTATTTGTTATTTTTTTAATGTCACAAAATATAAACAAAAACACACATGAAATGCAGCAAGAGTTAAATCTTAACCCATTATTTTACATATTGTATTATTTGTTGTGATATAGCATACAAGACGGTGTCTGGTGTAAATGGCCCTCTGGTCATTCTTGATGAAGTCAAATTCCCCAAGTTCTCGGAGATCGTCCAGCTCAAGCTTGCTGATGGAACACTCCGGTCTGGACAGGTATGTTTCCTTCTGAATTATAGAAAATAATTCACACCCATAACACAAAGGGATAGGTTGAGACTAGTGGTGCTGTTCTTTTGTTTCAAAATTCTTACACCTAACACATGCAGTTAGTTTTATGAACTCTTGATATCTTCTTAGTATTTTCTAGATGGTATAAGAATGTCGGTGGCTCAGTGGTTTAAGCACTTGACTTGTAATCTACAGGTCTTGGGTTCGAATCCCGCCGTACCAATGTGATTTTCGATTTTTCGAATTTTCATATGTACATACTTTTCCGACGTTCTTACGGTGATGGAAAAAATCGTGATGCAACCTGCAAATATCAGCGAAGAAATTCAAAGATATGTGTGAAGTCAACCAACCCGCACTTGGCCAGCGTGGTTGACTATGGCCTAGTCACCCTTACTTAGGGTAGGCTCCGAGCCCCTCAATTGGGATGTATAATGAGCTGGTGATGATAGATGGTATAAGTCCATTAGGGATGGATCAACCAACTCTGCCACTCACATTTGCATTATTAAGTTGCTTTGTTAATCTTTATTCATTCATCCTCAGAACTTACTTAAGATAATCTTTTTTATACAATAGGTAAATTCTGAAATTATGGTTATCCAACTTTTGCAATATATTCACCTCATGAGATTATCAAAATTAAAAAAAAACTATTTTATTAATAAGATTTTAGTCTTCCTTTTGTTTTTACTTAAGTTTGTTACTATTCATTCAATAAAAATTGTCTTTAAGCTCTTCCAAGGGGTACTGCAATACCACTACACATTTTCTATATTTTTTATCTACAAGTTTTTGTTAGATTTTTATACCTTAGAAGAGATTGAAGAACAGAATTTATCATACAAGCAGTAGAATGGTCACAGATTAAACTAGTCAGATAAAATGGCAAAGATTATATACCACAGACTAAGAGTTCCATAGATTACACACATAATGAATCTTACTAATATTATGCGAAAGTTTAGATGGATGGATATTTGTTAGAGTTTGTAGACTAAACGTTTAAAGGGATTTCGATAAATTTTGGCATAGATGTAGAGCAGAGTATGGAAGAACACATAGGCTACTTACTTACTTTTGTTTTTTTAATACCACGCGGACGGAGTCGCTTGCGAAAGCTTGTTTAACATAATTTATTGTACTGAAAACAATAATATTAAGCAATAGTTTTAATATAAAATATGACTGTTTCATCAGGTACTTGAGGTCAGCGGCTCTAAAGCCGTGGTCCAAGTATTCGAGGGTACGTCAGGTATCGACGCTAAGAACACCCTCTGCGAGTTCACAGGCGACATCTTGCGTACTCCCGTCTCTGAGGACATGTTGGGTATGTAGTAATCTAAATAATATAAAAACTCTGCTATGTAGGCTTCAATGGCCTTTATTTATTTATTTATTTTATGGTATAGAAAGGTTCTTATTACTTATTTTTTAACCCAATTTGTGAATTTTAATATTCTTTATCATGATACAAAATTGAAAAGATATAATATAACAAAGCATTAAAATTTATAAACAACCACAAAAAAAAAATAGCTCAATAGGCCCTTTGTAAACTATTATATGTTTGAAATACAATTTGTGCAAGACAAGACTTGAAACATTAGTATGTTTACTAAAAAAATGTGAACAATAAAATCTGCAGTTTTTTCTGTTATTTTCAAAATTACACAGAAATTAGTCAATTGCAAAAGAAATTAAACAAAATGTAATTCATGAAATTATAACTTACGATAGTCTACATTCGATCCATCAAGCTATATAAAAAAATGTCGGTTTATGTGTTGATTATATTTATATATTTGTAATTTATACATATACAAATTGTATATTTTTTCAAATATGAATATACATTTTAGATGTATCTCAATATTATATCAATTCTTGTACTTGAATTCACAAAACACTTAAATACAATCAGGTCGTGTATTCAACGGCTCTGGTAAGCCGATCGACAAAGGTCCCCCGATCCTGGCAGAGGATTTCCTGGACATCCAGGGTCAGCCCATCAACCCCTGGTCACGTATCTACCCGGAGGAGATGATTCAGACAGGTTTGTATATTTCTATAGCATATATGTTATTTTTCTTCTCATATAAGTTTTTTTATATTATAGATGGGAACTTTTAGATGGATGTTTGTTAGAGTTTATAGCCTAAACTGCTGAATGGATCTTGGTGAAATTTGGCATAGATGTAGAGGATAGTCGGGAATGACATTGGCTACTTATTTTTGCTTTTCATTCTGCCCGGACGGATTGTCGGACAAAAGCAAGTGTAGAAATAAACTCTTCACTACATACTGGCTGTTTAACATTATTTATAATTATTTAAATTATATCAGACTAGCTGAATTTAGAAAATAAAAAAAATAGCTTATGTTACTTACAGATAAATTATCTTTATATGGTGAAAGAATTTTTAAAATCGGCCTATTTCACATGGATGAAATACATACAAAAATCTAAATCTTTCCTCCTTATAATCTTACTAATATTATAAATGTGAAAGTTTAGATGGATGTTTGTTAGAGTTTACAGCCTAAACAGCTGAATGGATTTCGATGAAATTTGGTATAGATGTAGAGAGTCTGGAAGAACACATAGGCAACTCACCTTTTTCAATACCACGCGGACGGAGTCGCAGGTGAAAGCTAGTATTAGTATAAATGTAACTACATATTTTAAATGCAACAAAATGACGTATGTAATATGTTAGGTATCTCCGCTATTGACGTGATGAACTCCATCGCCCGAGGACAGAAGATCCCCATCTTCTCTGCTGCTGGTCTGCCTCACAACGAGATTGCAGCCCAGATCTGTAGACAGGCCGGTCTGGTCAAGGTAAATATAAAATAATTATTATTTCTATGCCACCCTTTTCTTATAAGAAAAGGAAGGGTAGAAAATGTGGATTTGACCGTGGAGACGCATAAGAAGGGGAAATATCCTCTTTATATGTCTTTTCCACTTAAGGCTAGGCAATGCATCTGCAATGGCGGATGTCTGGGCAGCGATCTCTTCGCCATTTTGGCGGATTGAGGTGGCCGTTTGCTCGTTTGCCACCTTATGATAAAAAAATTCTTTTGTGGCAGTGTCAGTTGCAACAATTTAATATTATTTATTTAATAAACAGCTAGTGTAATGTTTAATGTGCTATATCTTGATATAATTACCATCAGTTCACTCGTAATGATTAGTCCTGTACCAACCACAGTTAAATATTTTAAGTTATAGAGGTTTTAAGTTATCAAGAGTCTATGTTATAGAGGTTTTGGGCTGATGGGAAGGGAACATATTTTTTGAAGTTATAGAGATTTTTATGTTACCCAAGCTTGAGTTATCTACTGTATTATAATTTCGATTTTTTTTTAATTTTACTCAGGTACCAGGTAAGTCGGTGTTAGACGACCACGAGGACAACTTTGCCATCGTGTTCGCCGCTATGGGTGTGAACATGGAGACGGCCAGGTTCTTCAAGCAGGACTTTGAGGAGAACGGTTCTATGGAGAATGTCTGTTTGTTCTTGAACCTCGCTAATGACCCCACTATTGAGAGAATCATCACTCCACGTCTTGCTCTCACCGCTGCTGAGTTCTTGGCTTACCAATGCGAGGTTAGTAATATACAGTACCTTTTGATTTTGATGATTTTTTAGTAGAACTTTTTCAGGTGAAATGTGTTAGAGTAAAATTGTATCCGCATTTAACGAAACTTTATTGATGTAACGTAGAACAAAATTCTTTAATCATTGGAAAGTTACATTATCACTAACTTACACAGGTTCTGTTACTAAAAAAAAGATTTTTTTAATTACGCGCGGAAGACGCTGGTAACCGCTAGTGAATAACAAAGGTTAGAAGATGAAATAAATACATAGTAAACCTTAATTTTCTCTCACAATTTTTTAAATATTGTGAATAAGTATACATTCGAGATGTAATATATACATTCGGGATGTAATGTATACATTCAATAGGTAATGTATACATTCGAGATGTAATGTATACATTCGAGATGTAATGTATGTATACATTCTGTATATTATAGAAACACGTGCTGGTAATCCTGACTGACATGTCCTCGTACGCTGAGGCGCTGCGTGAAGTGTCGGCTGCGCGTGAGGAGGTACCCGGACGTCGTGGTTTCCCAGGTACGTTACTTTCCCACTACTTAAATTTTTACCTGTATGCTATTATTTCAAGTATACTAATCTTATACTTATGATCTATTATAGGGATTAATTTAATTTTGTTTAATTTTTATCAGCACTTTAAACTCGTGTCTACAATAACAAGTTGTAATTAAAATGTACACTTAAATCTAGGTTGTATACTTCTAATGTCACTGTGTAAAAGTTGTAATTTCAAGTTATAGTTGCATCTACGCTGTATACTTGTTAAAACTACATTGTATACTGGCATCTAGGTTGTATAATTGTTGTAACTATATTGTATATTGCATTTATATTGTATCTTTTACATCTAGTGTGTATACTTTACATCTACATTGTATACTATCTCCAGGTTACATGTACACCGACTTGGCGACCATCTACGAGCGCGCGGGCCGTGTCGAGGGCCGCAATGGCTCCATCACTCAGATTCCCATCCTGACTATGCCTAACGACGACATCACGCATCCCATCCCCGATTTGACGGGTTATATTACTGAGGGACAGGTTAGTATATACAACTTAAGTCTAATTTAGACATTTCAAATATAGAGATGAGACATAATGAACAAAATTTTTTCACCGGTAACTTCTTTGAAAGGTACTATGTCGGTTGTCAAGGTTAGTGCCACTTTTGTATTGACTTGTAATAAAACATTTTACAAAATTACAGTGTTACAAATGGAATATATTTAAATAAAATTTAATTATACCTATTGGTAAGTATTTTAAATAAAATTATTATATTGTAATGTACTTTCGGGATTTATCTAGTAAATGATTTAAGTGAAGTATCAAATATGCCTCTATATTTGAATGTCTTTTTTTTTTGTTTTTGACCGACTTCCCAAAAGAAGGAGGTACTCCATTTGTCTATGTTTGAATACTGTCGAAGTGGCAGAGGGTAGCTAATGTATTATGTGTCAGATCTACGTGGACCGTCAGCTGCACAACAGACAGATCTACCCGCCGGTGAACGTGCTGCCCTCGCTCTCGCGTCTCATGAAGTCCGCCATCGGCGAGGGCATGACCCGCAAGGACCACTCCGACGTCTCCAACCAGCTGGTGAGTCCACAATATCCCCCCCAACCAGTTGGACTGTACCGCAATATAGAATATGTATTTTTTTCTTTTTCTAAACGATTATATTGTCTCGAAAAAATTCAACCATTAAGCTAAAAATAAAATGAAATTACGATCATTTTCGTGGCATTAAAACGAGACCGGAGTTGTCATGAGACATGTGACGTCAATCGTCACATTTCATTCATTACATTCGCTCAGATGTCACATCGATGTAAAAAACAGCAAAGTATCTCATTGGTTCTTAGAATTATCAAAAGTGAAAATTCGATTCATTTTTATTGTCCCTCCACTCCAGAGATCTTGTAAAAATATCTTCTGTATAATGTTACACTTAAATGCATATTTTTTTTTAAATACCCTAAATTGAAACAGGTAGTAAATTGAACGTAGATCAAGGGAAAAGTAGAGAAAAAAAAAAGTTTTAAATATTCATTTGTTTGTGGAAGAGAAGACTGATGTCGTCCCCTTCTCTTGTAACTATAATAGGTGAAGATACATAAAAACGGAATATGTGTTCGTCTGTGGGCAGCGGTCGCTTTACTATACGTGGAATTCAAATACCACTGGACCTTATACATATGTATAGTTCTGTTTACCCTATTTTAGTTATTTTACTAAGGAAATGTGTGTTTTCAGTACGCGTGCTACGCCATCGGCAAGGACGTGCAGGCGATGAAGGCGGTGGTGGGCGAGGAGGCGCTCACTCCTGATGACCTGCTCTACCTGGAGTTCCTCACCAAGTTTGAGAAGAACTTCATCACACAGGTTATTTTATTTCAGATTATATGGAAAAAATACATAAACTCGATAGTAATTAATGTAAAAGTTTAAATAGATGGATGGATGGATGTTTGTTACAAGCAATTTTCAAACGGCTTAATGGATTTCAATGAAATTTGTCACAAATGGACTTACAGACTGAAGAAAACATAAGCTTATTTTGCTTTTTTAATTCAGCACGGAAGGAGTCGCGGGTAAATGCTAGTAAGAAATGGATGTTTGTTACTACATATCTCCAAAACAACTTGGATCTTAATCGAATTTGGCATACATGTAGAACTATATTCTTTTTCTTATTCTACTAAATTCTTTTTCTTAAAGCAGCTTTCTGAATTCCATAAAAGCTATTGTGACTGTTTCGGTCTAAATATGTTATTAAATCATTTTTCAAACATGAAATTACGCCTCGTTTAAAAATGGATTTTAATTGATGTTGTTTGTCTCAGGGCAACTACGAGAACCGCACAGTGTTCGAGTCGCTGGACATCGGCTGGCAGCTGCTGCGTATCTTCCCCAAGGAGATGTTGAAGCGCATCCCCGCATCCACCCTCGCAGAGTTCTACCCCCGTGACTCGCGTCACTAGGCCCCTCCACCCCTCACTAACGCGGTCTCGCCTCTACGGTTAGTTAATCTTTGGTCGATACGTCTATTTATTCTATGACCAAAGTTGACATGTCAAAATTTTTAGTCTATGATCAGCTGTCAAATTGTTCTCTCCCGCGCTTTGTTCGGAGATTGTCGGATCGCGTATTTCTTGTAAGATAAAATAAACTGTTTATTAAATAGTAAGTTGTTAATAGATTTATTGTAATGTATTATCTATATTAATCAAGTTGCAAAATTATAACAATAGTGTTGCTATGTTGATTTAAAGTTGTCTATGGCTCTGCAGCCAGTGTGTTGTTACAGTTTTAAAAATATTACCGTCTCTGTATATATATTTTTCCTAGATATTGAGATGATTAAAAAATATATATAAAGTGACTATTATTTTTTTCGCTGGTGCTTCAGACATTCTGTGCACAAAACTGTTGAAATTAAAAGTCGATGTTGCCATTAACGTCCGCGTGTGATATTTAACTTCTAAAGTTATTTATGTATATAGAATTCAGTTTCATCGCCGGGTAACACTTTGTTACATTCCAAAATTATTTTCCAGCTGCAACAACTCAGTGACTCTGTTGTATTATGTTACTGATGTATTGAATGGAAATAAAGTGTATAGAAGTTTAAATCGTCTTTTTATTTATAATTCACTTAGCTCTTCCTTGTGATTCAAGCCACGCAGATTAAAAAAAAAAACAAAAGTAAGTATCCTCTGTTCGTCCAGTTTGTTAGACATCTATGAACAAATTTCATCGAATTTCGATCAGCAGTTTAGGATACGAACTAACAAACATTCATCCAAACTTTCTCATTTATAATATTAGTGACTCAATAAATGAATAAAAAAAGAACCTATACGGGTATGATTCTTTTGGTACTCGGCATTTTTTTACAGTGCTTAAACCTATTTAGAATTTACCCAAGATT
The DNA here is from genome assembly GCF_000836215.1 of Papilio polytes. NCBI lineage: Eukaryota > Metazoa > Arthropoda > Insecta > Lepidoptera > Papilionidae > Papilio > Papilio polytes. The sequence continues at coordinate 4,674,949 of NW_013527026.1, forward strand.
ATCGCCTACATGTACAGAAAAGACCTACCTACCTAAAGCCTAAATGTATACATGTATACAAAATTTTTGATTTTTTTTGTTTCGTTCTGTTGTTTTTGTTATAAAGTGTTTAGTTGCAAATATGATATGGTTTTAGGTGCATTATGTTGTTTCCAAAGTTTGTTTCTTTGCATTTGTACTCATTACATTACACGCCCGAAGGGGTACTTATTGTTGTTACTTTATATGGATGTTTGTATAATTTAATTGCAATAAATAAATTAATAAAGCAGTTGACTAAATTAAGAGTTGCTATTATACGCTTTATTAATCTTCGTAGTGTAAAAATTAAATCTTGTAAGTTATCATAAAAATCTTAGTTAAGTAGGTATTGAAATAAAAAAGCAATTTGTTGTTTTATATTATAATAAATTTGTTTAAGTTTCACATGGAGTGTTGATTAATTGCAAACCTTACAAATAGTGACAAACTTATATAATCTGTAATTTACAAATTAAAAAGTCATAATTTACAGATAACATAACTCAGAATCAGCCGAATAAACTGGAATGAAATCCATACTCAGAATCTTTTGTACAGTTGACTAATATTTTATTAAATGTTTCCGAGATTATTAAAACTAGAAAATAAGAATACTAAAAAGAAATCTATCCAGCAATTCCGGCAATCGCTTCAGATGCGAAATATTTCACATCGACATCCGGATCTACGTTCAATTTCTCCAAAACTGGCTTCACTTGCGGCTGAATAACCGCAGGGTCAAGATACGGCGCCATTTTCTGCAATGTTTTGGCAACATTGAACCTCACGTTGGCAACATTATCATCAGCCATAGACAAGACTGTCGGCAAAAGCACTCTGGTTGTTATATCTTTGCCACAAACTTCGGACAACACATTAATACAGAACAAATAAGTCATTCTGTGGAGATAATTCTGTTCTCTAGACATCGCCATTACTTTTGGAATCACATTTGTCTCTGCCCAAGTCGCTCCATACTGTTCCACTAATTTCTTCAAATTGAGTGTTGCCGCTTCACGTATCGCATACACGTGGTCGATAAGCCAGGACATGCAGAGTCCTGTCAATTTCTCATCAAAGAACTCCTGTCCGAGTTGTCCAGCTAATAATGGCATATGCTCGATGATAGCAAGACGGACTCTCCATTTTGTATCTTCAGCGAGTTCTACAATGGCCGGGAGTAAAGATTGCACTAATTGTTGGATTCCGATCACTTCATTAACACATTCTAAGTTAGATATAATGTTTAGTCGGACTTCGGGGCATTCATCTTTCAGTTGTGTGAGGAACAACGGCAGGAGGTATTCGATAGTATTGTGTCTGCCAACAATAGGGCTAAGTCCCATAATGACTGAAGCGAGAGCAGATTTAACATGTTGGTTGGGATCGCAGACCAGATCCTTGATCTGCGGCAGGATCATTGTCATTATGATGTGCTCCTGGTGAGCCTTGTCCAGATTCATGCAGAAGTCTTTGACCTGGAATTTAATAAATTCTTTTAAATATTGGGATTATTGAATTGTACTTTTTAACATACTTTACTGCTAATTTTAGTTTTAATTGAAATTTGTCAGTTGATACTTAATCTATCTTACTAATATTATAAATAAGAATGTTTAGATGGATGGATGTTTGTTAGAGTTTGTAGCCTAAACTGCTGAACGGATCATGGTCAAATTCGACACAGATGTAGAGGATAGTCTGGAAGAACACATAGGCTACTCACTTTTGTTTTTCGTTTTAATACCACTCGGACAGAGTCGTAGACGAAAGCTAGTACTATAAAGTGTAAATACACACTAAATCACATAGTATGTCGGAAATCCAAGTATATTTTTGAATGTATTAATTTTTAATTAAAACCCCTACACTTATAACATGCTATAGGCTATATATGTTTAATTTTGGAGATCAATAATCAGAAAAAATTGTCAGTTGAGAAAGGGACAAAAACCACAAGCCAATAGCAACAAAGCAAGATTGTCATGGTAATGGTAACTGTAACAACATTAACAGACTTAATTGTTGTTGAAATTTATTAGAAAATGGAACTTTTACAGTAACAATATTTTTATATCACAGCTAATGATTGATAAATACTGAATAGTTAACATATCATTTTTTAATGTATTTCTAAGTTTTGTGTGTATTACCTTCCCAGCGGCTGCGGCCCTGACTTCAGCCTCTGTATCCTTCAGCAGAGCTTGGAATATCTGAGCGAGGTCTGATCTCGCCAGCTCCGGGCCTACCGCTTGCTGCAATTCTACAAACCTGAAAAAACAAAACAATTATTTAAAACACAAAAACATCATCATCTTCCTCCTTATCCTAGTCCAGTAGTGGCTCAACAAATTCTATTAAAAAAGATAATTTTTTTTGAGTCCATATTAATATAATGGTCAGGAATCAAATATACTTTCGCTGACGACTTTGCGTCAAAATATATAACTTTTTAGTTCCATAAAAAAAACTTGACTGTAACTGTCAAACACAAGATTTTTTTGGTTGGTTGACATAAATTTTGAATATGAATGAATGAATGAATATGTATTTATTGCCACAAATAGAAATTACATAAAAGGACTTGTTCTAAAGGAGACACAATCGTGGCAAAAGGTAGCCAGCTCAGTATGCAGGACTAAGCCGTTCCTGCGCTGATTTTCAGCTGGCTCCTTTGCACTCAAGTATCATATACCTTAATCATTAGGGTAACCAACATTTTGTCCAATTTTCAATGTGTTTACCCCCCTTAAAAACTAAGCTATTATTATATCATTCTTATCTAGAAATTTAAAGGAACATATAGGCATAGGTTCAACTCAATGAATCTCATACAAAAAACAATGATTTTTAGTACCTTGTAAATGATAAAGGAAATTTCAAAGAAGCTTAACATATACAAGAGGAGTGTATTTTTGGATGTCTGAATTCAAAAACTAGAGAATTGATTTCAAAATATTGGTATTTGTTAATTGCTTTGGCATGTTCCGTTTACCTAACCAATTAGGTACCAAGATTTTTTTTCTCCGTTTTCGTAATCAATCAAGTTTTACTGCTAGGGTGGGTACAATTTGCTAGTTTCATGCCATCAATCCCATGTTAAGTTAGGTAAACAGAACAAGCTCTTGCTTTAACATGAAAAAAGTACTAAATATCTTTATGTATGAAACTCAGGCATTATAATTGTTCTTTTTTTTTTTTTTTATATGAAATAAGGTGGCAAACGAGCAAGCGGACACTTGAATCCGCCAAAATGGCGACCACTGCCCATAGACATCCGCAATTGCAGATGCGTTGCCTACCCTTATCCGACGGAGGAGGAGACGCACATCAAGAGGATATTTCCTCTTCCTATGTATCTCCTCTACCGTCAAATCCACTTCCCGTTCCCATCCTCTCCTTGTAAGAAAAGGGTGGTAAAGAGAAAGGGACTTAAATTAGGCCTCCGGCACCACACTCATCAGACGAAACACGGAATGGCTTCACGCCTGTCTTCTGTGTGGTCGTGGTATTACTGGGGGCGTGCCGGCCCTGCACTGCTAAGATGTTAAAGCGGGTACTACCACTGTTAAAAACTGTTCTTAGTTCAGTAAGTTATGTGTTCCTTTAAATTTCTAGATTAAGTGTAGTGTTCAAGTTAAAGTTGGAGACTAACTTGTCAGCGACCATGTAGCGCACCCTCCAGGAGGTGTCTCCAGCACGAGCGCGGACAGTCGGCATCACCAGCTGCTCCATGTCCTCGGGTGGCAGCAGACCAGCCACGGTGGCACAGGCCTCCGCAGCCAGCAGACGTACTGAGTCTTGTTCATCCTAACACAAACATTTAACAGTGGTAACCACTTACAGCTGTGAAGTGGAAGCAATTCCGCGTATACACTGATGAGTGTAGTGCCGGAGGCCTAATATTAGTCCCTTTTTTTCCTATCATTTTCTTATATGGAGAGGTTGCGAAGGGAAAACAGAAGTAAATTAAGTATAGATGTATAAATGAATTTCTTTCTTTCTATATTTTACCTGACTGACAATATATATGCATATGTAAATTGGTTTTTATGTAGGTTGATTTGTTATATAACAAATTTTTCATGATTGTATGTAAGTCAATTCCAAAGCTTACAGCCTAATCCGATTTTAAATTACACATCTTCTCTGGACTGTATATTGCCTGTAAACAATGAGCAGAGTAGGGGATTACCCTACCATATTAAATCCACTTCCCATCCTCCTTGACAATGGGAAAGAGAAAAGGCCTAAAATTAAGCATCGAACACTTATCAAACACTAGCTGTTATTCGCAACTTCGCCCGAGTGAAATTGAAAATAGTAAAAAAACATAGCCTATTTTACTCACCTTTCTTAACAGTGAAAGAATTTTTAAAATTGGTACAGTAGTTTTTGAGTTATTTCAATCATCATCTCCCCTGCCTTAATCCTACTTCCGTAGGGTCGGCACACCGGGTTGTCGTCCTCCAAAGCACTCTATGATCCGTCATCTCAGTCATCACTCCCTTCTTGATTATGTCACCTTTCACGCAATCCAACCATCTCTTTCTAGGTCTTCCTCTACCAATGTACCCCTCGACATTCACAACTAACGTCTATCTTGTTTTTGAGTTATTTCAATACATACAAAAATACAAATCTTTCCTTTTTATAACATGAGTATAGATAGCACTGATGAATTGCTTTCACTTTACGCTTTCTTGTGTGGTATTGACATAATAATTCTTACCTGTGCCAAATACACGAACATGGGTATAAGTTCGCTCTTCACATACTCCACTTCGACCACTCTGGCGAACTCTCCCAGCTTGTAAGCGGCTGCGCGGCGCACCATCGGCGTGTCGTCCTGGCAAAGCGTGCGGAAGTGCTGGCGGAGCTCCGCCTTCACGGGGGCGGAGACCCGCGTGTAACACACACTGGACCAAGAAACAACTCGATCTTATTAATATTCATGAGAAAGTTTAGATGGATAATTAGTTTGTTGCCTAAGCTGAATGGATTTTGATGAAATTTGACATAGATGTGAAGGATAGTCTGGAACAACACATAGGCTTCTTTTGTATTCAGATAGTAACTAATATTATAAATTAGCTTATGCTTACATCCTGTGTGGAATTAAAAAAAAAAGTAGCCTATCAGTCCTACAGACAATTTTCTACATCTATGCCAAATTCCATAGAGCTTCTGTTAAGCTGTTCATGCAATACTTAAACATCCATCTAAACTTTCGCGATTATAATATTAGTAAAATAAATGCAAAAGTTTAGAAGGTTCGTTATTTCTATTTATTCTGATCTTTCTTATCTTTAAATAGTACTTTTATAAGGCTGTAAATCAGATTTATTGAAGTATATATAACCTTTCCAAAGTCTATAGTGTTAGGAATAAAATTAGTACCGTGCTATAGAATTGGTGCAACTCTAGATTATCGTCATAAACGTCACGTCCCTAGCTGACAGCTGTCAATGTCACTAAAAGTATGGATAGATTGGCGCGCAACTTGAGTCTTGACGAGAAGTGTTGCTCTGAGTTTAAAGCGACAGTATCAATTAAATAAGTTGTCTAACAACACATATCTCCAAAACAGCTTATTGGACATCATTGAAATTTAGTAGATGTAAAATAAAGTTTTTTTTTTAGTTTAGAAAGGATAGAATTGCAGGCAAATATGTCTGATGAAAAAATATAATGAATATGAAAAATATGTACAGATATTCTGGCATTTCACTTGCAGAGTAAGAAAAATAATTTGCAAACACCTTTTATTGCTTCTAACTAGTATTTTATTTACAAACACATCTGCAATAGACAATAACCTTGTTTACCTTGACTAATAAACAATAGTTATTTGTGATTGCTTTTAGACTGGACTTAGATTGGATAATTTTTTAAATATCAGTTGATTTTTGTTAATTTACTAATATTTTCTCTAACCATTCCGATTAAGTTCTAGGCTTGTGCTAGGATATGGTTCACGACGATAGTCCAATGGCGGAATTCAAGCACAAGATCTGTAGTCCTTACTGTATACTGTATGCTTGGGACGTCTGCTCCTGTCGGTGGCTTGGACACGACTGACTTGCTGGCATGACACCATGACACAAGTAAACAGTGTGGCCATACACTACACTAACCCCAAACTATTAGCTATTGGCTTAATTGATTCAAGATATATAAAATCTCCAAAAATTTCAAATTGTACTCCAACAAAATCTTATTTGTGTTTTAAAAATCTTGCTAACATAAATGCAAAAGTTTTAGATGAGTCTGGTTCTATGTTAGAGTTTGTAGCCTATACTGCTCAAAGGATCTTGCATCAAATTTATCATAGATGTAGAGGATAGTCTGGAAGAACACACAGAATACTTGCTTTTGTTTTTTTTTAATAGCAAGATAGTAACAAGAGAGAGAAACATAGTAAATTAATAAAGGAGATAAATAATTTTGGTTTATTTACTTTGGACTATAAAAACATTTTCACTTGAGATTAACTCTTGGCTTCTCCTCATGCCGCAGCTGCATGCCGGCCACTAACGTGAGTGCGGTCTTTGTGGATAAGAATTAGTAAAGCTCTATACCCATCACTCGTAATCTTTGTAGAAACGGACTCCCCTAATGCTATATAATACCTGAGCATTGTATCAACAGTTTTTTCAGAAAGCAAATGAGATAACAATATCTTAGTATCCATATCAAACAATGGTAATCTAAAGATACCTGAACAGTCCACATGCTGAAGCCCTCGATGTGAACCAGTCCCCACCAGCTAGACGCTGTACTAAAGGTACAAAGTGCTGTTCCAATGCTTGAGGAGTGTGATGGGCTGCGACTGCACGTAGTGAGGCAACTGCCTTATCTCTCACTACTGTCTCTTCGACTGTAGCGAGTGACTCCAGCGGTGGCAGCAGGCAGTGGGCGAATTCACCACCTCCAACAAGGTTGATGAAGTTACCTATGACATTATTGTGGTTTTGACTTTTGTTTAATTTTATATATGTTTAACATGAAACTGAATTTGATTGATATATTAAAATGGAAATAATATATGAATAGATTTAGACATAAAATAATGTATTTTATTGTAGTTACATTGGTACAAAAACACATTTATTGAATTACATGTTAAACAAATTTGGGTTTTAATTACTCTCTAAAACCTACTACAGACAGTTCTAACTAAAGACTTGAATTATTTAGTGAAAAATGTGCGTGTGTAGATAAAATTTTAATTGGCAATTGAACTGAACAGTTAAAATCAGCCTGTCCAGTTAAAAATGTCAATTGGAACTGAGCATCCGTAGCTTAGAGATAAGTAAATTGCGAGTTTGAACATAGATTATTCAAGCAATTAGTGACTAATAAATGATAGTACATAAGGAAAATTTGTTAGAAGTGGAGAGGCATTAAACTTAAAACAATAATTAGGATTCCAAATTTCACAATAATGTGATATTTTATTCTCGTCTTGATTTCTGAGCTATTATATGTTTCCTTTGAGGTTTTTTTTGTATTATGTAGTAAAAAGTACGATTGATGCAACTTACCGAGTTGTTCGGCCAAAGCCAAGAGTACTTCGTCTTCGTCATAAATGGTATCGGTGAGGAAAGGAATCAGTTCAGAACGAGTGCGTTCAACTCCTAGTGCCAAAGCAATGGTCGACAATTTCTTGATGGAGTTCAATCGTAATTGTACGTCCTCGTTTTTGAGTTCGTCTA
>NW_013527026.1:4683064-4718574 GCF_000836215.1 Papilio polytes
TTCACACTTAGCCAGTACAGTTAATCAATAGCGCTTAATAACTGGACTGACAAATAACTGGCATAGTGACAACACTGAGCAATTTATGATTGGCCGTCGCATCTGTATCTGTCTAACTGTACTGGCCATGTGTGAAGCGGCCACTACGTTTCCATAAAGAGTTACAATAATAATAAACAGATATTTTTTAACAAGGTTGTTAAAATAAAGATAGTTATTACCGAAATTATTTAACAATATAAACGGAATAAATGGTATACCACAGATTAAAAATAATTAAAAATATTGAAACTTTTTCCAAAAAACATTCATCTTGTGATAAACTTTTCTTTTTTTGACAAATGACACAGGTCAATTTTTGTTATTATTATAATATAATGATGAAAGTTTAGATTTACTTTACATTATTAACTTATTATGGGCCAAGAAGATGACGTTAATGCTGCTATTGCCCACGTCGTTCTGTCCTGCGTCGCTGCAAGGGGAACCACACATCGATATAACACTTACTCTCATCCAGGAATGCATGTCAATCTCTTTGTGCACGGTGTGGTAGGATTCTTACATTATCAAAGTGAGTTCACATTTCAGCAAATTTAATAAAAGCAATTATAAATGTGTCGTTAGTGTCGCAACTTTCAAACAGTAAAGTGATTTTAAAGCCTAATACGTTTTTAAATAAGAGAGCAAGATATAGATTATAAATAGAACATCTATGATTCTAAACATTAAAAATGGTTTTTTAATATTGCAATTATAGAAAATGTTCTACAGTCGGGCTCTTATTATTTGTATTTGTTTTGGATGATTATAGATGATTATTTCGGGGAATTATTATTTGTATTTTTTTTTCATAGGTGGCAAATTCAACAATGATTTCGGCCCTGCATATATCATCAGCTACAAAGCGTCGAGATATCTTCCATTGCCGTGTCTAATGGCGGATTTATACCGAGGGAATAGTGCGATGTGCGCTTTACATTTGGCTTCGGGAATTTTGCCCTTTGCGTTGGCAATCACGCAACAGGACAACCCTGAAATGGGGAATTTAATGATTGCTTGCAACATTGTCTCTTTATGTTTCTATTCTTTTGATCACGGTTATATGTGGGGCTGGTATACAGCGGGAGCTGCGCTTTTTGCTTATTTTTTGGCGCCACAAATGGGACATCCGCATAAGGTCATATATCCACTGGGCTTGGCGTTAATGGAGTATTGTGCATACAGGGTGTTCACAGTTCGTATTGACACTCCTCCCTCCGCCCCGGGGCCGAGACGATAGATTTGTACGTAAATGTTGAAATAAATTATTGTACATGATGCGTTTGTTTTAAATGAACATCCTTACAATTTTAGTGTCGCAAATAGTTGCTAGATGGCGTTGTGTTATACTATATTTTTCTCCTGAAACTTTTTTATTAAGTTATAATTATTAATAGCGGTCAAGTGCGCTCAATATAATAATTAAATAAACTAAATAATAATTGAAATTATAAATTTCGAAGTGTTTAAAAGTTTAAATACAAATATTGTATGCTTTATTGTTTTTTTTGGTTAAAAATTTAGATTACATTAAAGAATCCATTATTCACTTCCAAAACGTGAACACATTTTATTTTTTTACGGTTACGTACATGCCATTAGTGAGGAAATCGGGTTAACTTGGATATCTGAGAATCCTTCCGTCGCGCATGATGGATGGTGTTCACAGTTTAAGGAACTGGGAAAATTGTAACATAATATTGGAGTTATGTTACATTTACTTACTAACATGTACTAATATAGAAATAGACTAGTATACTTTACTAAGTATAATAAAACATAAACACACACTTTATTTAGAACGTGAGGAATTACAGCATGTTTTTAAAGATTTTTTTTTGTAAAGCCCTATACTTACGACACGTTTTAGAATTTATATTTTCACGCTATTTAATTAAGGGAATGAATAAATTAGAATAAAATGTTATGCGAGAAAGGGACACAAACTACAAGCCAATAGCAGTAAAGAAGCAAGATTGTCGTTGTAATGGTAATTATTAGGTAATGGTTAAACTTTGGTTGTCATTTGTGCATTTGAGTTTTGTCATTTGAAAATTTTATAGATAAAAAAAAATAAAATAAAGCTTTAATAATATGCTGATGTAACCGCACGGGAACAGCTATAAAACAAAATTTTATTACTGAAAACTTTTTCTAGTACATTTTTTAAGGAAAATTAAAAAATGTTTGTAGCTCTTTTCTTTGTTAGTAAACTTAACAATTAAAATAATGTGTTAAGAACCTTGAAAAGAACAAAATACTGCAATGGAATTATAACCTACAAATCTGACAGTAGGGTACCGTATTTATGATAAATGATATTGTAATTCAGAAGAGTCCCTGCTATTTGTGGTATCACGGTTGCTTGGAGTAAGATATCATACTGAGTTAATTGCTATGTATTGTTGTATATGACCGCATTATAATATTTTTAGGTAGGGAACGCCTGCTACAAAATATACCCAATGATCAAATCAAAATTCTTTTGACGATTCTTCAGATTCTTATTCATAAAAAAAAGGAAACTGACTCGTTGATTCATAAAGGTTCGCTGTCTGTACAAAACATCATTTTTCTCTCTCATTGTCTATGGAAGAAAAGAGATGACAATAAGTTTTTCAATAAGTGTAAAAGACATGTTTCTTGTTAACGTGGAGAAATTTATTCCTTTTGTTCTACAACTTTCCGGCAGCTCTGATAAGTAAAGATAAATTGTTCTATACCTACGTTTGCTAAAACAGATATTAGAAAAGTTTATATTACTTTCCATCGTTGCCTAAACGTTCTAATTATTAACCTTAAAAACTCTGATTACTTCGATAACTTAATACTAAATACAACTTAGTTGGACCTTAGATTTATTTTCTATCTGTCGTAAAATAATTTATGTTACCTTCGTAAATTGAATTAAATAATAAAAAGAAAACAAAAGTATATACTTTTATAGTGCAAAGAGTGTGTGTGTGTGTGTGTGTGTGTGTGAGAGAGAGAGAGAGAGAGAGAGAGAGAGAGATAGAGCTGTGGAAGTTAAAAGAAGAAAGAGAGGGAACTATTTGGTTTTGTTTTTTTCGTTTAACAATTGTTGAACAGAATATAAAACATTTTGTTTGTAATAGATTTATAGCAAAGAAAATTAAACGAAACACAACTTTCGCTTTCTCTTAATTATAATATTACTTAATATAATTTAAATTCTTATAAATGAATATACAATTAACCGTTCAAAGTTTGTTGCAAACAAAGTTCTTGTGGAATTACGATGAAAGGTTGGTAACCCTGGAGCGTGGAACATGTGAAATGTTTTAACGTAAATTATAAACGTATTCAATAATTACTGTAGGTAATCAATATTTATGATGACACTAGCTTTAGCCTGCGACTCCGTCCGCCTGGAATAAAAAAAAACAAAAGCATGTACCCTGTATGTTCTTCCAGAATATCATAGAAATTTTATAGAAATCCGTTCAGCCATATAGGCTACAAACATCCATCCATCTAAACTTTCGCGTTTATAATATTATATTATATGATTTTCGAGTAGGGTTGTCACAAAACCTTAAGACAAGAGGTTTTTGTATGAAATTTTTCGACTTCGCCCGGAATATAGAAGAATACGCGTCAAGCCATTGTAAAATCAACAAATAAAACTGCACGGATGTATTCACGAAGAACATTACCCGCCTGTCAGTCGGGCAGAATTTTCAAGAGTATATACGTGTTGTAATTTAGTTGCGTGTACTTAATTTAGTAAGTAAAGAATAGGCTTTGTCTGAGATTGAGATATGAGGGGCGTAAATCTGTCGTTTAGGCCTGCCTAAATTGACTCCGAAACATTCACCCCGAGTGTACTAATAAATCAATGTCTACTTGAAAGAAAAACCTTTATTATACTTATACTTAGTTAACATAAACTAAACAATAAAAAAAAAACAATTTTATAATTAAGAATAGTTAAATAATAGCAAATATACAAGTCTATACAGTTTTTTTTTTTATTTTTAATCTTAAAAACTTCACTTTAACTTTAAAACATTCTGTCAAAGATTAAATCTATCCAGTTTACGAATGCGTAGCTGACAAAGATTAGGGACGTCTTTGTTATTTTATTATTAACTAGCTGTTCCCGTGCGACTTTATTCGCATAAAACTATGAACATTTTATTTTATTATTTACATTAGTCAAATTATCAATAGCAAATGTCAAAATGACATGACATGACAAACCTTGACAGTCTTGCTTCCTTGATGTTGGCAGCAACTAATAGTCTCTTTTCCACATTAGGGATTTTATTCATAATATTTACCCCCTAAGTTTAATGGCGTGAAAATATATAGCCTAAAGCATGACGAAGTGTAGGGCTTTTTATTAAAAAAAGAATTATTCAAAAATATGCTGTAATTGCTGACATCTAAGGCAACAAAGAAGTGTGTGTTTACGCTTTATTATAATAGTACAGATAGAAGAAAATAATAAATGTATCAAATAAAACTTGTTACTTTAATTAAATAATTTCAATTCATTAATATTGGAACAGATCTGTTTAAATTCCTTACCCTTCAAACATAATATTTGAACTGCAAATTGGAGTTTAAAGTATTTCAAATTTGAAGTTTATTTTAACAGGAAAATTTAATAACTTATGAATTTAATTAACAAAGGGAATATTGGAACGGTATTTATAGAAACTATTCGTAGAAGTGTCAGTTCATTTATAATCTGTAATCTATAATTTTATTATTATAATTGAGAAAGTTTAGATGGATAGATGGATGTTTGTTAGAGTTTGTAGCCTAAACAGCTGAACGGATATCGATGAAATTTAGTATAGATGTAGAGGACAGTCTGGAAGAACACATAGGCTACTCACTTTTGTTTATTTTTAATCCACGCGGACGGAGTCGCGGATATTATAAAAATGGAATGTCAAAAACTTTGGAATGGAATGTAAAAAAACGGATAGACTAAAAAACTTCTTAACATTTTTTAAAACTTTACAAATAGCAAAGTGCAAATTAAGCTATTATCTGTGTCGTTGTTCTTTTTGAGTTCTTAATTATTTTCCATTTATTTAAAAACCCCTTTGTTATACTTATACGGGGGAAGAATGTTAATCTAATCGAAAACTTTATTTGTCAAAATTGGTTTAGTAAGGGCTACAGAATATACTTAAAACATAAATATGTAAAAATATCGTTTTTCTTTAATTTTTTATTCGTTTGTAAATGTCGTGTAGGCCATTTGTAATTTTAACAAGGCCATTGTTTGTCCAAAATTCATTTCCACGTGCATCCTATTGTTTGGAATATTCGAGAAAGAAATTCTAAAAACATTCCATTGTACGGATAAATGTTTGGTGAATTTTTAAAATTCTTTTAACCGATGTTACCCTGTCGTTATTTTAGCTTTAAACTGTGACAGTTTCAAGCTAAAATACCTCACTTAAAACATTTACTCAGTCTTTAAATGGTCATCTTCAGGGCTTATAATACTAACTGTTGCCTGCGTCATCAGCATGGAATAAAAGTGCAGTTACACCCGTAAACATAAGGTAATTTTTATAAAAATTCCGTCAGTAAAATACTGACTTGCAAATCATATTCATATTTTAATATTATAAATGCGAAAGTTTAGATGGATGGATGTTTGTTAGAGTTTGTAGCCTAAACAGCTGAACGGATATCGATGAAATTTGGTATAGATGTAGAGAACAGTTTGGAAGAACACATAGGCTACTTACTTTTGTTTTTTAAATCCACGCGGATGGAGTTTCGGGCGAAAGCTAATAGACTATAATTGTATAGAAACACATTTTCACACAAAGCATTGTTAATAACAAACGATTTTAGGTTTGGCAATGTATTAAAACTATTTTAAAATAAAAACGTTTTTGATATCTACTATATTTGATGCTTATATTGTATGGGGTGGCTTAGCAATTATTTACAGTTTCCTAAGAATTTATTGTTCACACAATAGAAAAATACGAAGTATTGTTGAGTTTAATCCGCCAAAGGAATCTGAGAACACGGAACGTTATTAACTATACGAGTTAAATGTAAAATTATTGCTACTTTAAGTTGAAAGTTATAAGTGATATTTAACATGTTAAGAGCCATCGACTCATGCTTACTGTGGTACGTAAAAATCTTAGTGGCATAAAAAATGCTTCCAATGGAATATTTATTACTTTAAAACAGTGATTTTTTTTTAAATTAGAGACACAATCCAATAATCGAAATAAATGTAACACTGATTCATAATCTTACTAATATTATAAATGCAATTTAGATAGATGTTTGTTATTTAGTAGCCTAAATGGCTGAACGGATCTCGATGAAATTTGTCATAGATGTAGAGGACAGTCTGGAATGCATAGGCTGTTTAATTTTTTTTTAAATTCCACACGAACGGAGTCGCAAGCAAAAGTTAACATATCGCTTAAATGTTGTATATGAATGTATCTCTAAATCACTTATACACGTCGCCAGTACTTCCTTGTGCCAAACTTGCGGCATGCGAATGAAAAATGACTGCGTTTCCTGAAAACTCACTGAAATAGACTGTCGCGTATAACAAACGATCGGGTAACTTAACCCTTCAAGTTAGAAAACTTATTCAGCTAATTTTATTGCAAGTTGTTCGATGTCATACATAGGGGTAACTGTTGTTGTTTCGTTGCACCCTTGTGGTTATTTACGTGTTTTTTCCTAGTTTCGTTTTTGTTTTTTTAGTATTGTAATATTATTAGGCCTTACTATAAAAAGACAGGGGTTTAAACATATTTTAGCATCAACAGACGTCAATCTTTTTACCCCGTGATTAGCACCCGCTGTAGATTTTTGAAATTCCTACCTATTGAAAAATTATTAAGCATAAGCTTGCGGTTAAAGTTAATCAAGTGTTTAACTAAACACTGTCTAATAATACGGATTATTTTCAACAGCAAGAAATCTGTTTTGCGTTTGTTTATGGAAGATTTTTAGGTTATAATATCAACTAACGCCATCTAGCGACATTTATCTGAACATATTTTACAACATCAACACACGAAAGTATATTACCACTTTGAGAGTAATTAATCCTTCGTAAGTGTACCAATTAAGTTACAAGTAGGCATTATGTTAACATTTTCACTCTATATACTACTATTAAGGTTGCAATAAAACAATTGGGACGTGACTTGGAACAAAGATTAGGTTTCGGTGTGTACCAAATTTTAATGAATATATGTAGTTTTTTGTCCGCAACTTCGTTCGGGCGGAATTAAAAACGTAGTACGAAACTTTTGATTCTTATAAAACACTAGCTGTTCCCGTGCGACTTCATCCGCATAAAATTATGAAAATTTTGTTTTAATGTTTACATGTGTCAAATTATCAATTGCAAATATCAAAATGACATGACGATATCAACCCATGGCAACCTTGCTTCCTGGATGTTGGCAACAACTTATGGTCTCTTTCCCACATTAGAGTTTTTATCCAAATTATTTACCCCCTAAGTTTAATGGCGTGAAAATGTATAGCCTAAAGCGTGAAGTAAGTGTAGGGCTTTTTACAAAAAAAAAAATAATCATTCAAAAATATACCGTAATTGCTGACATCTTAGGCAACAAAGAAGTGTGTGTTTACGCTTTATTATAATAGTATAGAGAGGTTTTTTAGTAATCTTTATAATGGAATTACGTATATATGTAATATGTTCTATCACCACTGAGTAACAGGCAATTTTTCTAAATTTTGCAAGAACTAACTCGCAAGCAAAAGTTATCTATATGTACTAACTAATATTATAAAGAGGAAAGATTTGTATTATTGGATTTTAGTATGCATTCGATTCACACTAAAACTACAAGGCTGATTTCCACAATTCTTTCACCATTAAAAAGCTGAATCAGTGAGTAGGATGGGCCATATTTTCTACATTTTTTTTTAATTCCAGTTGGACAAAGTCACCAGCAACATCTAATTTATAAGATTTTTCACTACGTAAGTTGACTTGAATGACGACGTTTATAAAGGTCCGCATAACGCGTACAATGTCATCCCTTACTCGGGTTGTTGAAGATAAGTTACGTCATAAAATGTTTGGAGAAAGATTATCTGTACTAATGTAATAAAGAAGAACGTTGGTATTTTTCTATGTAAATAACTCAAAAACAACTGGACCGATTCGAAAAATTATGATGTTATCAGTGAGTCACATAGGTATATAAAGGTTTTTTTAATAATTGCGCGCGGCCGATGTCGCAACCAAAAGCTATTATTTTATATTAATTACAGTATTGCAGGTTTAATGTTAAGCCTACATGCATACTTTGAATGGTTACAAGAATTATTAGCAAATATAAAAATCTACTAATTTAACGCAGTTTACAGCACACAACTTAACAGTGGTAGTGCCCGCTTTAACAACTTTCCACGAATGGGTCGGTTCGCCCGGTGTAATACCACGACCACACAGAAAACAGGCGTAAAGTGGAAGCAATTTCGCGTTTCGTCTGATGAGTGTGATGCCGGAGGCCTAATTTTAGTCCCTTTCCTTTTCCACCCTTTTCTTAAAAGGAAAGAATGGGAAGGAAAAGTGGATTTGACGGTGGAGGAGACGCATAGGAAGGAGAAATATTCTCTTTATGTGCGTGTCCTCCTCCGCCAATTAAGGGTAGGCAACACATTTGCAATTGCAGATGTTTATGGGCAGCGGTCGTTTATCATTTCGTGGATTCAGGTGGCCGTTTGCTCGTTTGCCACCTTGTATTATAAAAAAAAACAATGTAAATAATGTTTAAGCAATGGAATTTGTCGGTATATTGAAAACAAAAGAATAGCTGCTAGTAAGTTTACATACGGTTAGTTTTAATTTAATTTCGACTTAAACCCTAAGCTTAGTGTACATGAGCGATATCTGACAGACGAAATAAATAAAAGACAAATTGACCTTAGCAGTAAAGCCGAACATCAGACTGTATTACATTGATCTTAGAATGCAATGCTTTAACTATATGGTCTGTGTGACGTACACGTATATTCGGGGAAACTAAATGAATCGCATGTAACATGGACGTTAGTTAAGAATGTGGAGGTACAACGGTAGACCTAGAAAGAGATGGATTGCGTGAAAGGTGACATGATCAAGAAGGGAGTGATGACTCAGTTGACGGATGATAGAGTTATTTGGAGAACGAAAACCTCGCGCAGCAACTCCATGCAAGTAGGATAAAGCAAGGGAAATGACAGTCGGGGAAACTGGCGCTGTGGAACTTTAAAGTTACAATTGTTTGAATGTTTTGAAACACGAAGCAATAATCAATACAACGTAGCTTATAAGACTAGTATCTTTTTATTATTATCCCTTAGTTTGTAAAAGGGATGGATGAAAGGAAACATGTGGTAGAAATGCGAATGTTAGATGTGTGGGGTAACACGAACGGATATGATACGAAATATGTATGTTAGAAGAAGTTTGAGAGTAGCCCCAGTGGTAGAGAAGGTAAGGAGTAAAAGGTTAGCATGGTATGGGCATGTTATGAGGAGGGATGGATCGCATGTTACAAGGAGAACATTAGGAGTATGGAGGCGTACTCCAGTAGAGGTAGAAATAGAAAGAAACGGATTGCGAGTAAGGTGACATGAACGGGAAAGGAGTGATGACTGAGATGACGTATAGAGTTATGTGGAGGTTAAAAACTTCGCGCGCATCCCTACGGTAGTAGAATAAAAGAGGAAGATGATGATGTTTGCAATCACTGCTATCAAATTATTTATAGGAAGAAGTGGAGTTCTCTCGTTGTAATGAAGGCAATTTTCCCTTAAATGGAAGGCCACAGACTTCCGCGACACAATTTAAAAGTGGTAGTGCCCGCTTTAACATCTTAGCACTAATGGGCCGGCACGGACAGTGTAATACCACAACCACACAGAAGACAGGCGTGAAATGGAAGCAATTCCGTGTTTCGTCTGATGAGTGTGGTGCCGGAGGCCTAATTTAAGTCCCTTTCTCTTTACCACCCTTTTCTTATAAGGAGAGATTGGGAAGAGGAAGTGGATTTGACGGTGGAGGAGATGCATAGGAAGGGGAAATATGCTTTTTATATGCGTCTCCTCCTCCGTCGTATAAGGTTACGCAACGCATCTGCAATTGTGGATGTTTATGGGCAGCGGTCGCTTCGCCATTTTGGCGATTTCAGGTGGCCGCTTGCTCGTTTGCCACCTTATGTTATAAAAAAAAAATACAGAATATATACACACGCTTTTTAAGATATTGATCTTTGTTCTTTGGATCCAATTAAGAATTACCCTCGAATCGTATGATTCTTTACAAATATAAGAATATAATATTTAATTCGTCAAGAGGAAAATCCGTTAGATAAATGTTTGAGAGTGGATGTTTGGCGCGGCGTAGATACGTAGCTGTAGACCAGCCGACATCACTGGCCGACGCGGATAATATTTATTGTGAACAAGGAATTAGTAATATTGGATAAGGTATCTATTTTATATGCACTTGTACGGTTCTTTTTTGAAATTACATGCGAACATGCGATCACGTTAGGAAAATCTTAGATTGGAAATTGTCATAATTTAGTTTAACTTATGCTTACCGGGTAAGATATCCTTTCTGGTCTATAGTAAGTGTATAAATCGAAGTGTATTTAAAAATGACATGCACTACCTTCCGAATAACAAAAAACGTAGATACCAATTTAAAACCTTTTTGAAGCCGGTTAAATATACCATATCCATGTATCTTTATAATTCCGTGTTAAGTTTTCCTTTCGCTTCACAACACCGATGCCCCCTCTGACGAAACTGACGTAAGTGACGCAACGGGTTGTATAATATATTGGATTATTTATCCGCAAGCAATCAATTCTATTAAGATTTGTGCTTATTGTACTACTTATTTTTATTTTTTATTGATTACTAGCTGTTGCCCGCGACTTTGTCCACGCAACATTAAGACAAAAAAGTAGCCAATACAGATTACCCGGGACAAACGCGGCTTGTGGACAGTCAAGGAGACAAAAAATGTTAAATGCCATTTTATTTATCAGCAACGCAAGTACATCATCTTCCCGAAATCTGGATGGTTTCTTTGATTTTACAAACAGACACTCTAATTTTATTACATGTATGGATAGAAGAACCACGCCATTTTTTATTAAAAAATGTTTATGATGCCATAGACGAATAGTTGAGGTACTACATTATTTCGATGCAATCAGAGCTCTTTTTCTAAGTGTAGCAAATTTTATTTTCACAACCTGTCACAGGGTTACCGTGAGTTAGTACTAAGATATACTCATAAAAAGAAACATATATACTCATATATCTTTCTCTTTATGATGTCCTATTATTGTTTTGTGTGATTATTTTCTTTTAAAAAGTGTATTTTATTTCTGTATAGGTATGTAATTAGTGCGGCCGGTTACCTTAATAATTAAACTATATGTTACTTGAGTGCGACGGAGCCAGCTGAAAATCAGCGCAGGAACGGCTTAGTCGTGCATATGCTGAGCTGGCTACCTTTTGCTACGATTGTGTTTTCTTTAGAATAAGTCCTTTTATGTAATTTCTATTTTGTAGCAATAAATACATATTCATTCATTCATTCATATAAGTGTCATGTACAGTCGCGGTGTTCCATTTCAGTAAAAATTACCTTGTCACAAGACAAGACAAACTCCGCTTCTTCATAAATATAAGTAATTAGATAGCAACGAGTGCAAACGATAAAATAATAAAAATAAACAAGCAGACTTTTTCGTACAGACACATTTGTGAGCTGAGTTGTATTGGATTTTGTTCTGTTCAAACTTTTGTATCTTTTAAAGTGGAACACCGTCAATTTCCCCCACTGTACATCTTCAAGAGGCTTATATCTTTTGTTAGACTTAATTCAAATTGATCTAATATTTATTTTCTAGCTTCTAATGGTATTGCATTACGCCTTTGGTTTCGTGTCCCCGCTGCGTGCATTAGGGTTGCCTCCTGTCATAGTGTTCCACGTTTCGCTTGGTTGGTAAGCACCCTGTGGTTTTATAACACAGTTTATTCTGAAGCTATTAGATTATTTATTTAGAAACTAGCTTTCGCCCGCGACTCCTTTCCCGTGGAATTAAAAAAAAAACAAAGGTGAAAGCTTATGTGTTCTTCGAAACTATTCTTTACATCGATACCAAATTTCATCAAGATCTGTTCCACCGTTTAGGCTACAAACTCTAACAAACATCCATCCATCTAAACTTTCGCATTTTTAACATTAGTATGAAAAGTATGATCATTTTTCTTACTTTCAAAAATTCGAGACTTTGGATATAGCACTAGTTGGAAAAATTCATTTTTAGTAAAAAAACAAAATAAACGATTAATTTTGATTAAAAATTAAATGACATCACTAGTCAAAATCGGTTCAGTAATTTAAGATTTTTTTTTTAATTTCTAAGACAATAAACAGGACTTCTTCTATACAATGGCGAGTTATACGTGTACAATCGAGTACAAAACACTATATAAGTTTAGTTTCGATGATCGACACTTGCTAGCAGCCGTCGCTAAGTGGAAACTGATACTTCTCTCGCCAGTACTTTATATAAGCTTTTTGCTATTGTACATTGGAAGACAAAAGTGTATTTGAGACAAACGTAATGGCTCCATGTCGACGGACGAATTGTTTGTAAAATGATATTCGATATTAGAGAATTGTGGTTTAGTTGTTGGTTGTTTTAGATACTATTTGTGCCTTTATTAAATAAATTAAAATTATCTATTACTAGCTTTCGCTTGCGACTTCACCCGTGTATAATTGTATGTTTTTTTATAATATAAGGTGGCAAACGAGCATGCAGCCACCTGAATACACCGAAATGGAAAGGGACCGCTGCCTATAAACATCCGCAATTGCAGATGCGTTGCCTACCCTTGATTGTCGGAGGAGGCGACGCACAGAAAGAGGACATTTCCCTTTTATATTACATTAAAATTAGGCCTCCGGCACCACACTCATCAGACTGTACGCGGAATTGCTTCCACTTCACGCCTGTCTTCTGGGTGGTCGTGGTACTGCGACGGGCGAGCCGGCCCATTCGTGCGAAAATGTTAAAGCGGTCTCTACCACTATTAACTAATAATATAATAGTTAAATAATAATAAATAACAAATATGGCCTATGTTACTCACAGATAAATTATCTTTCTAACAGTGAAAGAAATTTTGTAATCGGCCCAGTAGTTTTTACGAGAATCGAATACATACAAAAATCCAAAAATACAAATCTTTCCTCTTTATAATAATACTTTAATATAAACGTGTGAAGTAGAGTTCAAAGTAATCTCGTACTCTCGTAAAATCTCGTCCTAAAAAAATATGTTTTCTTTTTTTTTTTCATAGTTCTTTTCTGGCTGTCATTTTATAATAATCGATGTGCTTAAATACATTAAAAGGAATGTTTTAAATTCATCCATTCATCTTAGTAATTTATCATTCTCTGGCAGGTCAATTAAACTGGCTGGAAACAGAATTTGTTTTATAAATGCATTGACCAACTTTTGTCAGAAAAAAAAGCTATGTAGTTAAATATTATTTGCATTGTTAAAATATTATTAAGTGATTAAATATATCCCTGTAGTCTATTAACATCGTTCGTTCATAAGAATCATTCAGTCATTTTTAACAAAATACCTGAATAGATGGATGGATTGCGTGAAAGGTGACATGATCAAGAAGGGACTGACTGAGATGACGGATGATAGAGTTATTTGGAGGACGAAAACCCGTTGCGCCGACCCTACGGGAATAGGATAAGGCAGGGATGATGATGATGATGAGTAGAAACTAATTCAAATAAGAAATTATAATCATACTAATAATATAAATGCGAATGTTAAGATGGATGGATGTTTGTTAGAATTTGTGACCTAAATTGATGAACAGAGCTCGATGAAATTTGCCATAGATACAGAAGATTAGAAGAAAACATAGGCTATTCATTGTTGTTTTTTTTTAATTCCACTCGGACGGTGTCGTTGACAAAAACTTGTTTTAGCGTAAATATGTACTGTATAAAATGAAAATGTTTGTTGCACTATTTTTAAATGTCTTGGCCTTAGGATATGACAGAATTATTTGTCTATTAGTAGACAAGTAGAATTAAAAAAATAGTGAGTAAGTAGCCTATGTGTTCTTCAAGACAATGTTCTACATCTATCTAAATTTCATTGAGATTCGTTAAGCTGTTTTGGAGCTACATAGTAACAAACATCAATCCAAACTCAACAAACCCGCATTTATGACTAATGTTATAAATGCGAAAGTTTAGATGGATGGATGTTCGTTAGAGTTTGAAACGGCTGAACGTATCTCATGAAATTAGAAGAGAGTCTGGAAGAACACATAGGAAACTCACTTTTGTTCTTTTTAATTCGACGCGGACGGAGTGCCAGGCTAAAACTAGTTATATTATAAAAGTATGACAATAAAGTAAGATTATGCTCTATTCAATTACGAGCTGTTGCCCGCGATTTCGTCAGCGTGGTATTAAAAAACATACAAACTATGTAAATTACAAAATCTACGTATCCCTCGGGAACCGGACATTTATCGGAGATGACGCTTATCCCATGTGTACTCCAGACTTTGTTTTATATCTGTGCCAAATTTCAATAAGATATGTTGAAGCGTTGCAGAATTAACGAGTAAACATTAAAAATCTAAATTAATGAATCCCACGGGAACCGTAACTATTCCCGGGATAGAAAGTAGCCTATGTGTTTTTCCAGACTATGCTCTAAACCTGTGCCAAATTTCATGGAGATCCGTTCAGCCGTTTAGGCTACAAACGTTAACAAACATCCATTCATCCATCCATCTAAACTTTCGCATTTATAATATTGGTAAGATGCTGACCCTTACAGGCGATTTTTATTTAGATACTTATTAAACTATCAGCTAAGTTAAATGTAGATTTAAATTACACAGCCTTGAACTTTTTATACAGAGTTCTCTCGCCTTTAAATGAAGAAATTTTCTACTTAAGCAGGCTTTTAGTATTAAAATCTACAGCCCTAACTTTGTAATTACCCTTACATTAAGTATTCAAAACCTTTTTAACTTGAACGAAGCATATACGCTCGAAGTAAAAAAAACAATAAATGCGAATGTTTATATGTATGGACGTTTGTTAGTGTTGCTTAAACCTGAAAGGAACTCAATGAATTGACAGAGATGTAGAGGATAATCTGGAAACAAAGGCTACTTACTTTTTTTAATTCCTCGCGGAAGGAGTTGCAGGCGAAAACTAGTTGCTAAAAAGTTCATGACATTGTCGAATTGCGGTTCCAACCGAGGACCCTTCAAGGTAGCCCGTACGTTAACTATTAGGCTGGAGAGCTTCATTTTTTTTATAATATAAGGTGGCAAACGAGCAAGCGGCCACCTGAATCCACCGAAATGAAAAGCGACCGCTGCCCATAGACATCCGCAATTGCAAATGCGTTGCCTACCATAAATTGACGCAGGAGGAGACGCACATAAAGAGGACTTTTCCTCTTCCTATGCGTCTTCTCCGTCAAATTCACTTTTCCTTCCCATTATTTCCTCTTAAAAAAGAGTGGAAAGGGAAAGGGACTAAAATTAGGCCACCGGCACCACACTCATCAGACGAAACGCGGAAGTGCTTCCACTTCTCGCCTGTTTTCTGTGTGGTCGTGGTATTCAACCGGGCGAGCCGGCCCATTCGTGCAAGGATGTTTAAGCGGGCACTACCACTATTTAAGTAAATTAACTCTTTTCTTACTTCCTTACCTATCAAAAATCTTTAGAGGGCAATAACTTCTAATAATTACTGAAGATTTTCCAACACATGAGATGTAAACATTGTAAAGTAAATCCCAAATGTATGAAAATTACCATTAAAACGTTAACCTTGTTCTCGGCCGTTTTACGACGCCAACCCTTCAGCGAGCAATTTCGGACGTGAGTTAGAGCTGTGTTTACGACGTTAAACTTTGTGTACCGTGATAGTTTGGGAATTGTCTATGACTTGAATACAGTAGCAATGATTCTAAGTAATAAAACACATATTGTCTATGATTTTAATACGCAGATTTACTCGTAAATGACGTCACCAAGTACCGTTAAGGCGAGCCTTATTTAGTGGAGATTAAGACTGTTTAGTCTCGCTTTGATTCCTGCCAGCTAATATGGAGGTACACTAATCGATTGTTAGTTATGCAACTAAACAGTTGAATTGCGAAACAATCGACAATCGCCCAACAGTTGTGCGATAGTTTAATCATTGGTGTGCGCTCCAATAAGAAATATACTTTAAAGTCGGTCTAAACGAATCTATGTAGTGACAGATAAAGTAGACTTGATTAGTTGTCACATTCGACTGGCAGGAGATAGTACGACAGACGCCGCTTTCGGGGTCGCGGACTACAACGAAAGCGTGCCCGTGTCCCCGCCACAATCGTTAAAGGAACAGAGGGGTTTTAGTGGGTATGCCCCATTATGAGGAGAATACCACATAACTACCGCATCCCACTAGGGCGCGGAGTATGCATAAAGCATTACCCTCTCAAAAAAAGGATAGACGGCGCTGGCGTTCTCTTGTGTCGGAAATCAGTACCCACTTTGGATTGCTCAAGCGGATAGTATATTGGATATGGGCGGCAAATGATCGAACTTCGTGACGATCTTTGTTGGTTGGCTAAAAAATTAAAAAAAAAAAAAATCTTATTTTTGTATACGCGGGATTTTGTTTTTAAATAATTTCGACAATAATTCACAATGACTGTTCACATGTGAACTTCCCAGAGGTCACAGTGTAGTAATTTAACGTAACTTTGCCACGAAATGACTAATTGCTTTGTCTTAATGTGTACAAAGTTTTAATTGTATTTTCTATGCTTTGTACGTTGCACTGTGGTTGGATTTAAACAAATTAAAACGTAGGAATTCGTCAGTACAATGATTGGAGTTAAGACAGGTTTAACGTAATCTACACAAAGACTAGATTTGTAATTTTGTATGAAACGAATAAATTCAAAATAAGAATGATTTCAAAAATTCTTACATCATTAGAAAGCTGCATTATCACCGAGTAACAAACACTAGATTTACTCCACTACACCGTTCGCGTGAATTATAAAAAAAACTATGTAGCCTATGTGTTCTTCCAGTCTATACTCTACATCTATGCCAAATTTCATCGAGATCAGTTCAGCAGTTTAGGGTACAAACTCTAACATCCATCTATCATCTACTCGTAAACTTTCGCATTTATAATATTAGTAAAAAAGATTGTTACAATATGTATGATTTTTAGTCGACCTGTAAGGAGTTGACTTCTGTTTTAAGTACCATAAAAGAGTAATTTTAATGTTTTGTACTAATCTATGTATTTTACTGAGCGTCGGTGGCTCAGTGGTTTAAGCACTTGACTTGTAAATCTACACGTCTTGGGTTCGAATCCCGCCATGTACCAATGTGATTTTCGATTTTTCGAATTTTCATATGTACATAATTTACCCGACGTTGTAACGGTGAAGGAAAACATCGTGATGCAACCTGCACATATCGGCGAAGAAATTCTTAGATATGTGTGAAGTCAACCAACCCGCATTGGGCCAGCGTGGTTGACTATAGCCTAGTCACCCTAACTTAGGGTAGGCTCCAAGCCCCCCGGTGGGGACGTATAGTGAGCTGGTGATGATGTGATGATGATGTATTTTACTTGGTATCTATAGCTAAACCAGATATACAAAATCTCTGGCATATTGCGGAAAAATATAAAACTAATAGAAGTGACGTAACGACAGTTGACAGTGGTAGAGCCCGCTTTATCTTCGTATGAATGGGCCGGCTCGCCCGGTGTAATACCACGACCACACAGAAAAAAGGCATGAAGTGGAAGCAATTCCGCGTTTCGTTTGACGAGTGTGGTGCCGGAGCCCTAATTTTAGACCCTTTCCTTTTCCACCCTATTCTTAAGAGAAAAGGATGGGAAGGAAAAGTGAATTTGAAAAGGAAAAGTGGAGGAAGACGTATAGGAGGGGGAAAATGCCCTATTTATGTGCGTGTCCTCCTCCGTCAATTAAGGGTAGGCAATGCATCTGCAATTGCGGATGTTTATGAGCAGCGGTCGCCTTCCATTTCGGTGGATTCTGGTGTCCGTTTGCTCGTTTGCCACCTTTTATTATAAAAAAAAGAATAAATCGATTGGAGCCCCAGGTGAAGATTAGTAAATTCTTAGTTAGACTTAAATTAAGTTAACAAAATTTAACAAATAACTTAGGAGCTTTTACCTGAGACTTGTACATTATAAATTGTTTATTTAGGTTTATAATCAAGTGAATATTTTACTGGGTCCCGCACGGTTATTCATGTGATGTATGTACGTTTAACTCGGGATAATGAGTACAAATTTCAGAGAAAATTAGAAAATGTCTCATAATGTCGCAGGTCTAAAACACCTTGTATACTGCCATACTATTATAATAAAGCGTAAACACACACTTCTTTGTTGCCTAAGATGTCAGCATATTTTTGAATAAACCTTTTTTTGATAAAAAGCCCTTCACTTGCGTCACGCTTTAGGTTACATATTTTAACGCCATTAAACTTAGGGGATAAATATTTTGGATAAAAACCCTAATGTGGGAAAGAGAACCAAAGTGCTGCCAACATCAAAGTTGCAAGGTTGTCATCATGTCATATCATTTTGACATTTGCAATTGATAATTTGACAAATGTGAACAATAAAATAAAATTTTCATAATTTCATGCGGATGAAGCCGCACGGGAACAGCTAGTTAACAAATATATTTAAACGTGTTTGGTAAATTGCTGAATTCGGTTCATTTAATGATCTCTCAAATTTTGATTACATTTTCAATGAATTATTTTGTTATCAAATATGTGGTTGAGGTAAAAAAAATAAACAGTTTGCACACAAAGGGACGTTAGAGTACCGTAAATCTGTCATGGCGTCCGTTTAGGCCTGAAAAATGGACTTTTGTGGCAATTTTTACGTTAAATTTAACTCCAAGTGCTCTTGACTTTATTTTTAAAGTTTAAACTGTGAACGTTTAGAATAGTTGCATGAGTAGTTGATATATTTTTTGGTCCAGCTGAGAATTAGAACGAAAGCTTGTGTTTTTATTCAGAAACTAGCTTTCGCCCGCGACTACGTCCGTGAGGAATTTTAAAAAAAAACAAAAGTAAGTAGCCTATGTGTACTTCCAGACCAGACTATGTACGTCTAGATCTATGCCGAATTTCATCCAGATCCGATCAGCCGTTTAGGCTACAAACTCTAACAAACATCCATCCATTCCTCCATCCATCTAAACTTTCGGCTTTATAATATTAGTAAGAAGTAAGATTAAACTTTTTAGTCAATATATTACGAAAAAAACTAAACATTCTTTTAAAAAACCGTTGAAACAGATTTACTAATATTATAAATGCGAAAGTTTAGTTTAGGATACTCGTTTTTGTTTTTTTTTTAATTCCACGCGGACGGAGTCGCGGGTAAAAGCTAGTATAAAAATAATAAAGCATCAAAAAGCACATAAAACAATTTGACAAACACAAAAATTTTACCATAGATTTACACGCTTTTGTTTCAAAATGTTCATAAATGACGCATAACAAGATAATTATCTACGGTGGCAAGCCGAAACCTTTGTACTATGCAACATTATTCGTATTAAAAGACATAGAATAATTAATATCATGTCATAGAGTAAATAGTCCGTTACGAGATGAAAGCATTCTGCGACTGCGGACACACTAACCGACTTTGTTCTTAACCAATAATAACAAATGCAGTTACGCATTTGTTATTGAATGTTGTTGTAAAAAATGTTGAATCTATACTTATCTTGTCTCTAATATTATAAATGCGAAAGTTAAGTTTGTAGCCTAAACTGCTGAACGGATGACGAAATTTAGAATAGCTGTAGAGGATAGTCTGGAAGGACACTTATGCTACTTTTGTTTCTAATTTCACGCAGACGGAGACGCGGGCAAAAGCTAGTATGTTATAAAGAGAAAGCTTTGTTGTGGAAACACGCGGTTTACAATTCTTCTCTTAATCGTAAATCGATTCTCTTGTAAACAGATTCGCAATATTTTTTTCAATCCTACGGAATCGTTAATCGAAACTGTATTTATATACTTCTAGTTAAAATACGTTCCAAATACGTAAACTGTTTACTGAACAAATACAAACGATTCCAAATTAAATTCAGAAACATGTTAACGATACTAGGTTTTTATGCACGTTAAAATTGTATTTATTCTCATTAACCATCACATTAATAATAATCTTCACTGTATTATTACATCATCATGATTACCAGCTCACTAAAATTAGGGTGACCAGGCCATAGTAAAACCATAGCCACGCTAGGCCACTGCGGGTTGGTTAACTTCACACATGTATTTGAATTTCTTGGTCGATATAGGCAGGTTGCTGCGATATGTGTAAATTATGTACTCGTAGATGTTTAAAAATCACATTGGTATAGCGGGATTCGAACCCAAGACCTGTAGATTACAAGTCAAATGCTTAAACCCTTTAACCACCGACGCTATTATATTATTTACATTTCGTAAAAGTTTCAATTGTAAATGTGTGTAGGAAACTAACGATGTCGACTGTACAGTCCCGGCAATTGAACGCAACTTCAGAAGGAATTGTCTTATTCTTTGCAAGGAGACAAAATCCACAACTCCTACGAATAACCAATTAGAAAGCAGTGAGTGCTAACGAAAGGGATCTTAATAACAAGAACCGCGTATTACCAATCCGGTAATAATAACGAAGTAACGGCCCGAGCCGAGGCTGCTGAGGGAGCCCTCGAGCCTAGTTACTCATAAAAGAGGTTTAGACTAAGCGCCATCTGCGCTTGGCCACCTCAAGCCCGGTGAATCTGTAAATGCATCTTAAGGCAAACAGTGACAAATCAGTCACAAAAAAAAAATACCAACCGACTTTTTTTGTACAGATACGTTTATAAGCTGCATTGTATTGGTTTTGTCCCGACTCTCGTTTTAAAATGTTCAAACGATTGTAGCTTTTAGGTGGAACATCACTAGTTTCCCCAATTGTACAACGTGAAGAGTTTTGAAGTCTTAAGTAAGATTTAGATGTTGACATTTATAACAATTCTAGACTTATTTGAGACGTAATGTGACTAAAGAAGCCATTATAGAGGTTCTGTAGGACTTCTAGCCTCATAAATATGTCTGTACAATGGAACTGTAAACAAGCGGCTTCTCAGTTACTACTTCATTTAATACTAGCTGTTCCCGTGCTGTTTCATCCGCACTAAATTATGATAGATTTTATTTTATTGTTTACATTTGTCAAATTATCAATAGCAAATGTCAAACTGACATGACATGACAAACCTTGGCAATCTTGCTTCCTTGATGTTGGCAGAAATTTATGGTCTCTTTCTCACATTACGGTTTTTATCCAAAATATTTAATGGCGTGAAAATATATAGCCTAAAGCGTGACGCAATAGGCTACGTTTTTCATTATTTTTAAAGTTCACGGGGGCGAATTCGCGAGCAACAGCTAGTTACTAATATAATGCAATTTTTAGTTCTTCATAATATTAGGTAAGTAAGATAGTTTGGTTAGATTAGAATATTGAACTATTATCAGAGATTATTTATTTTCAAGCTAAAAAGGGCAAGTAAAGTTTAGATTTTTGTACGAGTATTTGAAATAAACAATTGCAATTGACACGTCTATAAATTCAATATGGTCGTCTAATATCAATTACGTACATGCCACATGTTAACTGCATAGAAATGGCCGAATAACATAATTTATTACGACATTTAACTGCAGTGTTAATGCTTGTGAATTGCGAACTGTATTTAGCAGTTACATTGTACAATATACAAGCTGTCCCCATGAAATTATAATAACTTTATTTCATTGTCTACATTTGTCAAATCCTTAATTGCAAATGTCAAAATTACCGTTACCATAATACCTTGCTTTCTTAATGTTGGTAGCTTGTAGTTTACGAACCCTTTCCCACATAAAGGTTTTTCTCCACCGTATTTAGCCCCTAAGTTTAATAGCGTGAAAATATATAGCCTAAAACGTATTGTAAGTGTAGGGCAATTTTATCAGCATGAAATTATTTTATTGTTTACATGTGTCAAATTGTCAATTGCAAATGTCAAAATGATATGACATGACAAAACTTGGCAATCTTGCTTCCTTGATGTTGGCAGCAACTTATCGTCTCTTTCTCATATTACGGTTTTTATCCAATATATTTAACCCTTAAGTTTAATGGCGTAAAAATGTATAGCCTATAGCGTGACGTAAGTGTAGGACTTTTTATTGAAAAAAGAGTTATTCAAAAATATGGTGTAATTGCTGACATCTTAGGCAACAAAGAAGTGTGTGTTTACGCTTTATTATAATAGTATAGAATGAATAATTCAAACATATGCTGTGATTGCAGTGATAGTATAGATAACCATATTTAGAAATACGTAAAACTCGTATAATATGACAGGTAGAGGAAATTATTTCCTTACAATAATTATATGAGGATAAATATTAAGATAATGGGAACAGAAATAAACAGTAACTATAATAATGTTTATACACAGCGGGAGTACAATAAAAGTGTGTAGGTACTTACTGCTATTTGAAAACTAAAAAGTGCAAATGATAATGCAATTATTTTGTACGGTAAAAGTATACATTGTCTTTAAATATAAAATTAAAAACAAAAATGCAATACTTAATACTAGTCTGTTTATAACAGAAAAATTGCAATTTTAATCTTACGACTGCTTGCGTAGCACTAAAACATCGGAAAAACAGAACACTCTGTGTGTTCTTGTTAATTTTAGAACAGCTTTGAACTGCACTGATCCATTCTTCAAATAGATAATTAGTTGTTGAAAGTCTGACAGAACAAATGTGAACTATGTAGAGTTATAAATATATGTCCAAAGGAATTCTTGTGTTGCCAAATCTGACAGTTAAAATAGGAACTTATTAAATCTTACTAATAATAAAGGTGCTAAAGTTTAGATGGATGGATGTTTGTTAGAGTTTGTAGCATAAATGGTTGAACTGATATCGATGAAATCTGTTACAGATGTAGAAAATAGTCTGGAAGAACAAATAGGCTACTCACGTTTGTTTTGTTTTTTAATTCCACGTACACGGTGTCGCAGGTGAAAACAAGTAATGTTATAAATGCGAAAGCTTAGATGGATGGATGTTTGGTAGAGTCTGTAGCCTCAGTGGCTGAACGGATTTCGATGAAATTTGGTACCGATTTAGAGAATAGTCTGGAAGAACACATAGGCTACTCTTTTGTTTTTTTTTCGATTCCACGAGGACGGAGTCTCGGGAGTTCTAAACTAAAGTTCAATAGCTTATGGACTTTAAAAATTATATCTTACTATGTATTGAAATAACTCAAAAACTACTGAGCTGATTTCAAAAAATCTTTTATCCTTAGAAAGCTGCGCTATCGCCGAGTAACATACGACATATTTATAATTATATAGCATATAATTTCGCTTAAACGGCGAAGTGTCTTATAAATGAAGATAGAAAGGTAGCAGTTACATCTATAGACACAAGATTATAAAGAAAAAAAACTACTTACAAGAATAGTTATTTAATTTACATTATCTAGTTCAAACAAGATAAAATTCCAAAGGAAACTTCTTATGACGATATTGATTGGCCCCAATATGCCGGATGTTAACATCAGAAATAGCCTCACCTAAATACAAACACGAAAACATAAAACGAAAGAAAAAAAATATTTAAGTAGATAAATCAAATTTTATACTAAACTCTAGATTTTATCCGTCGATATTTTGATGCAGAAAAAAATATTGGTCAAGGGAAAAGTGCTAAAATTACTTCTTTTAGTTAGATATGAATGTGGAGGGGTAGACTGGTAGAGGTAGACTTAGAAAGAGGTGGATGGATTGCGTGAAAAGTGACATAATCAAGAAGGGAGTGATGACAGATGACGAATGATAGAGAGCTTTGGAGAACGGGTGCGCCGACCCTACGGGAGTAGGATAAGGTAGGGGAGATGATGAAGAAATAAGTGCTTTATAAGGAATTGTTGGAAAGGGATTGAGTGATGGAGGAGACGCATCGGAAGGGGAAATATTCTTTTTATATACGTCTCCTGCTCCGTCGATTAAGGATTGGCAACTGCAATTACGGATGTCTATGGGAGCCGTCGCTCATTTTAAGGGATTCAGGTGGCCGCTTGCTCGTTTGCCACCTTATAATATAAAAAAAAAACATATAAATAGCGTAAAATTTATACAAACTAAATGGTGAGAGTCATTTATTAAACATAGAGACTGGGATTAAATAAAAACAGTAACAAATTCATTTGGCAATTCAACACCGTTTTGCAAAGTTCTCCGCAATGAATTTCACATTGGTAACGAGCAAAATGTTCGAGGCAGCCGGTCGATTTATGGCGCATTTAGACTCTGTTCCGTTTACAAATGTATGAAAAATGTTTAAACCTAGCAGAATTTGCATTTTACGCAACGAAACGTATAAATAAAAAAACTCTCAAAGAGTAAAAGCGATTTAAAAGTGATTTTACATCATTTTTTTAACCAATTTGACCCATATTGAGGGGATGTAAAAAATATGTCAATTTGTGGCAGCGGCCATCTTGGATTTATTCATAACTAGCTGTTGTTTGCGACTTCCTCCACGTGAATTTTAAAAATACGCGGAATGAAAAAAAAAGCATATAGTGTTACATTCCTATGTGTTCTTCTAGACTATCCTCTACATCTATTCCAAATTTCATTCACATCGGTTCAGCCATTTACACTACAAACTCTAACAAACATCCATCCATCCATCGAAACTTTCGCATTTATAATATTAGTATGATGTTACTCACTGATGACGTAGCTATTTCATGGTGAAAGAATTTTTGCAATCGGCCCAGTAGTTAATGAGTTATTTCAATACATACAAAAATACAAATATTTCCTCTTTATAATATTAGTATAGAGTATAGATATACTGTGGTTTACTAATTTTAGGATACGGTTAACTTAGGAAACGAAATGGCATATGGAACTATTTTTGTACACAAAAGTTTGTAGTGTTTTCTTAACCTTCACGATTTTATCAAATAAAAACGTCTTGTACACTTGTTTTCAATATCTAAGTGGGTGTATGTTCCAAGATTTAACAAAATATAGAGTGGGCATAGTTGACACTTCAGTTGAGACATTTTTCACATAATCTCACTAACGCTATCTATTGATAACCTCAAAACCACATGTCAATATAATTCATTGTATTTAAATTAACTGCAAAGAAGTGTCATTATTTATTGACACTTCTATATTGTATTATTTAATACTAGCTATCGCCCGCGACTCCGTCCGCGTGGAATTAAAAAAACAAAAGTGAGTAGCCCATGTGTTCTTCCAGACTATTGTCTACATCTGTACCAAATTTTATCGATATCTGTTCTGCCGTTTAGGCTACAAACTCTTACAAACATCCATCTAAATTTTCGCATTTATAATATTAGTATGATTAAATGTTTATTTTTTTTTTATTTTTAGACACTAGTTTATTTCATAACAAAAGATGTTAATTATGATTTTGTAAAATTTTTTATTAGATGGAAACGAGGTACTAATCAAGATTAGTTGTCAAGACAACTGATATAGTACCTTTCAGAGAAAGTACCGGTGAAAAAATTTTGTTCACTGCTGCATCTATATTTTTATTATATGTCTGGTTCCAAAATAAATCAAATATGTTTGTCATGTCATCGTAATTGGGTTTCTCGTAAATGTACTGAAACCTTTGATATGTTCAATAACTTCTTTACGTTTATATATAAATATTGTGTATTTGCTGTTTATAATGGTAACGCTTTGATCAAATTTGTTTATGAACCCGTATGATATTGATGAATTATAACTAGCTTTCACTCGCGACTCCGTCTGCGTGGAATTAAGAAAACTAAATTAATTAGCCTACGTATTCTTCCAGACTATCCTTTTTTTCTCGTTGGGAAATGCCTAACGCATAGCACCCTTGCAGGGACAAGGGTGGTTATGTCGGATTTGCGCCGACTAAAACCCCACGGTGGCCTCCAACTGCCATAATAAGAAGCCGCGGGATCTCCAAATGTAACACTACCGCCGCCCCTAATGACGCTTTGCAATTAATAGTTGCTCTCCTACCATAGCTACCAGCCACTTCTACATCTATGCCAAATTTCATCCATTCAAGAGCTTAGCCTATAATCTTTGAAAAATATCCATCCATCTAAACTTTCGCATTTATAATGTTAAAAAGAATTTATAGAGTATACAAGTATAACATGGTTAAAACCTAAAGGAATAATATGCCTACATCGTAGTTGTTCGACTAACGTTAAAGATGCGTATGTATCTAAAATACATAAGCTTATTTTGATCAGAGATTGAAATAGAAATTTCAAGATATCAAAGAATTCCTTTTATGCCGTACTTAGGGTTGTCAACTAACAAACAGAGACCTGAAAAAAATCCTACGCCCAGTAAAAAAATATCGATAAGCGCCATCTAGCAACGCTCCCAAAAATATGTTTAAAACCGTTAAAATGCAGTACGCAAACCCGAGGTGGCAACCCTAATCTCATTTAGGAGAGCACCTGTTACCCTTGTCTGGTACTCTTGGCTTACGCACTCAGTATATCTATTTCTGTACTCAATCTATACGCATGTTTATATTTAATATACTAAAGATATTAAAAGTGCCCATACCAGACTAAACGTACATGTAGACTAGCTTTTGACCGCGTCTGCGTCTGCACGGAATTAAGTACATAGCATTTGTGTTCTTCCAGATTTTCTACATCTGTGACAAATTTCATCCAGATCTGTTACCCCGTTATGGAGATATCTTCTAACAAACATTAACCTAAACATGGGTATTTATAATATTAGTAATATTAGTATTTTAAAAAATCCCTGCATGTTACAAATAAACGTTGCAATAACACAAATTAAAAAAATATAATGTCACTAGCAATCGCCCGCGACTCCGTCCGCATGGAATAAAAAAAAACAAAAGTGAGTAGCCTATATGTTCTTCCTGACTATCCTCTATATGTGTACCAAATTTAATTGAAATCCGTTCAGCTGTTTAGGCAACAAACTCTAACAAACATCCATCCATCGATCCATCTAAACTTTCGCATTTATAATATTAGTAAGGTTAGTAAGATTGACGCATGACGCACATTTCATTACACGAGCGAGACGAAAGATACACAGTATATTGAGAAAGAAAAGGACAAACTTATTTTCCTTATTGCCTACACGTCAATTGAAATGTAGAAAGATCTTCCGAGTAATTTTAATTTTGAACTTCATTCATATGAATACGACCTTGATCCGATTTACAAGAAGTCAGCGGTCTTTATAGCTTACTAAAAACAAGGAAAGAATTGACACTTATTTTATTGTTGTTACACAAAAAATTGTAGGCTTAATACAATCTATAGCTCAATTAAAACGTAATATAGTTATATTAGTCAGTATAAATATATCATTTATAAATGATCAAGCTTTCGCCTGCGACTTCATCCGCGTGGAATTAAAAAAGCAAAAGTGAGTAGCCTGTATGTTCTTCTAGACTGCCCTCTACATGTATACCAAATTTAATTGAAATCCGTTCAGCTGTTTAGGCAACAAACTCTAACAAACATCCATCTAAACTTTCGCAGTTATAATATAAGTATAACTAGGTATTCCCCGCGTTTTCAACCGCGCGGAATTAAAAAAAAACATAATAGTTATCCTATGTGTTCTACCAGATTCTATTCTACATCTTTCATTAATTCTGGAGATACCACATCCATCTATTAATACATCTAAGAAGTAATAGTAAAGATTTATAATAGTTTATTCGTACTAACTAAAGGTATAAACGGATGACAAAATTTAAACATATTTCTATCTCATTCATTCTATTGAGAAGTACAGAGACTGCACGACAATATTAATTTCAACAACTAATATAAATGGACTAGCTGTTCCTGTGCGGCGTCATCCGCATGAAATTATGATTTTTTTTATTGTTTACATTTGTCAAATTATCAATAGCAAATGTCAAAATGACATGACATAACAATCTTGCTTCCTTGATATTGGCAGCAACTTATGATCTCTGTCCCACATTAGGGTTTTTATCCAAAATACTTACCCCCTAAGTTTAATGGCGTTAAAATATATAGCCTAAAGCATGACGTAAGTGTAGGGCTTTTTCTTAAAAAAACAATTATTCAAAAATAAGCTGTAATAGCTGACATCTTAGGCAACAAAGAAGTGTGTGTTTACGCTTTATTATAGTAGTATAGATTATGATTTATAAATACTCGACACTTACATATTCACGTATGTTCCTCTTCTAAGAACATCTCGTCACAATGTTGGCTCATTGTACCACTGACCTAAATAACAAATCACATCAAATTCCCCGAGGTGCACTACTCTCTTGTCATTTACTGACTAATTTTTGTGAAATCTTCCTTCTTGATTAAATACTACAGAATTGGCCACTAAAGACCCTTAGCATATTATTAAAACAAAGTTTACACTAAGGAAGATTTGAATTTAAAACAATTGCAAGACAGCCAAAAAAAAAACTATTTACGTAACTGTATTTAATATGTACATCAACTTTTTAACTTACTTCCCGCGCAATTCTCTACTGTTTTATATTTTTTATTAATCAAAAAGGCAAAGGTTCTTAGTGGCCAGTATGCCACCATTCTATCAAAGAGTTCGGATATATATACAGGCGCAAATTTGTATAAATCGTCCATACTATTTGTGTCTGAAGGAGGCCTGTTTTGGTCTGCAAATTCCCACTATTTACTTATAGGAATAAGATGAAATAGAGATGTAGGTTTAGATGCGTGCGTCCCCTGTTCTGATAGAGGTGCGTTATTTACAAATGCGGGTGTCAATGCGTGGTCACTTCGCGATTATGCTGAAGTAGCTTTCGACCGTGAACCCGACTTTTTTTTTTATAACATAATGTGGCAAACGAGCAAGCGGCCGCCTGAAGCCGCCAAAATGGCGAAGCGACCGCTGCCCATAGACATCCGCGATTACAGATGCGTTGCCTACCCTTATCCGACGGAGGAGGAGACGCACATAAAGAGGATATTGTCCCTTCCTATGCATCTCTTCCCCGGTCAAATCCACTTCCCCTTCCCATCCTCTTCTTATAAGAAAATTGTGGTAAAGAGAAAGGGACATTAAATTAGGCCTCCGGCACCACACTCATCAGGCGAAACACGGAATTGCTTCCATTTCACGTCTGTCTTCTGTGTGGTCGTGGTATTACACCGGGCGTGCCGGCCCTGCAGTGCTAAGATGTTAAAGCGGGCACTACCACTGTTAAAAACTGCGTGGCTTTAAAATAAAAATAAAAGTGAAAAATACATGTATGCTAAATTTCATCGAGAACCGTTTAGCCTTTTAGGCTACAAACTCTAACAAACATCAAGCTTTACCATTTGTAATATTAGTATGATTTAAATCGCCGTTTAGTCTTAATAAAATACTAAACTAGCACTAAGGGAGACTATAATTAGTCCCCCATATAGTGGTATAAATAAATGAATCATTAGTTGTTATTGTGATACAATATCGGCCTATGTTCATTATCGCTGGATTCAGGAAGTGGTCCTTGTTCCCACGATATGCTACTTTAGTCCCTGAACTAAATATAATTTCTGTATTTTGAACTCAATCAATGCATGTTATAATGAAAAAATGCTTTTTTTCATTATAACATGCATGAAAGAGAGGTTTCTCTGAGAACTTTTACGCAGATGTAGATCTAGATCATAGTGGATTTATTTATTTTTAAATGATAATCTTCCTTAAAAATTTAGCGTTGAAGTTTAAAGTTGTGGCTTCACCTCATTTTACGATATCTGTTTAAAAATGTTAACGTTACAATATATAATCACTAGCTTTCGCCTGCGATTTCGTCCGCGTGTAATTAAATAAAAACAAAAGTAAGTAGCCTATGTGTTCTTCCAGACTATACTCTACAACTATGCCAAATTTCATCGACATCCGGTCAGCCGTTTAGGCTACAAATCTAAAAACATCTATCTATCTAGACTTTCGCATTTATATTAGTTAGATTATGTTTTCAGAGAAACGACGATAAAAAGCATTATCCATTTAATATGAAAATTATTTCCGTTCCGTTAATATATTTATTTATATTTAACTCTGACCGCAAAATTCGTTACACTTTTCTACGTAAATAGAAAGATAAGGTCTTTGTTTCTAAGAAATCTTGTTTCTAAGAAGTTTTGTTGTTGTCTAAGAAATTGTTTATTCTTGTTATCACTCTCTCTCTTTCTCTCCCTCTTGAAACTACATAACTAAAGCCATAACACTAAACATGACTTATGGACATCTTACTCGTAGTTCCACTTACTCCCCTAGCCAGATAATTTTGACGTACTATTTATTTCTCTTTTAACGTCTTTTTAAGTAAGCCTAAGTCTATTGTCAGATCTAACCGCGATAAAAGCATCACTCACCAGATAAGTTTCTAGACTGTAAGTTGTTACGAAGTCATCGACCGACTAACAAAATACACAAAGAGTTTATTTGATTACAGTCTTACTAATATTATGCGAAGATTCGGATGGATGTTTGTTAGTGTTTAGCCTAAACTATTGAACGGATCTTGATGAAATTTGGCATAGATGTAGAGGATAGTCTGGTAGAAGGCATAGGCTAAATACTTATGTTTTTTGTAAGTTTTATTATGTATAACTAGCTGTTCCCGTGCGGCTACATCCGCATGAAATTATGAATATTTTACTTTATTGTTTACATTTGTCAAATTATCAATAGCAAATGTCGAAATGACATGACATGACAAACCTTGGCAATCTTGCGTCCTTGATCTTGGCAGCAACTTATGATCTCTTTCCCTCATAAGGTTTTTAACCAATTCATTTACCCCCTTAGTTTAATAGCGTGATATAGCCTAAAGCATGACGTAAGTGTAGGGCTTTTTGTTAAAAAAAAGGATCATTCAAAAATATGCTGTAATTGCTGACATCTTAGGCAACAAAGAAGTATGTGTTTACGCTTTATTATAATAGTATAGAAGTACAGATAATTGAGTAGGTTTGTTTATTAAAGATAGACTAGTTTATCATTTATAGGAAAAGAAATTAAGCTTTAAGGGAAATATTAATTTTATTTGGTCAAAGTAAATAGAGGCATAAAAATGATTTACACTTGCTCGTTATACTTATAATTTTATGATATGTTTTTCTTGCCGGCCATGTATTTTTATTTGGGGACATTGGTCTTAA
Source organism: Papilio polytes (assembly GCF_000836215.1). Taxonomy (NCBI): domain Eukaryota; kingdom Metazoa; phylum Arthropoda; class Insecta; order Lepidoptera; family Papilionidae; genus Papilio; species Papilio polytes. Next base: position 4,714,533 of record NW_013527026.1, read on the forward strand.
CGTGGATATACTCAACTGAAAAATTATATTAGACTTTATTTGTTTGTGTTAGAGTTTCTTTTTGTATTAATATGTTATTTGATATAACCCTTAGACATTTGATTTTGTATTAATGTTTAATGTAGCGTTGTATGTGATGATTTGAGTTTTGACAATAACCTTGTATATTATCTAAAAGTTTGTTACTAATTGTGTTGAGTACAATGACGTAATAAGGCGTTTGATAAATCATTCTTAAGAATTATAATTTCATTAAATAATATTATTTCAATTAGATTTAAAACGTAAAGCACACCAAATAAGCGCAGTTTTGACAGTTTTAATTGAACAATCGGACTATTCCGTAAAACTGTGCGTGTAAAGGGAAATTTTTTATTGAACAGTTCAATTGAAAGTTAAAACTTTGTCTGCATCCGCTTCGTTTTAACCGAATATTTGAACTTTTATTCATTTAAACTTTAATTGGAATGTTTAGTTAATGTTTTGCATACACACGCACGAGCGTATGTAGCTGGCTTTAAACACTAATGTGAATTGTGTGCTAACTAAAAATTTAAAAAATATGTTGCCTCTTTATTCTTTTTTATTAATATACATCAGTTAGATTTAATACTGGCACAAAAGTGAATAAAAAACATTTTAATATTCCATTCCACACTATGACAATGTCCTCAGTTACCGTTGTTTTTACACACGTACAATTTTAAACCATAAATTAATCTCACCTTACTAGATAAAAATATAAATGAGCTGGTTATTTTAACGGTTGGAACATTGTGATAAAATATTCATTAACTTAACCAGTGAGAGAAATAAAAACCGTAGGCTCGGCTTATGGTCTTTGCATATTTGGAATAATGTACATTTTGAAAAAATATGTTAGATAAAACAATGCTTTTAATGAAAAATATACAATACTTTTTTCTCTCTAACTTTCTCAAGCTTACACAAAAATATTTCGATTACTAATGATTTGTCAAAAATCAGCTAGAGGTTTAAAAAGAAAGCTGTCCCTTGCTAAAGAACTACTGGAGTAACTATTTAGTTCTAAGTACTGAAGAGTAAATACTCAAATAAGGTAATATTATTTTTATCAGTTTACTTAAAAGATTGAAGACGTTTATGTCATTGAACCCTTTTTTAAATTAAGTACTCCGTGTTTGAGATACCGACATAGACAAAATGCGTACAACATTCATAATTCGAACGCGGCTTTCCCGCCCTCTGACGCGTGATCAAAATAATGAAAACTCCTTGGTGAAAAAACTTCTCGCCTGCCAGTTGCCGCGCAGCACGCGCCGAGTACGGATGTTCTTGTGATCTATGTCGCTTGCTAGCAAAGTTTCCCGCGTTAAAGTTTACGATTTCAAAATCATAATATAGAGTGTAGTAAAATTAACAATAGTATTATAATTGGTGTTTTTATTTGGTGAGGTGCTATTTGTTTTAAATCTCAAAGCTGATTATTTTACAACGTAAGTCGCATCAATATTTCTTTAAAATTAGCTCGCTATATTTTTAAATAGTTTTAATTAAGTTAAGAGTGATAAGTAGAAAAGGGGCTTAAAATGTCTGATGTATTTCTATACGTGGAAAATTCTAGTCTTTGTCAGTAAACCGCAAACCGCAAGTTTCGTTTTTAAGCAAAGTAAAATGTATCTTTTTGAGCAATTACCAAATTAGATACCAATTTTACTGCTTTATTTGTTTCCTGTACTTTGTATTGTGTAAAAATAAAATCAATTAGGCCAGTGCTTTTAATGAACTAACATTTTGTTATTCCGTTTAATCATAGAAAAAAAGAAGAAATTACATTTTACTTTAGACATTTTTCAATTATATTAGGGTCAGTTTTGACTGTCGAAAATCGTAATACTTTTATCTTTTTTTTTAAGAAAATGTTAAGGATGCTTGTATTTTTTGTATGCTTTCGGAAGTGACATTGTTTATTATATTGCATATAATTTATATTCAGTTATATAGTGGAAATTCACAAAACGATTAAATAATCTCATGCATATTATTAAGAAATTAGATCAAAAGATTCTTTGCTAATAATTTACATCGGTCTACAAATTTCTTCATCATTTCTCATTGAAAAATTTGAATTAATGCCAGAAAATAAATTATATCTCAGAGCATGTTTCTTATCATTGTAAACGATATGTCTTTTGAAGTACAATAGATAATGTATGAAGAATGAATTTAACAGTGATTTAAAAAAAAACGCTAGCAAAAACTGTGACGTAAACTTTTGTTACTAATATTATAAATGCGAAAATTTGGATGGATGTTTGTTAGAGTTTGTAGCCTAAACGGCTGAACGTATATCGATGAAATTTGGCATAGATGTAGAGGATAGTCTGGAATAACACATAGACTACTTATTTTTTCATTTCACGCAGACTTAGTTGGGGGCATAGATAGTAAGATACACTTAATAATTACGTTTAATAAAATGTACTATACTTGTATAATTGTTTGACTTCGCATTATAGTTTTAGTTTACCACTAAAAATATTTATATTAATCTTTCAGTCTTCATTCGTAATTCTCTGCGGAACATGATAAAAGACAGTGTCTAAAATTTTAAAAAATTGGTGCAAATTATTTTAATAAAAGCAAAATATAAAGCATGAAGACACATAATATAATTGGATATTTTTTTAAAACACGATTCCTAATTTGTTACCTAAAATAATAAATACTTCCAAAACATTATCAATAAATCTCTTGACCGAAATATTTCCAAATAAACGTCCGCTAAAAATCAATTAGCAGTCAATAAACAATCTGGAACATCTTACCTGTCTACTCTATGGCTATCATTCCCCAGTTTTCTGCCTAATAGCAACAATAAAGTCACTCCGCGGACAATAAAAACACGGACCCCTCGTGCATCTACAATTATATTAAGACAGATGACCCCCTAATACTTTGTGTAGGGTGACCATGATTTTGACAAATAAAGGATTGTATTTATATTATAATTTTTAAAAATGTACCGCATTTAAAGATATTAATTGACAACTGAATGCAGAAAATGTCTACATTAGAATAGACAAATTAATTCTATTTATTATTAATTGTTTAGTTTTTATGTATTCGAAGCTAGAGGCCTAATTTTAGTCCATATCCCTGTTAGGAAATGGTTTGAATAAGTGGATTTGGCGAAGGAGAGGACGCGTAGGGAGGGAAAATATCTTTCTCTCCGATTACCTTCTTCGATTAATGGCAGATAAACATGTGTGTCGCCAACAGATGGTAAAATCGAGTACAAGCACTATTTTTTCAAAGAGAATATTTTAACCAAAAATTGATTTTTCGACGCACACTGCCGGCCAAAAGTTTGAGACCACTATGTACACAGGTTATAATTTGCAAAACTTTTTAAATCTGCGTATTATAACATAACATAATGAACACCAGTGTAATCTACTAATCATTTTCAATGTCTAAACACTATTTCTCTTATCTTTTACACAATGACTATGCCATAAATGGGCATTGTTTATTTACCACAAAATAGTGCCGCGTAAGGGCCAGGTGTTGCAATTGTAGTGGGGCGTCGCGGTGGCAAGCGAAAGCGATCCCGTGGCGCCCCACACAATGGCCAGGAGGGAACGAAGGGGTTTAGTGCGGTATGCCCCCCACTATGGGGGGAGAGTCCCACATAACTCACGTGTCTGCCCCGAGGCATGGAGTATGCAGAAAGCATTCCCCTTCGAAAAAAAAAAGGTGTTGCAATTGTCATTATATTATATGGCTGCTATCTTATTATGTCCTTATATATACACCGGTCTCAATTAATTGTAGAAAACCTTAGTCTGCCTCCCCCTCGGTCCCTTTGGCGATGTCTATGGTAGGCAGCTATACTGCATTTGAAACAGCCTATATGTGGCAGTCACGTGCTCGCTTGCCACCGTGTAATACAAAAAAGTTTTTTATATAGAATAATAAAAAAACAAAACCGACTTCCAAACAAAATACACGAAAAACAAAACAAAATGCACTAAAAACAAAACAAAATACACCAAAAACA
>NW_013527026.1:4720327-4740313 GCF_000836215.1 Papilio polytes
AAAAAAAAAAAATAAAAAAAAAAAAATATACCGTCGAATTGAATACCTCCTTCTTTTGGGAAGTCGGTCAAAAATCAAATCAAAGTACACAAAGTTACTGTAATAACAAAAAACAAATTCAAAAAAAAATGTAAGGTTAACAAAGTTTTTGATAGAATTCCTTAACAAAATAATATTTGCATTTTATGCCGACTTAAAAAAACTCGAAACATAAATTATGTAAAACTATAAATTTATAGCTATAATATTTAAATTCTAACTGTTATTTGACATTGAAAATATGCCTCGATTTTAAAGATTCGTATGGACCTTGAGTCGTTCACTTTAGTTAAAAAACTCACTAACCAGCAGAAGTATTCGATATGTAATATCGATTTCGCGTTGTTAAGAATCGATTTCTTTACATCGATGCCACTTTAATCGATCGTTAACCTACTTTTTAAAATAATTGGTAATTGTTTTAAACTACTTACTGAGACGACTGTTTATATTATTTAGCTGTTCCCTTGCGGCTTCATCCGCATGAAATTAAAAAACTTTAATGTTATTGGTTACATTTGTTAAATTCTCAATTGGTTATTTGGTCATTATAGTTACTAATATAATAAAACGTAAAGACACACTACATTGTGACGTAGGATATCAGTAATTACAGCATATTTTTTAATAACACTTTTTTAAATAAAAATCCCTACACTTACGATACGCTTTAGGCTACATATTTTTACACTATTAAACTTGGCGGATATATAAATTGGAAAAAAACATTCCTGTGGATAAGGGACCATAAACTACAAGCTACCAACATTAAGGAAGCAAGGTTGCTATTGTTTGTAATCATGTGATGTCACACATGTAAACAACAAAATAAAATTCTCATAATTTTATGCGGATGAAGTCGCAGGGGAACAGCTAGTTTGATATAAAAAAGTCGTACTTCATTAGTAACATATATAACAGACGTACAAACTTATCTCATACTAGATAAATAGTAAAGTCTCGACAGATTCCTATCCCAATATTTCTGGCAGCGAAAATTGAGTTTGGCGTAGTTTTGCCAACGAATGTAATAGAATATTTTCGCCTTCTATTTTGTACTGATGCGGTACATACGTGCTTTGTCGTAGTATTTCACTGTAGTGACTGGTATTACATACTAGCTGTGCCTACGACTTCGTTTATATGTCGCAAATATTTTGTCAAAGCGTCGATAGCCTAATGGTTTGGGGTTCGAATCCCCGCCATTTGACTATTGTCGTGAACCATATTCTGACAGAAGCCTAGACCCTAGTCGGAATAGTTAAAGGAAATAATAGTAAATTAACAAAAATCTGCTAATATTTTTATAGAAAAAAAATATAATGGAAAAGATGAAAACATTTATATTAAAATAAATAAAAAAATAGTAAAAAACATAGTCTATATTATACGAGTACATTGATAAAGCTTTCTAACGGTAACAGAATTTTTGAAATCGGCCCAGTAGTTTTTGAGTTTATTAGTTACATACAAAAACACAAATCCTTTTTATAATATTAGCATAACCGTACAAGTGTACAAGTGTCACGGTAGTGGAGTTCTACGGTTATTTTCTTCAGTTGGCATTCGTGTTTGCGCTTGGTATTTTTATTTTTTAATATTATATTGAGAATAATGCAAGAAATGTCATTTAGAGAATTCTTTATTCCTTGCAAGGTATGCATTTATAGTGATTCTCATGCATACATTTATAAACGTTCGTCTGGAAGACAAAACCATTTTTATTAACTGCATAACTAAGAGCCTGGCCCACCAAATTGTAAATTGTCTGATAACAATCCAACATTTAAAATATGTGATGGAAATATTGGATTTTGTTACCTGACAGTGACGTAATTTTGAACCTATCTTAAAAAAAAAAACATTTAATCTTATCATCACTACTACACAATTAGGAATTAGAAAAAAAAACAACAAAGCAATTAAAAAAGAACAATAAATACGTAATTACAGGACAAACAAAGTATTTAAAATGTGTATTACAATGCTGACCGGATTGGGTCCTCGCTCAGCTATAACTGCTGGATGCTTCTGATCGAAGTACCCACCGCTGATCTTCAGCGATTCTATCTGAGCCTCTATCAGCCAGTGTCTCAGATAGCTTAGCTCAGTTGTTTAATTTAACTTCACTATAAATTTAATACTAGAAATCTACACTAAAACCTCCTTTAGTCAATTCTTAAAACTGCATTCAGGTATTAAAAATTTCTCTCGTTTCCTAGCTTGTATTCTATAAGGTAGTAGGGTGAACTTGAAAAGTTTTTAAAATAGATGGATTGATAAAAGGGGTAGTTTTACAAACATAATATAGTAGATATTCTGTAGTTAACAAACCGTGAGAAGCCGGATCGGATTGCTAGTCACGTATACAATTTGAGTATAATAAAAATATTTCATGGTCCCTGTACAGATGATTGAGCAATGAGAGACAATGCACCGCCTCAATATATCGTCCCAATTGAAATAGAATTGATAACACGATTGGATAAGATGCGAAATGAGTATATTAGAGGAAGTTTGAGAATAGCCCCAGAAGTAGAGAAAATAAGGAGTAAAAGGTTAGAGTGGTATGGGCATGTTACGAGAAGGGATGAATCGCATGTAACAAGAAGGACGTTGAGGTACACCGGTAGAGGTAGATCTAGAAAGAGATGAATGGATTGCGTGAAAGGTGACATGATCAAGAAGGGGGTGATGACTGAGATGACGTATGATAGAGTTACGCGCCCTACGGGAGTAGAATAAGGATGGTGATGATGATGACAAGCTACGGGAGAGCACTATCTTATAGAAGTTTACTTGTAGTTGATTGAATTTGTTCTTTTAAAAGTAAGTTTAGTCTAGGAGAAGTGTTTTCTGAATATCGATTGTTTTACGACGGTTTGTATTTATTATACTAGTATTAGTATTGTTGCGAATTAAAACGACTTATTCCAAGTTAGTTATATTTTTATTTATTCCCCTGACTTAACAGCCAACGTTCCCATGGTAACCGCTTACAGTTTTTATATCCAAAGAGTATCAGAATTATATAACATGTCACAAATTAAAAAGCTAATTATCAAAGAATATTTACACGTAACAGTATTATTATAGTAGTAGTAGTATTATAATAGTATTGTATTATTATACTAGTTTATATATTCTACTTTTAATTATTTTTATTAAATAAATCTAGAACAGGATACCTTAAAAAATGTTAACAGAATACATTAAGAATTAGAAAAGTAATAAATGTTATGGCGATTGAGACACGCACTCGGCTTTTTCGCTTTTTTCAAGAATTCTAATGAATATTGAGGACTTTTTACTTAAATTAATTATAAAAAAATAGCCTATGTTACTCGTGGATAATGTAACTTTCTAATGGTGAAAGAATTTTTAAAACGGTCCAGTCGTTTTTTACCCTTTTCATTACAATGAAACAAACATTTCCTCCTTATAATATTAGTATATAAATGTGATTTTTATGAGGTAAAATGTATTAATTTTAACAGTGGTAGAGCCCGTCATCATCTTCGCACGAGTGGGCCGGTTTGCCTGATGTAATACCACGACCACACAGAAGACAGGCTTGAAGTGGAAGCAATTCCGCGTTTCGTGTGATGAGTGTGGTGCCGGAGGCCTAATTTTAGTCCCTTTCCCTTTCCACCCTTTTCTTAAAAAGAAAGGATGGGAAGGAAAAGTGGATTTGACGGTGGAGAAGATGCATAGGAAGGGGAAATATCCTTTTATGTGCGTCTCCTCCTCCGTCAATGAAGGGTAGGCAACGCATCTGCAATTGCGGATGTTTATGGGCAGCGGTCGCTTCGGTGGATTCAGGTGGTCGCTTGCTCGTTTGCCGCCTTATATTATATAAAAAAAAATATTAATTGTAAAAAACCTTTTTAGCATAATACATTAACTTAAAACAGATCTCCAAAATAAATGCAATGCAAATGTATGTGATATCTATCTATAATCTAGTTTAAAATTTGATTCTAGGAATGACAAGCTCGATGTTAGTTCATGTAAAGAGATAGCTTAAAACAAATGCTTCATTTCTTTTATCATCTTAAAACAAATGAAGATATCGTAAATGACACAATCATATTTTTCCAGAATAAAAATTGGCGACTAAATTACATGAAAAACTTTAAAATTTAAATATGTATGTACCACCGTAAGTTTTTGCTGTACATAGAATTACTATAAAAACTTACACATTGTTAAATATATTGTAGTTTAAACTTTCATCAAAAAGAAAAGCGCTCTCTCGTGTCGGAGGCCAAGACCCACTTTGGGTCGCTGCGCCAACGCAGTAAGTAAGTAAGTAAACATTCAATAACCCTTTATACTGTGATTGGCGCACTCAGGTATTTGACAAATCATGGCTATTGAAACATTATTTTTTTATATAATAAGGTGGCAAACGAGCAAGCGACCACCTAAATCCGCGAAAATGGCGAAGCGACCGCTGCCCATAGACAGTCGTAATAACGGATGCGTTGCCTATCCTTGATCGACGAGGAGACGCACATAAAGATAACATTTCCCCCTTATATGCGTCACCTGCACTGTCAAATCCTCCAATTCTTCCCATTCTATTTGTATAAAATGGGTGGAACGGAAATGGGACTAAAATTAGGACTCCGGCACCACACTCATCAGACTGTACGTGGAATTGCTCCCACTTCACGTCTGTTTTTGTGTGGTTGTGGTATTACACCGGGCGTGCCGGCCCATTCGTGCGAAGATGTTAAAGCGGGCTCCACTGTTAACAGACCATTCATTGAAAAGTTATAAACAGTTTATACACAACTGGGTTCACACATACAAACAAAACTTTATTATAAAAACATCATTACCCCGTAAATTTGAATATAAAAGGTTTTATTTGTTTCATTGTCTAACATAGACTACGTTATTGCTAATATTTTCTATCTACTGTGTTAGTGCATACATTTATTCATATTATTTTGTATTACATGATGGAGTTTATAAAACTTAGAAATGAAAACGACAGCTCGTTGAATCTTAAACAGTTTTACTATATACAGCAATCTCTACAAATAATTTAATCCAATGTTTTTAGTTTTCTAAATAAACTTTATTTAAAATATTTCCATCGTCACCTTAAATTTCTCTATGGATCGATCTATTTTCCGTCATCTCAGTCATTCCCTTCTTGATCACTTTTCACGTAATCCATTTTTTCCTAGGCTTACATCTTCCGGTGTACCCCTCCATATTCACATTCCATCACACTTTACTGTTGTTATAAAAAATTTTGGATTCATGGATATATGTTACTACATATCTCCAAAATGACAACGTATCTCGTTTAAAGGCATAGATGTAGAAAATAATTTGAAAGAACAGATAGGCTACTTACTTACTAAGGTTTTTTAATTCCGCGTGGACGATGTCGCGATATTTACTCAATGTTAACATATTTCCATCTTACAATCTCACTTTTTTTTTATAACACAAGGTGGCAAACGAGTAAGCGGGCACCTAAAACCGCCAAAATGGCGAAGCGACCGCTGCCCATAGACATCCGCAATTGCAGATGCGTTGCTTACCCTTATACGACGGAGGAGGAGACGCACATAAAGATAATATTTCCCCTTCCCATGCATCTCCTCCACCGTCAAATCCACTTCCTCTTCCCAACCTCTCCTAAAAAGAAAAGGGTGGTAAAGAGTAAGGGACTTAAATTAGGCCTCCGGCACCACACTCAAAACTTCTTCCTAATATTATAAATGCGAAAGTTTAGATGGATGGAGGAAGGATGTTTGTTAGAGTTTTGTAGCCTTAACGGCTGAATGGATTTCGATGAAATTTGGCGTAGTTGTAGAGGATAGCCTAGAACACATTGGCTATTCACTTTTGCTTATATTAATTCCACGCGGACGGAGTCGAGGGCGAAATATAGAACTACAAACTTAATTCAGAACATAATTCAAGATATAACTCATTCTAGATACACATATGAGATAGTTTGCTACAGACGTTTTATTTTAATAATTCAAAGAGCCACAAATCAAACGGTGACACCTTGATGAATCAAATATTAAATAAATATGAAATACGTAGTCATTGTGATTGAAAACGTTCGCTTACTTCATATGTCTAATGTATATTCCAATCCATACAATATAACACAATCACATAACCTAGAAGGATGGGCAGACATAAATTTTCATTTGGAGATGTTTGACTAAACTATCGCACAATTATTTAGTCCCGCTTTAATTCCTAAGAACTTATATGGAGGGCATTACTCGATTGTTGTGCGACTAAACAATTGAATTGGCTGCAAAACAATCGACAATCGTACATCAGTTGTTTAGGCAAAGATGTGCGCCCGCTCTATATCCAAAACATACTGTAATATTTAAAAACAAAAGGCAATAATTAAAATCGACATAGAAAACTTGTTATAAATTTGACAGATTAAGTTGAAATCCCAAAGCCTGAATCCCATTCAAAATGAACGATCAACGCAATGGTTACATTTTCTGAGCTACCATAATAAGTCACAAGTGGGAGGTAAATTGCTTTTAAATATAGATATACAAGTTACAATTCCTAAAGAAGTTGCATGTGGGTGTACAATAGAATTAAGTTAATAAGCAATTTTGTACTTAAAACATGCTCGTAAAATATATTATTACTTTGGATTTACTACTTTACTTACTAAGAACTTCATAAGCAATTAAAAAATTATGTATAACATCAACAACACGTTCATCTTCACATAGTTTTTAGCACGAGTTTATTTTTTTAAAAAAGCAAAACTATTTTCATTCGTGTCATAGACTAAAGAAACCTTTGATGAATTTATCATAGAGTATTCAACGAAAGACAATCCACATTACAAACCACATCACTAGTCTTTGCCGCAATAAATTTTTCGCCATTTAACACTTTCTTAACAGTCTATAAAAGATAATAAACTCGGAAAGACTTGAGGGAAAAGTATTGGCTCCGGAGTGATTAGATTGTGCGTAACCGCGACAAACAAACTCGATTGGTACTCGTAAAACTGTATTTAACCTCGTGGAAAGTCATTAAACGTAGATGGAAGTGTTCTATAAATTACAATGAACCGTGTACATTTGACACCCGTGAAATTATTACGATAGAGTTAATTGAACGTGCTCTTTTTAAAGTACTGGCCGACTGTACGTATTGTATATTTTTTAACAACACAAAAGAGCAATAGGTCAATGGAATTCGCCATAATCGCAAAACTAACGCTGCCATAGACATCCGAATTTGTAGATGTGTTGTTTACCTGTAATTAACAGAGGAGGGGACGCACAGAAAGGAGATATTTCTCGCAGTTATGCGTCCCATCCACCGCTATTCAATTCCCCTTCCCCCATCATTTCTTTGTACGAAAAGAGTCGAAACATTAAGTAATCTATTCATAGAACTAGAAGGTTTTTTCAAGGTTTTTGTTTCCCAGTTAATTTCCATAATGAAGTAGATTGATTGTTCTGGATAAATTGTAAACTACTGAACCGAATTTAATAATTCTTTAAAATAGGAAGTACTTTTATCATCAACTAATTTGAGTTATTTTTGTATCTTTCATAACAAAACATGTCTCTCTCTGTAGTAAAAATTCTCTACCATTCTTTAAGCTTGAAGGATGAACTGAATCCGAGTTCTAAACGATTATTAACCCCCTATAACTTTAAATGTACTCTAATCCGTAGTTCCTCGCAGTGTAATTTGAATAATTCTGCACTTTCTAGCAATTAATTCCAACGGGGTCAATGACACGGTGACAGATGCATTCAGATGACGTCATTGCGAGTTTGCAACTTAGTAAGGTTATGACGTAGATAGAAAATGAAATATCGTTTTTGTCAAGGCTTGTTTTATTTGAGAATTGTAAGAAAATCCATAGTCTCATTTAGTTGAATTAGTTGATTTTATTTCTATGTGATCGTTTGATTTTTTTATTTTGATATTTATACTGTTCGAAAAAATTTAGACAACCATAAATGGACACGCTATGTGCAGCGCTATTGTCCTTATTTGATTTTCGCCTTTTTGATACAATCTGTCAGAAACGCCAACAAGTACGAAACAAACGCTTTTATTTTTTTTAAGAGGGCAAATGAGCGGCGAGAACGCCGAGGTGGTCAACGACGCCTATTGGACATCCGCAACACCAGAGGAACTACAGATGCGTTACCGGCCTTTGAGGAAATGATAGGCTCGATGAAGGACCTTAAGTCGTATTGGTTTGGAAATAACGCCGATTTTCATGCAACGACCTATGCATTTAACAAAGATCAGTGAGTGAGAAAACTTATCCCTGCAAATATGTTATCTGACTTCCTTTTAACTTGATTCAATATCGATGTTAACTTAAAATCGATTTCATAATCACGATTATTATAAAAATCGGTTAACTTTTTAAGTAGATTACGCAATGAGCGAAATGAAGGTTCGGTATAGAATGGCGTAAGCCGAGCCGTAACCGTGAGACAATTTTCTGATCAAATTTTGCGAATATTTCGTCGGTTCCTACGTACATTGTTATAACACAGAAATGCAATATTTCCGTAGCGCCTTTTTAGTGTACATCAATGATATAAAAGTGTTTCTATGTAAATTCATTACATTGTAAGTAGAATCTAATGTTATATAAGGAAATAAAATTTTTGATAAGCATAATTCGAGAAGCATAAAATTATTTTGCTCAAAATCCAAGCTATGACCTTTTGCGTAGGAACCGTCGATTTGTATAAAGAGGTTACAAAAACGAAGAGGGCAGAGGCTGTTGTTTTTGTTTTTTTTAAATGACCACAATTTATATTCAAGGTTGGTGTTTAAAAGTTCGATGCGTTGCCGTTTTTTATGCTAAACGATCTAGTTTTTTTCACCTAAATATCGATTTTAACTAAAACATTTTTGAATATACACGTCCTGTTTTTACTAAAAATTAAATCAAATGTTATTATTGAATTAAAAATGCAACGACCAATTATATGGGTGACGAAATTAAGATTTTTCAAAACTATATTTTAAACAGACATCAGGACTATAGAAAAAGACCTATCGATTCTTATAAAAAAAGTTAGTATGTCTTTGCGTCGTATTGGAAAATGTGAAATTAAAAAACCTATTATCTTGAACTGTGACATTTATCCGCATTCCTTTAACCGTAGTGGACGTTTAAAAGCAAAATTAAAAAGCTAGTGTTCTATTTTTAAATTCCATTGAACAGTTCAACGAGGGAGTGACGTGGGTGTAGCACTAAAAGAAGGATCTTACTTCGTTTCTGTTCATTAAAACTTTATGTATTTTACATTATACGCTTGCTTACCATTTACTTTGCTTTTTGAATTAAATTAAAATGTAATGTTTCCATTTGTCTCTTCTGCCTGATATCTTTAGTCTTTGACATTTTAGTCTATGGTGTTCATTATTTTTGTGTTCCATTTCTGACGTCACGGGATTTACGAGCTATCAGTCAAATTAATTTAATTTTTTTGAACAACGCAAAGAACTATTTTGGCTTTGTTAATAGATTTAAGTAAAGGAATTAATGGAGAATTGACTTAGATATATTTGCCCTACATTTAGAAATATTTAGTCACGACTTTAAGCTACTTAGATAAAATTAATTGTGTAATTAAACTCACGAAATTTTCATAGAATTAAAACTATCTAGATTATCTAATTTGCAGACTAATAAAAGTAAAAAAAAAAACTAATATGCTCGATTTTACTTGAATTCCAGGGTTGTACCTACGTTTTAAAATCTACCCCGCTAATGACAAGCACTTATCGAAGTCTGTATAAAATGTCGAAGTAAACAATACGAGCATTTTACGACAACGTGAACAGTTATTGGCAATTAACTTTGCAAACCTATGACATGCTAGTTTTGTCGAAAATCGACGAAATCCAATCGGCACTTACATTAAATGAAAACTTTGGATTGTCGTCTAATATATTATTGCGTTTGGAAATTTTTAATTTAATTAGATAATGGCATATATTCATATAAATTCTAGAATTTGGCAATATAAAAACTAGTTGACCTAAGCGAGAATTTGCGCTATTTATCAAATAATGTTATAAAGAGGAAAACTTTGTATTTTTGTTAGGTTTTAGAAGATATCGCGAACACAAACAATAAGGGTAACCGAAAAATCAGCTTAGAAGCTACCGGCCTTAGAAATTTGGAATCTTGCATTGGTAGATTTCTGTTATTACGTAGATTACTACTAAGTTAATACTTTTGGTAATAGGTTGAATAAAAGGGCGAACGTAATAGGTTATATTTTTAATTCCACGCGGGTGAAGTCGCGAACAACAGCTAGTTGTGAGTAATCAAATTATTTAAATCAATTACGCTGAGCAATTTGATATTAAAAAGTTCTTTATGCGTTCAATTCCTTTTACTAATGACGTTTTTTTGGGAACCGGGTATTATAGTCTCTTTTGTACGCCTCCTCGTTTATAAACAAAGAAATTTTCATAATGGCCAGTTGCAGTTAAACGATGAGATACTTTATAACGGCAATTATGCTAGCCGAGCCGCGTGCAACAGTTTTATTACGAACTTTCCTCGACCCGTGCGCGATAAAAGACCTAAAGTTGGCTGAAAACATGAATACCTTTGCCTTTTGAACGTTCATCATGTTTCAAAATTGGAATTTGTTCGTTCTATTTTTGATGATTCATATTTTTAAATGGCGTTTTTATATTTAATTTTTAAACTGTGACTTTTTACTACCAAAATATTGATTTTCTTTTTTATTTTTACTTCAATGAAATTATGTTTAAAATTCTTATGGTTAATTATGAGGTCTTGACGTAATACGTTCATACTAATGGAACTTACGTGAACCTTAAACATTTAATGTAAAGAAAAGCACGAAAACAATTACCTCTTATCGAGTACTTTAGAGTTGTAACGACAATTATCCGGACATAACCGGTAAAACCTGTTCCTGTACACGCGACATGACTTTTATTGCCTAAAGATTACGAGCCATTATCCCCTGACATGTGTATCCTTCTATTTAGTTACTAAAATAAACGTTGCTGAGGGAAAATACACCTAGTGACGTAAACTTTAAGGTGTATTTTTAAATGACAGTATAGGAAAATTTAATGCTGTCAACGAAAAATGTCAAACAAAGGGAAATGCATAAATGCATCGATAACAAAGGAAGTCGTTATGTGTATTATTTTTTCTTGAATACACGCTATTTAGGTATTTAACCTGATTACGTAGACAACTCAAATAACGGATATTATGATTATAATGTTTTTTGACTAACAACAGTAAAGTTTACCACATTATTTTCAATATTTTCCATACAAGACTTTCGTGATGTAAACAAGTAGTGTATTGACTACGGATAGTGTATTGACCACGCGTAGTGGTTCTCTCGGTATTCTTCACGTCGCGGACGGAGTCAGTAGCATTCCGACAGTCGAGTGGAGCGGTCGTGTAGTACAATTAAAACAAAAGACAGCAAAACACCGCCCAAATTGTATCGTTTATTGAATTGTCTTAATATACCTTATGAAATTGGTTTTTCACCGTAAATGTGATATATGATCATATTTAAATTCATATTACATATTTTAGACATTTTTATAAAGGAAAAGTAAGCAAAGCCAAGTTAAACATCACTAGTAAAAACATGTTGAATACTTTTGTAGAAACAAATCCTTTTTTGAAATGTCTTCGAACAATGTTTGTCTATTCAATAAAATCCTTGAAAACATCTTCCTTACCCAGACATAAAACCAATATGATAGTGTCCACTTTAGAAATACTCGAGAAATCTATGTAACTTTATCGTATCGTTTACTTTCGAAAGGACCAAATCGGAAGGTTGAGATAGTCCTGTAAGAAAACATTGTTGACTTTTAAGGACAGGATCTGTCAAGCATTCTCCTCTGTCTAATGAAAAAGTTCCTCTAGTATTATGGATGTTCATATTGAAATTGAGGTGAATGATTACTTTGGTGTTGTAGCTATTGGTTTGTCCCATTCTCTAATAAACACACACACACACACTAGGTTCTACACTCGCTTGTTTGTGTGGACGTTATGTGTGTTAGTATCCATAAATAAGGACACGAACGCAGGATGTTTACCTACGTGTGTTAGTGGCAGAATTTATTTATTCTTAAGCTCTTTGCTCAGTCCATTTCTGTATAGTCAAAGGAATACACCTATTTCTTATTCAGAACAGGTTCCTTTTTTAAAAGGGTTGTCTTTCTAGGTGAGAACAATAGAAAGGTCAATGAACTGACACCCCTTGACGTCACAGATGCTAGATAAAATAAAGGAGTGCGACTTTATGTTTTGCAGCGTGTGCATTAATAATAAAATTAGACAGAGTGGTGTTTTAGAAATGCATATCTAGATTTTCTTTTGTTTGTACCTTTCCTATAAGTAAAATGTTACGCCAAGTTTAGCATTTCTTTTGTTAATGTGGACCACGCTTGCCCACTGCTGGTTGACTTCACACATATCTTTGAATTTCTTCGCTGATATGTGCAGGTTGAACAGCGGTGTTTTTCTTCACCGTAAGATGTTCTGATCGCTTGCCCACTGCTGGTTGACTTCACACATATCTTTGAATTTCTTCGCTGATATGTGCAGGTTGCATCACGATGTTTTCCTTCACCGTATGAACTTCAGATTGTACATATGCGATTCGTAAATCCAAAAACACATGGGATTCTAACCGAGGACATGCAACGAGTCTTGCTTAAACTGAGCTGTCGCTCTTAGTCATAACTTTACAACAATTTAAACTGATATTTATAAAATACAATTTCAAAATCTAATATGGCTTACAAAATGAAACGAAGTCTTCGATTATAGTTCAGATTTGCACTGATATGTTATTAAATGGAGCTTAGTGGCGTTTGATCGTGGCACGGAGCGGCCACGGAGCGGTGGGCGACCTAACAATGTCAAGTGTACTTTGTACTGCACTTGTAAGGTTAAGTATACAACTGGCGGAATTAATGATTGTGATATTGTGCATCTCTTTGTTTATTAATAATAGAAGAAAACCTTATAACAAATCTACTTAGTAATTGACCAGCTAGTTGAATAGCACCTCCCTATCAGACGATCCTTGGCTTGAAGTTGTCATGTGACAGATGTAACCATGGGAAGTGAACCTATAAGAAGTAACTCATAAAGAGAATATCCCCCTTCCTATGTGCGATCTATCGTCCTACAAGATTAAAACGATCTTGCAAAACTTTACGTGTCTCTTCCAATTATCTTCATCAGCTCACTATACGTCCTCACTGAGAGGCTCGAAGACTATGTTAGAGGTGACTAGGCCAGTCAACCACGTTGGCCCAGTGTGGGTTGACTTTGAATTTCTTCTCCGATATGGGCACGTTGCATCCCGATATTTTCCTTCACCGTAAAAACGTCGGGTATGTAAGTTTGGCTCTTTCTGTCTTACTGTCCCATTGCTGAATTAAATATTTTTTAAAGTGTATTTCAGTCTCGCTCCGCTCGGTGTGTCCCGTACCTTACGCTCGAGTGCTCGCGATTTTCTTGTTCGTGGAAGCTTTATAGCTATACTGGAGATAGAATCGCTTGAACATGCGATCTCAACTACTAACTTTAACGTATTCTTTGAAAGTGCACGATTCTGTATTGCTATACACATTTATGTAACCAAAGAACTGAATTGTCATTTGTTTTATGTTTATTTGCCATCCTTTTCATTATCTTTGATAGAACGGAGAAAGCAATATTCATGTATGGGTGGCTGTCAAAGTCTGCACTAAGGCCGGGGTTACACAAGCCAAGTAGCACATTAGTATACTAGTAACTGGCAGTACTGACTTGGACAGGAATGCTAGTAGCATGATTTTATTTTTATGACAAGTGCATGTAATTTGAGGAAAAGGACGAGGGATTACAAAGCTTGACAAGTCTCATCTCATACGATTTCGTGAACATATTACAGGAATATATAAAAGTACATGCCAGCAGTTAGATACCAGCAGTTGGCATGCCAGGTATGATTCTGTTTCACTGCCATATGTATTTCAGCCTTTATAATGATGGAAGTAAATAGTCTGAGGAATAATTTTTAACAACATCTGACCATACATTTTTATGGAAATTTCAGTTACCATCTCGAATAAATTTCAATACAATCGATCGACAAAACGGTAAGAGTAAAAACTTAAGTTCTCACAGACGTAGCATCCGTGTAAAAAATATTGCTATCTCATTTTTTTCAAGAAGAAAGACAGAGAAGAATAAATGTTCTAGTACAAGTTTGTCTGCAGTGAAAACAGTAAATTTCAATTCAATATCTGATCGTATCATTACCACGTCCAAGTGGGAAATAACTTATAGAGATAGTTATCGAGAAAGTGGTTTATTTGTTTGCGGTAATACTAAAGAAACACATAATGATGGAATACAAGGAAAGGAAGGCGTTCGCGTATTGTTAAGTGAACTTTCCTGTCTTCACTCGACTTACGATAAAATTGAGTAAAAACCTCTGTTTACTCTATAGAGGCAATTACCACTGCATGAGCAATTAATTAAGTTAAGAAACAATTATCGCAAATCCTACATAGTTTGTTTTGTTATGGAAAATGTTGTCTACTTAGTAACCATACGATATATACCTGATATATTCAAGGTACATACATACGCTATCGGCTTCCGTCCGTTAGTCCTTTGAGCCGCACTAAAAAGGAGTCTTTTTGGCCTTAAAACTGCTGCCTTTATTAACTCTCTGAACTGAACTTACATTCTCTTTTACATAATCCATCTGTCCTTGGTCTTTCCTTGGTGCTATTCACTCTCTACAGTTATAAACCATTACCATACCCTATCCTAACGTAGGGTCGGCGCAACAGGTTTTCGTCATCCAAGTAACTCTATCATACGTCTTATCATTCTCTTCTTGATCATGTCACCTTTCACGCAATCCATCTCTTCCTAGTTCTACCTCTACTGGTGTACCACACTCATTACAAATGTCCTTCTTGTTACATGTGATTCATCCCTCCTATCACAGTTGTAAACCATTTGTCTCATAATAACGTTTCCTCTGAATAAATTATGAATGACTACCTTTCGCCCGCGATACCGTACGCGTGGAATTAAAAAAACACAAAACCAAGTACCCTATGTGTTGTTCCAGACAATCCTCTAAATCCATACCAAATTTCACCGAAATCCGTTCAGCCGTTTAGGCTACAAACTCTAACATGCATCCATCCATATAAACTTTCGCATTTATAATATAAGTATGATAGGCAAAGCCCTACAAAGTTACAACACGTAGGAATAATAAAGACAAATGCCATTTTAACTAAGAATCCTTAATGAAAGATTTCAATCTTAATATAACGTAAGTGATGGAAACAAGGAGGGGCTTTGGTTATTATCTTTAAAGGAATTCTTAGTTATTGTGGCGCTAAACTGAATCTATTTTTATAATTTATAATCTTTACTAATATCATAGAAGCGGAAAGATTTGGATTTTTGAATTTTTGTATCAATTAAAATAACTCAAAAACTACTGGACAGATTTCAAAAAATCTTTCACCATTAAAAAGCTACATTGTCGCGGAGTAACATACGCTATGTTTTTTATTGTTTTTTTAATTCCACGCGAACGAAGCGAGCAACACCTAGTTAAGAATATTTTGGTTAAGTTTCGAAATTTGGTAGACCTTTTTGTTGCGGTTCAAGGGAATAAATATTGCTAAAAATAATAATTAAGTTCAAATATTTGTAACATAGAACTGTTAACTGTAATTATATTGTAATTAATATTTATTCCCAGTTTCTTATTACCTTTTTTCAAATAACATTACGTACGTTGTTAACACAGAGATAGCTATACGATATTTTAATGAGATAGAAAGGGACAGCATTTCCATGACGTCAACAGTAGCTGTGACGTATGTCATTGTTACTTTGCAAGCAATTTGTAAAACAGCGTATAGAGTTACTCGACGCAACAATACTTAATTGACAGACGCGTGACAAAGATTTTAATGGAATTATAATTTTGTAGGTATATTCCTTTTTTGTATCATAGAGTAAACGAGCCAGCGGCACCTGGATTTGCCAAAATTGCGAAGAAACAACTCCCCATAGACATACGCTAAATCGACAGAGGGGACGTACTGTGATTATGTTTTGTTTGAAAATAAAAATTTCGTGATAATAAAAAGAAAATTGACAGAATAGAAATATTTACTTAATGGAAATTACTTCAAAGAAATCTTTTCTGATTTCTGTTATACTTTTACAATAAATAAAAGTATTTCGTTTTCTTTTATAACAAGGAAATATCTTACGAATCATTCTCAAATGTCGTTCGATCAAAGAGGTCCTTTTACTTGTGAAATCGGAGTTTCTACTATTTGAATTCAAATAAATTACAAAGCTATAGTAACTGATTTGAAATAACGTTACTTGACCTCGAGGGATGGAGGGAGCTACTATAAGCGGGCGCACAACTTTGACTAAACTATCGCACAACAGTTTTGCGATTGTCAATTGTTTCGCAGCAAACTCAACCGTTTAGTTGCACAATTAAAAATAGAATAGTGTGCGCACCTCCATATAAGCTCATAGGAGTCTCTTCGGTCGCTCTTAGTATTGTCTTATTCGAAGTAGTTTTCATATCTATATTACATCTTTCAATTCTCTAGGGGACATCGTGGCAACGCACATGTACCCAGTTGTTTCTTAGATAACGGTAAAGTGGTAGATGACTAAAATATGACCTAACTCATCTACTATCTACCTCAACAGACGAAACACGGAATCACTTGACAATTGCTCCTGTGGTCGTGGTCCACATTTGTTGAACTCGAGTATCGACTTCGAACCCTTAAGGGTCTTGTAAACGAAAGTTTTACGAATTAGAACGCTAGTTCCTTGAGCATGCTCCACACGTGTCATCCCTTTTCTGAGAGCTAGGTTGGCACTCGGCAACATCAAAGATATGGCATCGAGCCAATGACGGTACAATCAGAAACATAAGTGATATCACAGGAAATAATAATTATTTTTGAACAGCGTAATTATTTTAAGACTTGTTTTAAGTTTGAAACGGAAATTCCATTTTATAGATAAATATAATTTGATTGTCGTATAGATAACGATTTTTAATGAGTTTCTTAATTAAAAACCAGGTGTAGGATTATTTTTTTAGATGTTTTTTTAGAAAAAACATCTCAATTTATCATGATACAAGATGTATTTAAACAAGTTGCGATTATGATTTTTTTTTCGAGCGTAAATAAAGTGACATACTTCTATTAAATTCTTATACATATTTACTCACTCTACGTCAGTCGATTTAAGGAGAAATAAATATGTTTCTATCCCTTTCTTTTCTTTATTATCTTACTAGTTTTCGCTCGCGACTCCGTTCGCGTGGAATTAGATAAAACAAAAGTGAGTAGCCTATGTGTTCTTCCAGACTATCATCTATATCTATGCCAAATTTCATCGAGATCCGTTCAGCCGTTTAGGCCACAAACTCCAACAAACATATATCCATTCATCTAAACTTTCACATTTATAATATTGTAGAAAGATTGAACTTTGATCGCGATTGTACTTTTATATTAGTTGCTACCCCAATTCGAGTTGTATTAATTATAATGTGTGTTTGTGCGTTGTCTAGACGATTGGGCAAATGTCCCGATACTTACGTTCCAATAATAATAAAGCTAATTGCGCTTAGCGCCAACGTCAACTTTGCCATTAAATTGAGCGATCACTTTTCCCCGCAAACGGAGACTAACACTTTTTCCAGCGACAGTACTCTCGATTAAAGCGTTTAGCGTCATTCTTTGTGACTGTACATTTTTTTGTTCACATAAATCCATTAGCATTTTTAACTGACGCAAAAAGAATCTCTTAAAATGAATTGTTTTTAGTTGTTCACGTACATTTGTATTTACTCGTACGTATAAATCTCGGAAATCGCTCTACATATGCCAGATCGGCTTAGTTACATCGTATTGTTAGTTTAAAACATTTTCAGAAAATGTAATGGTCGCATTTTTTGATTGATTTTTTTAGGCAAAAATTCTACCCTTTAAGTTGATTTAACAGTTTTGTGTTGTAACCTGACATTTTATTAAATAGTAGTTGCGCCTCGACTCCGTCTGCATGAAATTAAAATTACATAAGCAAAGAAACCAAAATGACCCCAAATTTCGTAACGCGATTTTGAGCTAAACTATTTAACAACGTCGTCTTTGAGTCTTTGACTCCGAAAATTAAATAAAAAAATGGGACCCACCTGCAAGCATTACCTTTCGGATAAAAAAAGAATTATCAAAATCGGTCCACTAGCGGCGGATTTATGCCGTGACACACTTAAAAAAATAATAAAAAAACAGACATACAGACGAATTGAGTCCATCCTTCTTTTGGGAAGTCGCTCAAAAAGTAACCCCTAACAAAAGTAGACCCTTCCAGCCTATGCTCAACATCTATGCCAAATTGTATCGAGATTCGTTAAGTCGTTTAGGAGATTTGTTACAAACATTCATCCATCCATCTAAACTGTCGCATTTATAATATTAGTAAGATTTCATTTGTCATTTATGAGTAACTTTCTATTTTCATAACTTGTTAGTAAATAAACATTACGTAAAATCCTTTCACCTAGCCCGACCTATATCATATAACTAATATAGTTTCCTTCCACTTCTGATAGGTAATATATTAATTTGACACATGTAAATTATGTCTCGTATAACACGAGCGCTGAAATATTATTTGTTTTTGTTCTCGATAAATAATATAGCGTAAGCGAGAGTTAAATAACAAATTAAATTCGATCCAGACGGTCCGGGAGGAATGATATATCACTTGTGTTGAATATAGTGCGACGACTTAACTGTCCCGGTTATATGCGGCACGGGTGGAGAAACCAAAAAGTAAAAACCATATCGAAATAAGCTTATATTAATAATAGCCGCCCTCCTAGACCTAGTCTAGGTCATCGCAGAACTATTGCTATTAAAATCTACTTTAGGCATAAAAATTACTGACAAAAAAGATATCATAATGTTTCTATGATTCAAATCTAGTGTCATTTATACTCACCGGGTCAAATAATTTTGTCGCACTATACGTTTGCCTACCGGGTCAGATGAGTTTATCTGTCTATATCCCAAAACACTCGACGATGAACGACACATGTCTTGTAGTGGAATCGAGTCGGAAAGTCGCTTCCCACTAACTGATAGAGTGGGCGCACACCTTTGACTAAACTATCGCACAA
Source organism: Papilio polytes (assembly GCF_000836215.1). Lineage (NCBI taxonomy): Eukaryota > Metazoa > Arthropoda > Insecta > Lepidoptera > Papilionidae > Papilio > Papilio polytes. Next base: position 4,739,665 of record NW_013527026.1, read on the forward strand.
CTGATGTCCGATTGTCCATTGTTTCGTAGCTAATTCAACTGTTTAGTTGAAGTTACTCGAGTAGTCCTCACCTCCATATAAGCTTATAGGAATCAAAGCGCGACTAAATAATTGTGCGATAATTTAGTCATAGGTGTGCGTGCTCTTATCAAGATTCCTGTGTAGGTGTAGGATGTCATCGAAATGGGATAATTGAGCGTAACTAAATTAAACCTTTCATCTCGCCTACGTATTTTATTTAATTTACTAAAATTCTTATTTCGAAGTCCAGATTTCAATTAATAAATTACGAAACAATGTGATACGAATTCGCATAAGTTGAATACTTTAATGTTTTTCGCAATCACTGAGGATCAGGTGAACGTAAACACACACTTCTTTGTTACCTAAGATGTCAGCAATTACAGCATATTTTTGAATAATTATTCATTTCATAAAAAGCCCTACACTTACGTCACGCTTGAAGCTATATACGCCATTAAACTTAGGGGGTAAATATTTTGGATAAAAACCCTAATGTGGGAAAGATACCATAAGCTGCTGCCAAAATCAAGGAAAAAACTTTTTAATAAAAAAACAAAACCGACTTCCAAACAAAATACACGAAAAACAAAACAAAATGCACTAAAAACAAAACAAAACAAAATAC
>NW_013527026.1:4742079-4749128 GCF_000836215.1 Papilio polytes
AAAAAAAAAAAAAAAAAAAAAAAAAAAAAAATATACCGACGAATTGAATACCTCCTTCTTTTGGGAAGTCGGTCAACAAGATTGCCAAGATTTGTCATGTCATGTCATTTTGACATTTGCTATTGATAATTTGACAACTGTAAACAATAAAATAAAATTTTCAGAATCATGCGGATGAAGCCGCACGGGAACAGCTAGTTAGTTATATTTTCAGAATCAGACACATTTTACATTTAATTAAGAGTATCCTTAGTGTTTCAAGCAAACAAAGGAACTGTATTAGTAAATTCGGCAAAGAATAAAAAGTAACAGTTTTAATCCACAAAACAATGTATAGTTAGCGAAATTCTTTGCATTCTTTTAAGTTTTTATTTAAGATATTCTTAGATAAGCTTATTTAGTTTGATCTAGATTTCTACGTGAATTTATTCCGACAAAATGCGGCTTATTTGTCCACAAAAGAATCTCCTACGCTTTTTATTCAATTAGGATGAACAGTGATAGAGAGATGTTAGCTTTTTACCGGTTTTTTTTAATATGTATGTAGATTGTTCTGTGCGATTATTCGAGATGTTTGTATAAATGATTTGTTGTTGACCAAGACTTTGCTCTTGTGAAAATATAGCCTATGTTACTTATAGATAAATTACCTTTCTAAGGTTGAGATAATTTTTAAAATCAGGCCAGTAGTTTTTGAGTTATTTCAATACATACAAAAATACAAATTTTTCCTCTTTATAATATTAGTCTAAATATAGACTGACACGAATCATTGTGTTGCGATTTTGAAAATTCGTATGTCTATACTAATATTATAAAGATAAAAGTATTGTATTTTTGTATGTATTGAAATAACTCAGAAATTAAAAATAAAAATAAAATAAAAATAAAAAATAAAAAAACATTTAATCTTATCACCACTACAACACAATTTGGAATAAGAGAAAAAAAAAACACACACACACAACAAAGTAATTAAAAAATAATAATAATAATAATGATAAACACGTAATTAACAGGACAAACAAAATAATTGAAATGTGTATGCAGTGCTGACCGGATTGGGTCCTCGCTCAGCAATAAATGTTTAAAAATTTAAAAATTATTAAAAGTTCAAAAATTACTGGGCTGATTTCAAAAATCTTTCACCATTAGAAAGGTAATTTATCTGCGTGTAACATAGGCTACATTTTTTAATATTACATAATTTCACGCGGACGAAGTCGAGTGCAACATGTCTGGGAATAAACTCAAAGATATATTTTTGATCCGATTTCAGAATTTAAATAAATCGTACTAAAATTATACAAACCGTAGTACTAAGATAGAGAATAAATCAACTAAAACATGTAAACGGAACCCTGAGTGCAATAAATCTGTTTAGTTCTTACGGAACGCCAACATCTCGGACGTGTTGACATCTCGAATGGTGATTATTTTAAAATAACATCTCTGGCAGTTGATTAATCTATGACGAAGGAAGTTCATTGAACTGTAAAATTTATTACCATTTAGTATGTGTTACTTCCGTTGACAGAAAATTTGGACTGATTTTTTTTACAATATGTATATAAAAAGGCAAATTTTATTTAATTTCATCATCATACTTCCAAATAACTCTATCATCCGTCATCTTGGTCATCACCTTTCACGCAATCCATCTCTTTCTAGGTCTTCCTCTACCGGTGTATTCTTTATTTGAATTGTTTGTCATGCCTTTGCTGGCAACCCCTTTTTAGTTCCTCTGTTACGGATGTCTATGGTCGTCGATGACCTTGGTATTCCCGTCCCCTGTTTACCCTTCAAAGGTAATGGATTTTGTTTCGTAACAATTGCGTAGTATTGTTGGTATGACCACTTTGTATTGCGTCAACGGATGCCATGAAGCTAAAAGCATTTGTATCTTGTAACCACTCTATTAGATAGCATTGGACTACAAATAATAATAATTGTATACTTATCTCTCGTTTTAAAAATGAGTGGTGTTTTAAAAATACATTTATTGTGCTATGTTGGTATTTGATGTATAAAATGTTAGTTGTGCTTGTTAAATTTTAAGTCACATTTTTTTTTAAATTCTGGTTTGCTGAACTATACAATTATTTTATCACTAGCTTTCGCCAGCGACTCCAGCCGCGTAGAACTAAAAAAAAAGTAATAGTAGCCTATGTGTTCTTCCAGAATATGTTCTTCATCTAGTTCCGTTCAGCAGTTTAGGTTACAAACTAACAAACATCCATCCATCTAAACTTTCGCATTTATAATATGTTTTAGGAAGAAGTAAGATTATCTAATAATTCGTTAGCGTTACCAAAGGTAACGCAATTCATAGCGTTATCAAACTAAAAACCGGAGAAACCGGGCATAAGATAAATAAACAGCAAATTCATATTGATTTTCGTCGTTCTGAACTTAGAAATCGAGGTATAGTCGGCTGCATAATTATATATGTCGGCTAGAGCTAGCACGATATCAGAATTATTACTACTCGAGATCATATGTGGGCGGCCATGGGTAAAGTCGGATTCAAGGAACACATTCACCATACTCCTCAGTCAGGATATCATCAATCTACCAAGCTCATATCGTTCAAACAATGTTCTCGCAACGATCCCTATTTGCAGAATAATCTAAGTTCTCACGTAAGTCGTTTGGCGGCGCTCGAGTTCTAATTATGACTGAAATTCAAATTGATTTCTTATTCTGATTGCGACATATATAAAATTACAAAACGGTAATAACGTGTTAAAGCCTTCGGGTTTAAAAATATGGTCATTTTTTTATAATAATAAAACTAAAAAAATATATAGACAGAGTTAACATGGATACAAACGAGCAACCTAAAATAATCTACTAGGATAACAGATTTACGAAGATGGGTAAGGAAATTGACTTCGCAACTATCGTACCGTTGTCAGAGATCTAGTAATATTCAGACGTGACACGAATCAAGTGTATATTTTGTGGAATCACGACAGAGGGTCCGAATTTAAAAGGATCTTATCACAAAAAGTACTGTAACTTATTATTTATTAGCTTTCGCCCGCGAGTCCTTTCGCGTGGAATTAAAAAAAACAAAGGTGAGTAGCTAATGTGTTCTTCCAGACTATCCTCTACATCTATGCCAAATTTCAGCGAAATCCGTTCAGTCGTTTAGGGTACAAACTCTAACAAACATCCATCTAAACTTTCGCATTTATAATATTAGTATGATAAAGGGTTCATACTCAGACAGTTGTGACGGCCCTAGTTATGGACTCACTGGCGTCAATTAGAGTTCATACTGGCACAGTATGGCACAGTTGATTGTACAGTTATTGGAAGCTACTGTACTGTACTGGCTAAGTGTAAACCACGCATTAGTGCTGTATTCTATCATAGAACATTTACATTGAGTAATGTTGCTCAAATATATTTTACGTGGACTTAAAATAGCCGCGCAAAGGAGCCAAAGCATCAATCACAGTGAACGTTGTGACCGACGCAAAGAGTTCACTTGTTCAATACAATTTATTATCTTTTTATATTTATACATCGATCTCGCAAACATATTGCGAGAGTTTGCAACCAAAAAAATCGATTTGAAACGATTTACGAATGAAATCGTTTTGATCTTATGATATTTTAGCTTTTATTAAGTAATTTTTACTAACACTTTTAATTCATTTGGTTAAAAAACGATGTAAAAATCGAAATGTGAATCGAAAAATGAACGATGATCGCATATTTTTACTACTATAAAAATTATGTACTTTTTTTGTTTTAAGGATAAGTTAACTAACATGTTATCCCGTCTTTGCTCAGGCATGTGAACACATTTTTTTATTTATAATATAACTAGTTTTACTAATATTATAAATTCGAAAGTTTAGATGGATGTTTGTTAAAGTTTGTAGCCTAAACGGCTGAGCGGATTTCGATGAAATTTAGCATAGATGTAGAGGACAGTCTGGAAGAACGCATAAACTACTTATTTTTGTATTTTTTTAACTCCATGCGGTCGGAGTTGCGTGCGAAATCCGGCCAAAATCATTTTCTTGTATGAATTCTGTCACTTCAGTTTGCCAAATGACATTTCGTCCCCTGTCAACATGATGTCAAGTGTAACTAAACGTTATACATTTATCATCGTGTCTTGTAACGCGTTTCATTATGTCATTGAACATAGATTTATGTTGGGAAGCGGTCAAACTTTGTCATACATCGTTTTAGTTGATTTACAGACAACCTATCAACTTGTTACAATCGTAAAAGCTTAATTTTATTTGCGATAAAACCTACTCTGCTGTGAGCTCTTATCTGTCTGAAGAACCCTTAGTACATAATATACCTATGTTAGGTTTCTTAAATTTGCATATATGTTATCACTACCTTTCACCCGCGACTCCGTCCTTGTGGAATTAAAAAAAGCAAAAATGAGTAGCCTATATGTTCTTCAAAACTATCCTCTACATCTATGCCAAATTACATCGAGTTCAACTGTAACAAACATCCATCCAAACTTTCACATTTATAATATTAGAAAGATTTCCTAGTAATACATTAGTGTTAGTTTGACCTATATGTTACGTGGTTTGGAAACGCATTTCAAAAATTTATTGCAACAATAACTAACCAATGGTTAACCTTAGTTGGTTAACCGACCATCAAAGACTTCTTTAGTGAGTAATTATCTAAGTTTAATTAGAACTTAATTGGATTTTAATTTATGCATGCTATTTAGGTAAGCGCCATCTACCGGTCATTAATTTACAATTTAAATAAAGTATTGTGTTTATTTAAACAAAGTATTTTAAAATGGCATCTGCTGAATGTCTGACGTATGTTTGCATTCTGTTCTTGTCTTCATTTGTCATTGAATAATGGGTGGGCAAGGAAAGTGGGTTGTTTGATTTTTATTAATTACCACTATGAAAGAAGGTTCCCAAAATCCCTCGTTTGAAAAATAATGCGAGTTAAATGACACATAATCTATATGAAAAACAAAGAGATTAAAAGTATATATAGAGGCGGCATAGTTAACACTTCACTTGGGACATTTTTCACGTAACTCAATTTGCCAATAGATGTCATTAAAGAATAGATTTAAAACACTGTTTAGTTTATTCCATTACAAAAGATGGAGCTTATTATGATTTTGCATTATTTTTATTAAATGCCAAGACAGGAGAGGGCGTAATAAAATTGTGACAACTAATGTAGTACCTTTCAGAGAAAGTACTGGTGAAAAATTTTGTTCAGTATGCCTTGTCTATATATTTTTTTATAATTTCCATACAAGAGAAATACGAATAATTCTCTTTCGAGCCTTTAACGAAACTCGTTGCTAACACAAAGTAAAGTTACACGAGCGTAGAATAACGATTGTGTGCAGTGCACGCCGGGCGTCGCCGCTTGTTAACTGGCAACAGCTAAGTGCGTTGCTGTGTCGCCCGCTGTTACCCGTAGTACACTGGAAGACAAAAATATTGGGATAAACATTATCTCCCTTAAAACAAAAATAATCCAACACACAATTGCCTTTACTACTTTGTTACAAGTGCGCCTTAATTTTTATCTTTGTAATTTACTAGCTGTTGCCCACGACTTCGTCCACGCAATATTAAGATAAAAAGTAGCCAATTAAAGTCCGTCTGTATCAGCTACCCTTCAGTGAAAGTCCGGTCAAAATCGGCCCAGCCGATTTGGAGGTTACCTGGCACAAACGCGGCTTGCGTACAGACAGAAAAAAAAGTTAAATGTGATTTTCGTTATCAACAACGCAAATATATCATCTTCCCAAAATTTATCTTTTGATATTACAGACACTCCAGTTTTATTACATGTATAGATTAGGATGGTCACGCTTAATTATTATAAAATAATTATGGATGCAGGTTTTTAAAGACGGCATATTTTTTTTCTGATTCTATTCATTTTAAAAATATTGTCACACTTTTGATGCTATTGAGTGTACTTTAGTGTCGTCTGTTTATAAGAGCTGAAGTCCGGGCAATCATTTTGTCGGCGACGGTCTCTCGGCGATATTGTTTCAATGGAACCTAAAAGTATTTCTCCATCCAGTAAAATACCCTTTGTATTTACATTGTAATATCGTATTTTTTATGTAATTTATTCGATAGCCCATATAACTGATTAACTCAGGTAGAGTTCCAAATTTTGTTTCTTTTTTTATAACTATTAAATCTAACTAATATTATAAATGCGAAAGTTTAGATGGATGGATGTTTGTTAGAGTTTGTAGCCTAAACTGCTGAACGAATCTCGATGAATTTGGCATAGATATAGAGGACAGTTTGAAAGAACACATAGGCGGGCGAAAGCTAATAACTAAATGTAAACAGTAAAATAAAATTTTCACAATTTCATGCGGATGAAGCCGCACGGGAACAGCTAGTCAGTATATAAAACTGGGGAATAGAATGTCAAAGATACTGGTACACATAGAAAAACACAAAGAACCTTTGTGGTGTCTGTCGGATCCCTAAGAACAAAGCGGGCGTTATAGTCTTTGTTCGCTATGTTAGTTTGCAATGAACGTTTCTTTAGTATTCCAAATGCTCATGGCTTCTACAAATGTATACAGCTATACTCTATGGCATAGTATACAAATTACACTTCCAATAGCTACAAATGTATAGAATAGTTTGCTAACTCTCTCATTCTCTAAGGGAATAAGCGAGACAACACTATGTTTAAACACATCTTCACTATTTTAGTAAAACATTTTCCACGTTCAGTGTTTTCTAATAATTGTACTTATTAATATACGAGAACTAAAAATAATTTTCTCATTAACGAAAAATATCTTTGAAAATACTCAAAGTAAACAAACATATGTACAATCAAATACGACGCCATCGACGTGTATTTGCTTAGTGCCTTAACTGAACGAATGTACAGTCGCGAACAAAAGGATATTTTAAGTATTCGAAGGTGAATTATTTTTCTGTTTAATTAAAATAAATAAACTTTTTAATAAAAAAACAAAACCGACTTCCAAACAAAATACACTAAAAACAAAACAAAATGCACTAAAAACAAAACAA
>NW_013527026.1:4750754-4773546 GCF_000836215.1 Papilio polytes
AAAAAAAAAAAAAAAAAAAAAAAAAAAAAAAAAACATACGGTCGAATTGAATACCTCCTTCTTTTGGGAAGTCGGTCAAAAAACGGTATTATTACCAAAAATAAGACATAGCATGACATCTTAAGATTTAAAAAAATGGATTTATGAGTTTTTTCCGTAAACCGTCGGCTTATGGTTGTTGAAGTGATTTTCTTAATATAAAGTACTAATTGTTGCTCGTGACTTCGTCCGCGGAAAATTACAACATAATAGCCTATGTTACTCACTGATAACATAGCTATTTAATGGTGTAAGAATTGGAAATCGGCCCAGTAGTTTTTGAGTTAATTCAATACATACGAAAATCCAAAAATACAAATCTTTCCTCTTTACAATATTATTTTTTATAAATGTGTAAAGTACTTCGTTAAAATGTTACATGTAAATGCGTTCGTATTTTGTAACACTTTTGTAAGCGATTGTACCAGCAAACAAGTGTACACTATGTTTGCTAAGACGGTTGCAATGAACGTATATACTGTACAACTGACGCTTGTTAAATATTGCGAACTGACGTCGATTGTTTCACTCGTATACTGTGAATTGTAAAACTTACTTCGATACTTAACTTTGATCGCGCTAATTAATATTATAGAAAACGAAGCACACTGCTTTTCTTATAAGTACTTAATCTATGTCTATACTAATATTATGAATAGGAAACATTTGTATTTTTTGTATCTATATCTATATCTATATTATTATTATTATTATTATTATCTATATTAGATATGCTTAAGAAAGGAGTGGATTCAGATATGACGGCTGATAGAGATGTATGGAAGAGCAGCACATACTGTGCCGACCCTCCATAAGGGATAAGGGCAAGTGGATGATGATGATGATATCTATATTATTATAATAAAGTGTAAACACACACTTCTTTGTTGCCTAAGATGTCAGCAATTTTTTTGAATAATTCTCTCTTTAATGAAAAGCCCTACACTTACGTCACGCTTTAGGCTATATATTTTCACGCCATTAAACTTAGAGGTAAATATTTTGGATAAAAACCTTAATGTGAGAAAGAGACCATAAGTTGCTGCCAACATCAAGGAAGCAAGATTGCAAAGGTTTATAATGTCATGTCATTTTGACATTTGCTATTGATAATTTGACAAATGTAAACAATAAAATAAAATTTTCATAATTCACACGGGAACAGCTAGTTTCTATATACATTAAAAATAACTCAAAAACTACTGGGCCGATTTAAATAATTCTTTCACCATTAAAAAGTAACGTTATCTGTGAGTAACATTGGCTATATTCACCTGCATTATTTTAATTTCACGCGGGCGATATCGCGAGCAACAGCTAGATATTTATATATAGAACAGGATTCGCATGCCTAAAATCCGCGTCAGGTCAGTTACGATATAAAAGGGTAGAATTAAAAAACGTAATTAGAACCCTATGTGTTCTTCCAGACTATGCTCTACGTCTATGCCAAATTTCATCGAGATCCGTTGAGCAGTTTAGGCTACAAACTCTAACAAACATTCACACGTCTAAACTTACGCATTTATAATATTATAGTATATCCGTTAACACTTGAAATCTGTTAAAATTTCTCCAGCTCCGTACTCATAATTCTTTTTCTCGTACTCTTAAAAGGTTTATAACGACGGATATGTTTAATAGTCCATAAATAATATCATTAAAGACGTAAAAATCATCCTAATTATGCTGAGTATGTTTAAATTGAAAACAAAAAATCGAAAGACGTTCGCAAATGAATTGAATAACATAAATACCAGTGACTCGACGCGTCTCCGTCGGCTGTTTTTGGCAACTTCCAGCATTTTGGCCATCGAAACAAATTTAAATTGGCGCCAAATAAAACGATGAAAACCATTGAAAAGTTATTCAATAAATCATCTTTTTCAACTAATGTAACCTTATTAAGTTTATTTAAATTCTTTTACAACGATTTTTCTCTTATTTGCCATTTAAATTGCGATAATTTTAGTTATATTTGACATTCCAAAAGCAGAATTCGACGATTTTGATGATCGAAAAAGTTAACGAATGTAACGATTGTAGAATTATTTTGCAAGGAATGTTCGAGAGCCGTGAATTACTTGAAATTCTTACTGTCTTTACGGAAATTGTTATTTTTAATACTGTGTTCAAGCATAAGACAAAGCTATCGAATCTTTCAACCTAATTAGGATGTGTGAATTTTTATTTTGAATCGATAAACAAAAATTATTTAGTAACTAGCTTTCCGACGAGTGGTATTAAAAAAAAACAAAAGTGAAGCCTGTGTTCTTCCAGCATATCCTCTACATCTGTACCAAGTTTCATCGAAATCCGTTCAGACGTTTAGGCTACAAACATCCATCCATCCATCTAAACTTTCGCATTTATAATATTAGTAAGATAATGCACAATTATAGCCGTATTCTGTAAATATTAAAATCTTAAAATATTCAGAAATACTTCTTTTACATATTTTTTAAGTATAAGTTTTTTTTGGCATTAAAATGTCAAGTATCGATATTAAAAACAGAAATATTTTATTACACAGACTATATTAACAATAATTAAAACTTTATGTACTTTTAAAGAGGTACCAAAAACCTTGATTTCTTCTTAATTAGATTTTATCTCGTAATGCTCGAATGCTTTCTCGAAATCGGTTGTTTTAATTTGCTAATAAATTGAATAAAAAAAGCTTTGGACAAAGGTAAAAAAAAGAAGGTATTTTCAACATTATTTTAATTTAGTAGCAATTACATATAAAAAATTTCATATATATTTGATTATCATTCAGAAGTAGATTTTTTTTAATTAAATATAGTTTTCAATCCTATTTCTTTCATTTAAAATTTATGCTGGTTTCGGTAAATACTTTTATTTATAACTAGCTCTTCCCATACGATTTTATCCGCATAAAATTATCAAAATTTTATTTTATTGTTTACATGTCAAATATCAAAATGACATGACATGACAAACCTTGACAATCTTACTTCCTTGATGTTGGCAGCAACTTATGGAATCTTTCCACATTAGGATTTTATCCAAAATATTTACCCCTATGTTTAAATGCGTGAAAATATATAGCCTAAAGCGTGACGTAAGTGTAGGGCTTTTATTAAAAAAATAATTTTCAAAAATATTCTATAATTGCTGATATCTTAGGCAACAAAGAAGTGTGTGTTTACGCTTTATTATAATAGTATATACAAAAGGGGGGCAAACGAGCGGCGAGATCACCAAGGTGGTCAACGACGCCCATGGACATGCAATACCAGAGGAACTAGAGATGCGTTGCCGGCCTTTGAGGAAATGATAGGCTCGCTGCTTGAAGGACCCTAAGTCTTTGTTACCAATGTCCTTAATTTGTAAACCTTAACTTCTCTTTGGAAATCCCCACATTAAAGTTACACCAACGATGAAATACTGAAACGACGTTTAAACACTTCGCTTCGTAAGTTGTTACAATCCCATACACGTTAAAAGTAAGGAATTCGCAATGTAAGGGCCTGTCCCACCAAATTGTAATTTGTCTGATAACACCAACATGTAAAATATGTGATGGAATTATCGGATTTTGTTACCTTATTTGACAGTGACGTCATTTTTAAGCTATCTGAGCCTCTGTCAGACAGTGGTGGGACAGGCCCTAAGCCATTTAAGACCCTCTTACATATTTAACCGTTTTAATATTCAGCCGTAAGTCTCTTAAATGACTAATGCCGGGTTTCTGAAGTTTCCAACTATTTTGTCATTACCTAGAGATTCATTAGTGTTAGATCGATATTTCAACGGAGTAAAACTCATGCTGCATAAAAGTTGCTAGGAAACCGGCCATAAGTACGGCAGAACCCAACATAGATGTCTGCTTCATTGTGAACTCGCCCTAATTCTAACAAGAGAGAGCAAACATTGAGTTCATGACCTCCGTACTGTACGTCACTTGCCTTATACAGGATGTTTTTTTTAACAATATACAGGTTGCTCTCTGTTATAATAATATAGGCATACATACAGATGCCCGTGTATTTTTTACGTAGTAATTTTAGTATAAATATACCTTTCTTAAATTAACTTATTATTAAAATAACTGGAATGTTTTGATCAAAAAAACATAGTTTTCATTACGAAGGAAAAAACTATTGAAAATTTTAATACTTGTTTATTTTTTTATTTGCTTAGAATTCGTAATAAACAAACACACTACAACAAACCATTGAAATAAATAAATATTTGCCATAATTTAAACTTTAACAGTTTTGTTAATTGAGAAAAATATACATCCATAATTCAGTTTGAAAACTAGCTGCAAGTTTTAATGAAAGCCATTAATGTTGGGCAAGACGACGCCGAAGTGTGCTCATCCATCAAATGAGAGATTTGTATAATCTATCCATTATCACAGACACTGCGATATCAATAAAACTCAATCCAAAGTAGTCAATACACCATCCAAACTAGACAATACACTATCCAAACGAGACAATCGCTCATCTTATTTCTAAGACATTTGCTAAACATTTCTAGCTCTTCATTATATCCTAACAACAAATCAGTACGCCTAAATCCCATCCGGTTTTTCAGTCCTTTAAAATTTTATGTACTATATTTTATTTTGTATTTGTCTATTACATTAAAAAACTCTATTTTTTGCATTTGTAAGTTAAATGAAAGAAAATAACTCAAAACGTTTAGGAACTAATGGTATGAACAGAGAGTTACCATTTTAAAGAATACATCTGTCGTTTCTTTTATCGTTAATTTTTTATTTACTAGCATCTCGTTCATTGTCCTTAAATAATGTGAGATTATATTAGGTTTTTGTTCACCTATTTCCGACGAAAATATACAGTACAATCAGTACTAGTACAGACAGCTGCATAATAATCAATACACTATCCAAATAAGACAATTCACTATCCAAATTTCAAATATACGAAGTTTCAGAATCTTGTATACTACCTTCAGTTTTAAAAATACAAATGCGATTCCGCATGTACTTCCGAGCATAAATGCATCCTATTAAAAAGTACGTTAAAAAAATATTTTTGAAATCCAGAACGTATACATTCGTTTTGTAATTGTATTGTAGCTGACTGTACATATTAATTTACAAGAATTCACCGGTGGCCGTTCAGATTTGTGATTATGTATTTTTATGAATACAACTCACTGTTAATTGGAAACTTGAATGTTTGAACGATGACTGAGTAATACAATAATAATAAAATACCATCGTTTCGAGATAATCAGTTACGTGTAACTTAGGAATTTATGTATTCTCTTGAAATGATTGAGGAAAATTAAAAATTAAATTTATAGTTGGCTTGAGTAAATCCTTAAGTTATTAAGATTATTTTTAAACAAAGTAATCAAAAACGATGTTTTGAGTGTGGCGGCGAGCCGAAATGCACCCCCAATGATATTTCCGCCAGTGCGTGGCAGGCCCTTCTATACCCACCAACACTAGGATAGAATAAATTGCTATAACTTTGTGGAAACATAATGTATACATTTTATATAATGTATCATCATCATCATCATCATCACTAGCTCACTATACGTCCCCACAGAGGGGCTCGGAGCCTACCCTAATAAGGAGTGACTAGGCCATAGTCAACCACGCTGGCCAAGTGCGGGTTGGTTGACTTCACACATATCTTTGAATTTCTTCGCCGATATGTGCAGGTTGCATCACGATATAATGTATACACCTGAAATAATAGTTTCACACTCACGAGAGGGACATAGTTCGGACATAGTCCGCATCAGCTTAAGTACCGCGTCAGGCCGATATCGGCCTGTTACGCAGTGAGCGTGTTAATGAATTCTACTCGTGAACGTGTCAATATATTTTTTTTTATTTTAAGACGTTATTGCCTCAAAAACTTGTAATAATAATACTTCAAAATAACGCGTTCATACTCTTGTAACTTGACTGACGTAGTCTAACTGCCACGCACACACGTTAAATGGTCACCGAGTGAAATAAAAATTAAGGGCCTGTCCCACCACTGCCTGATAGAGGCTCAGATAGTTTAAAATGACGTCACTGTCAGATAAGGGAACAAAATCCGATATTTTCATCACATTTACACGTTCGATTGTTATGAGACAATTTACAATTTGGTGGGACAGGCTCTTAGTATTTTAAATCTACAAAAAAAGTGATAGCACGAAAATTTGCAAGAAAGTATGCGTAAAATCATCGACAAAATTAACGTTTATTTTATCCAGAAATAGACAAAACTTTCTTGAATATATTAACTGGTATTATTCCAGTGTTCGAAGTCTCTATTGTCACGTAACTTTGTTACTTTATCCACCAGGGGGCGACTGACAACATTAAACTGTCCATCAAATTCTCACTAAAACTACGAAAAGTTAGGAAAATTGGCATACACGAGTTATCATAAGATATTTGCCTTTTGATGTGTTGTTTGTGACAGGGCAAGATAATGTCCTTCCAAGTTTATTATTTATGTTATTTTTTAGACTAGATGAGTTTATTCACCGGATTAGAAAACTTTTATGTAGTAGTGAAGTAGACTGTTTTGGGGTCTAGCACGAACATTTTCGAGAAATATAAAATTTAAAATTTGTACCTATTATTTTGTGCAGTGCCTAATCGGGTGTGAATTACACTAACAAATCTTATACAAACTTTGTCGATGATTTTACGCATACTTTCTTGCAAATTTTCGTGCTATCACTTTCTTTGTAGATTTAAAATACTAAGAGCCTGTCCCACCAAATTGTAAATTGTCTCATAACAATCGAACGTGTAAATGTGATGAAAATATCGGATTGTGTTCCCTCTGACAGTGACGTTATTTTAAACTATCTGAGCCTCTATCAGGCAGTGGTGGAACCGGCCCTTAATTTTTATTTCACTCGGTGACCATTTAACGTGTATGCGTGGAAGTTAGACTACGTCAGTCAATTGTTTTAAATTATATTGTAATTTTGACCCTCTTCTAATATTTTATTTTCATCATAGAAAATCGTCCTTGTCCCAAATTAAACCAGACTCATGACTTTGAATATGTAAAGTAATGAATTAACTTTGAAACCCTTTTCACTTCGTTTGACGTTAGATAAACGTATTAAAGTCGAAAGTAATGTCTTTTTAACTTACATTCTCATCATATTATTACTCTTTATAACAGATCATAAAATAAAGTTTTCTCATTATATACTTGTTTTAAACTAAACTAGTGGCCAGTGTTTTTCTATCTTTCGTTACTACTTTACCATAAGTTTTTTACCAACCTTTTTACTAACCATAAGGAAGAACAAAAATGAATCATCGATTTTTAGTCTTTGCGTTATCAATTTAACAGTAGTAACCGCTTTGATATCGCACGAATGAGCCGATTCCCATACAATACGACGACCAGAAGACAGTTGTAAAGGTCTAATGTCGGAGATCTAATTTAAATCTACATTCTTTTTCTACTTATCGTATAAAGAAAGGAAGGAAAGGTGAGGTTACTTTGTCTGTGGGGTGGGACGCATCGTTAGAGGCAATATTATGTTTCTGTGCGTTTTTTTTAAATATTAGTAGATTTTTGTTAATTTACTTATATTTCCTTTAACCTTTCCAACTAAGCTCTAGGCTTGTTTTAGGATATGGTTCACGACAATATTTGAATGAGAGTTTGAACTCTCGACCGCAAGATCGGTAGTCCGTACGTCAAACCATTAGGCTATTGGTGCTTCCTCTGTTGATTAAAGGTATCTGCAAATTCAAATTTCTATGTGCAGCGGTCGCTTCGATATTTGGGTGAATTTTGGTGGTCGCTTCCTCATTTTTCACCTTATAATACTACTAGCTGTCCCCGTGCGACTTTATGCGCATGAAGTTATGAAAATTTTATTGTTAACACTTATCAAATTATCAATACCAAATGTCAAACTGACATCACATGACAAACCTTAGCTATCTTGTCTCCTTGATGTTGGCAGCAACTTACTTTCCCACATTAGGGTTTTTATCCAAAATATTTACGACCTGAGTTTAATGGCGTAAAAATATGTAGCCTAAAGCGTGACGACGGCTTTTTATTAAAAAAAAGATTATTCGAAAATATGCCATAATTGCTGACAACTTAGGCATCAAAGAAGTGTGTGTTTACGCTTTATTATATTAGTATAGATGAAAACACTCCAATAGTTTCGCATGATCCACAGATTAAAAACCTTTAACAAAAATACATTATTAACGTTTTATTTGAATACTTGAAGACTATAAATCAATTGTGTTGTTTAGACATGAATATTGCTTCCACAGGAAACGTATATCCATAAACAAAACCAATTTATAGATACAGACTTCATAAACGGATAAGTTTCCTTCCTCAAAAAGTATTTCGCTGCGTTTGCCAAAGAGAAATATACGCTAAGTTGGTTTCTTTATCGATACTATAAATTCACTCATCATGATGTAACTGCTGAAGTTTGGATTGGGCATAAATAACGCAAATCTGTACAACACTGCTTAATATATTACTGTGCGATCGTAACTAATGCGTTTCACTAGTGATGCGCATCTAGAGATATCGATAAAATAAAATAATTTTTTTTTTGTTTGTCTTGATTATTTTTGGTAATGCCATTTCATAATATATTTGTATATTTTATTAATTGAAATGTGAATATTGTAACTAATGTTATTTTTCTCAATTGTTTCAGATTAATTAAGTCATTAAGCCTATCAAGGGTGACCAAAGCAAGATAAAAGTGCTTCCAATAAAGATGTGAAACTAAACGCATGACCCCCCGTACAGGACGCACATGATTTCTATAGCCAACTTGACGCACACATCGAATAACACATCGATAATCTACGACAATCGAATACCGAACGTATACACATACAAAAATGAAACTCACAACGAGACATCGGAACTATCTATCGATATATCGAATTCGGCATTCGAACAATCGAATACATCATTTGAGATGTCGAATGAGAATTTTACGGAGTACGCTGAAATACCATATTACATAAAAGCGACATCTATGTCATTTTGTATTGTAATTATGTGTTTGGGTGTGATTGGTAATGTTATGGTGCCGATAGTGATATTGAAAACAAAGGATATGAGGAACTCGACTAATATATTTCTAGTTAACTTGAGCATAGCCGATCTAATGGTGTTGTTGGTCTGCACCCCAACAGTCCTTGTGGAAGTCAACTCTAAGCCGGAGACTTGGGTGCTGGGAAAGGAGTTATGTAAGTATCGCTTTGAACTCTTAAATGGTAACAAGATAACTGGATTTGGTGGGAATGTGGATGTTTGGGAAAGGGGAATTTTTCTGAACGTCGACTTCTCTATATAAAAGGTAGATGATAGGTATTTTCTATTGCTTATTACGTTTTATTTCTATAGAATAAACTTGTTGTAAGATTCCTATAATTTGGAGGTCTCTTGAGCAATATTTAGAAGATCTCTAGTATTAATTTCGTTTTCAATATCGTTTAGGTTTCAACTTAATTCATTTTGAGGTATCAATGCTGTTCCGTACATCTCTATCAGCCGTCATATCAGAATTCACTCCTTTCTGCAAATCCTCTTGTACACAATCCATATTTTCTTCGGTCTTTCTCACCTTTGTAGACAACATTCATTTTTTATTTATCTAATACTTTCTTGTATATCATCTCTCCGCATAATATAACTAATAACTAAAGTGATACACGCAATTTAACATTCTCAATTTGATTCTTATTGAAATGCCAAACAAGTTTATAAACAGTTGTCCACAAAACTGCTTGGCCGACATTCTCAGTCCGCTGCGTCTCGCACAACGGCCCATTACGCCGCAATTCAGTGAGAACGGAGACAATAAGACAACCCACAACGTTGTAAAATCGTGAATATTCATGAACAGATTTGACCGTCTTTTTACCAGTCATTAGTCCTTTACTGTCCAAAACAAAATGCTAATTCTTGATCTCAATTAAATGCAGCATTGCCTTTATTCTTCACTAGCTTTCGCCTGCGACTCCATGGTCCATCCGCGCGGAATATAAAAAAACCAAAAGTGACTAAACTATGTGTCCTTCCATGGTATCCTCTACATCTTTATCAAATTTCATCGAAATCCGTTCAGGCGTTTAGGCTACAAACTCAAACAAACATCCATCTATCGAAACTTTCGCATTTATAATATTAGTACTATGATTATTTTGAGCTCCCAACAGTGGTAGACCCCACAATATTAGTTGTTGATACGCACAACCACAAAGAAAACAGGTGTCAAATGGAAGTCAGTCAGCGGTCAAACATTCAGTCTGTTAAGTGTTTACCGAGGTCTATTCCACTTACTTTTCCCAAATAATTTTTAATATGTTAAGACAACGAGAGGAGTGGTTTTGAGGTGGGAGAGTGGGTACAGAAAGTAGACATTTTATTTTATGAAAAACTCTGTTGTATTTTTCTGTACATATCTTTAGTTGTTAGTTAGTGTTACTCGTAACGTAGCTTTTTAATTGTGAAATTATTTTTGAAATCTGTGCAGTAGTTTTTTAAATATTTCAATACATACAAAAATACAAATCCTTCCTCTTTATAATATTAATATAGATTAAAATGACTTCAATAAGTCGACTGCCTTTTATACTCTTGAAATATCTGACCACCCAATATTGATATGAAAATTTCGCTTCGTCATAACATTCGTTTGTAAAATTATGTCCATAAAAGATCAAAATCGTTGACTAAATTGTCTTCACAATGAATATGGATTCTGAAAGGTTTGATATTGAAAAAAATATCGTTACAGTATGTCACAAAGTTTATGCACATTCGGATTTTTTCAATTATCATTATGTTTACTTTGATAAAATTTTATAACGTAAGTTTCAATAATTAAAAATGGAAAGAATCCATTTATTACTATCGTATGCGATGTAAAAGCAAATACCGTTAATGGATTTAATTAATCTTATATGACCTAAACTTAAGTTAAAGCCAAACCATACTTCATATTAATATTATAAATGCGAAAGTTTAGATGGAAGTTTGTTAACGTTTGTAGCCTAAACAGCTGAACAGATCTCGATATAATTTGGCTTAGACGTAGAGGATAATCTGAAAGAACACATAAGCCACTCACTTTTTTCTTTTTTTAATTTAATGCTATCATACTAATATTATAAATGCGAAAGTTTAGATAGATGGATGTTAGTAACTGCTCAACGGATCTCAATGAAATTTGGCACAGATGTAGAGGATAATCTGGAAGAACACAGGGTACTTACTTTTGTCTTTTAATTCCACGCGGACGAAGTCGCGGGTGAAAGCTAGTAATGTTATAAATGCGAAATATTGGATGGATGTTTGTTAGAGTTTGTAGCCTAAACTGCTGAATGGATCTCAATGTAATTTGGCATAGATGTAGAAAGTAGTCTAGAAGAAACATGGGCTACTTACTTTTTTATGTAATAACTCTAACACTGGGCGAATTTTAAAAATTCTTTCACCATTAAAAAACTACGTCATTGAGTGACATAGGGTATGATTATTACCATTTTTCTAATTCCGTAGTAATATAAAAAAATAAATGCTTGTGAATAATTTTGGCAAGACCGTTTATTATAACTGCAATACATTACCAGCGGACAGGTTTAATTTAGGAAACATCTGGCGTTTTAGACATCAATTGTTTTGGCACTAAACTAACGAGATAGGATGACATAGTTGTATGTGGGCTAAGACATTCAAAGCTTATATAGACCAGGCATAGTGAACAAAGATATTTAGTGGTACTTTCTCTGAAATGTACATCAGTTGTGAAATTTAGTGTCGTGTTCGTGTATTATGTAGTAAAATATTTTACAAAATTATAATAAGCTCTATTTTTTATTATAAAATAAACTAAACATTGTCCCAAAAAATGTAAACATTTAAATAATATTTAATGACACCTATTGACAATTAATTAATTATATTGACATGTGATTTTGAGATTATAAATAGATAGCTTTAGTGATTACTATGTGGAAAATGTCCCAAGTGAAGTGTCAATGCCCACTCTATATCTTTTTGAATCTCTGTGTTGGTTGAACATACGGGCGATGTGTTAGAAATTGTTTCTTTAATGTTGATTTTGATAGAACATAAACCCGTAAACTATGAATTACTCAAGTTTAAGTCCAAATTTTGACATTTACTTTTAGATAGACTTTAGATAACGATAACAATCGTTTAGTTTAACAAGAATGATTTTTTTTAAATTATGAAATCTTTTTAAATCATATTTTTTTATTGTTTTTTTTTTAAAACACATTCGTTGATAAATGTAACAAATGAAATTATACAAAATTTAAAACATAAATTCGTTTTAAAAATTGCAATTTCAACTTTCATTCTAACTAATCTGTTTTGAAATTAACTCTAGCAGTGCCTTTAGTGTCCATCGGTGGCACATGTTGGCTGTATTAAACGACCTACGCCAATACCAGAAGCATGCGTTTAACAACGACCTTATCATAATACAATAAAGTTCAAATTCCTTTAAACAAGTTTCGGTAATAAAACTGCACTCGGACTCGGAACCACAGCTCGTCCTAATTAAGTGCAATAAAGTAAACGTTCGGTGAATTTTTCCTCACGACTGTACAATACTTTTAGATGTTTGTCTGTTATTGGATTTAATACTTTATTAACAAGCAATAAGGTTGTATTTTAAATGTTATGTAGTAATAAATTTTGGAGTACTTAAATGTTGATTGTTGAGTTTATAATAAACTTTCAGCGAATGTGCATTTGATGATCGTTTTGCGAATTTTGAGCTTTTATATTATTTTGTAACATTATGAGGCAATACCCTTAGTGTTTTGCGATCGAAATCATCTGGATTTATAATTTTTAACGATTTAAAAAAAAAACTACTTACGCCGCTGTAAAAAACAACACAATCAGTTTAAAATTAAACATGCTTATTTTATGTTAACTGGAATGCATACATTTTTATGTCCTTTAGTATTTTTAGTCCCTTTCCCCTTCCACTCTTTTCTTAAGAGGAACGGATGGTAAGGAAAAGTGGATTTGACGGTGGAGGAGATGCATAGGAAGGGAAAATTACCTCTTTATGTGCGTCTCCTTCTCCGTCAATTAAGGGTAGGCAACACATCTGCAATTGCGGATGTTTATGGGCAGCGGTCGCTTTCCATTTCGGTGGATTCAGGTGGCCGCTTGCTCGCTTGTCATCTTGTATTATAAAAAAAGTTACTTTCATACCAGTTGAGTTCAAATTAAAGAAACTTTCAATTGTTTTATAGATTAGAACAAAAAAAACAAGCAGAATTTACGAAAACAGCGAAGCGATCGCTGCCCATAGACATTCTCGAAAGCAAAATCCTTTACCTACCGTAACAGAGGACGCACAGTAACCAAATATTTCCCCTACCTATACGTCTGTCCTTCGCACACCACAGTTCTTATAATCAATGGAAACTCCTTTACTGTTATGCTGAATGTTATCAAATAACAACAAGTGGTTGTAACAATTATCTTAACTTTAGTGAACATCAAAACATTATAGCTCTCAGTCACGGCATTTTGACGTAAGTGAAACATATTCATACAAATGTAATAGACTTTTACATCTCGACTTTGACTATAGAAGAAAGGACTAGGCATAGAGCCACCGTTGTAAAAAATACTGTCAACTTTACTGATGAAATAAAAATCACACACATGCAAATTATGATAATAAATTGTAGTGACTGACTAATAAAACATACACAAAACAATACAAATTAGTTTGTGTTGAACCTTTTGTTTTATTTATCTGACGGTTACGAATAGATAATGACCACTATCAGTTTGGAAAGCGAAAAAAATGCAACGCTTGACAGGTCCTGTCATTAAAAGTCAAAGTAACGCAACCTTAATAATACTGTTGTGTGATAGACTATAGTATGATGTAGGGGTTACGTAAACACTACCATTATGTCTATACTATTCTGCTTTTTAATTCTATTTTATTAGGTTTATAGACGTTTTTGTCGTTTTCCCGTATCGATTATGTAATAAAAAGGTCAAAAACTTTCACCTGAACAGTACTAGATATATTTAAAACAACCTTCGATTTATCTTAACAATAAATTGTACCCGTATTTCTATTTATCTGTTGTCGAAGTTTATTTTTTTTCTACCAAATAGACGTTTTTGGCAACTGATTTATGGCGTTGAGATAGAAAGGTATTGGTCTGTCAATTATTTTGTCCGAAAGGCGAAAACATCTTGCGGCGTTTGGACAAGATAGTGTTTTGTTTCAGCGATGATTTTTTTGTTATTTTTATCTTAAAGCCTTTGATTTACTGGCCGTTTTACGAAGCAAAATTTTACTTCAACAAAAAAATAAAATCGGAGCAGTTATTGCGAATATTCTTGAGATCGTTTTCGTAACGTCATCGATAAAATTTGTAGAAGATTTGTGTCCTACCGAGCGTAAAGTACTAACCAAGTACCAACAAATCTCATAAATGTTCGATGACGTCACGAATACGTTCTCGTAATTCTTACGCCAATATTCTTGATAGCCTTCTAGTTAATTTTGATTATATCCAATTTTATTATTTTTCTTTCACCATTAAAAGCTACGTCAACAATAAGTAACAGTCTATTTTTTATTATTTTTAATTTCACGAGGGAGTCGCGAGCATCAGCTAGTCCATGATATAACGCAATTTCCTTCATGTTTAGCAACAAATTCTATTACGTTAAAAGCCATCACGTACGGCTTGTCACATAACTCAATTACAAGCATGTAACATATTCACGTATACGTAATAACAATGTAAATCTATCGATAGCAGTAATTAATTAAACACAAAGCAATTCGTATTCAATGTTGATTACTATATAACAATAGTAACAATTGCTTTATTAAATTCCCAATTACGTATCGTTAACATAAATTACAACGCGTAATTTATTACTACAGTAGAACCTCGATAACCTCGGTAACTTACAAATCTCTATAAGTATAAAAAATAATATGTTCCCTTCCCATTAGAGCCTAAAACCTCTACAACATAGACCCTTGATGACTTAAAACCTCTATAACTTAAAATATTTCGTGTTTCCCTTGGACTTTAACTTATCGAAGTTCTACTGCATATATGGGTTTTGACTTGACTTTGTTCGCAGTATTAAGAAAAAGCTACGTATCCCTCGGGAACCTGACATTTTAGGATAGTTTCTCTACCTTTACTGTTTTTGGAACTTTTTTCACTATCTTTAAACTTCATATTTTTTCAATATCTATACTAATATTATAAAGAGGAAAGGTTTATATTTTTGTTCGTATTGATGTAACTTAAAAACTGCTGGGCAGAATTAAAAAAAACTTTCACCATTAAAAAGCTACATTATCAGAGAGTATCATACGCTAATATATTAGGTCGAAGTTGCGAGCAACAGCTATCTTTAAGTTATTCAAGTCATCTAATTTTTTAAATTCCACAGGTCTGGCGGTACCATTTGTGGAGCTGACGGTCGCCCATGCGTCTGTGCTGACCATCCTTGCAATCAGCTTCGAGAGATACTACGCCATCTGTGAGCCGTTGCGTGCGGGATACGTTTGCACGAAAACCAGAGCCACCCTCATCTGTGCATTGGCCTGGTTCTTCGCTGCTCTCTTCACCAGGTATATATTAATTATTATTTTTTATGTTGTTTGCTAATAGACTGATAAGTGTTTTTTTTTGTTTATTTATTTAATGACTAGCTGTCTCCGTGCGGCTTCATACGCATGAAATTATGAAAATTTTATTTTATTGTTCACATTTGTCAAATTATCAATTGCAAATGTTAAAATGACATGACATTATGGCAAACCATGGCAAATTTCCTTTCTTGATGTTGGTAGCTTGTAGTTTGTGGTCCCTTTCCCACATTAGGGTTTTTATCCAATGTTAACTTACTAAGTTTAATAGCGTGAAAATATATAGCCTAAAGCGTGACGTAAGTGTAGGGCTTTTCATTAAAGAAATATTTATTTAAATATATACGAGGGTGAATCAAAAAGTTCTTAGAAGTGCATATATATGAAACCTTTTTGGATCAAGTTCGATGTTTTTGTCAGTTTGTTCGCATGTAATAAATTTTTTTGTGCAACGAGTTGCTAAAAAGTTAAAATTATGGATAAAAGTACTCGTACTGTGACTGCTGACATCTTACGCCACAACGTAGTGTGTATTTCCGCTTTATTATATTAGTATAGATGTATTTGTTTGACCTTTGACTCAATTCTAGATTGTTAACAAACTTAAGTCCTTTGAAATCCTTATTTTCAGTCAGTAGGCTCTGCCATTTTGTTTGCTTTGTCATTTATTATAGGAACAATGCCTCTATCTATGTTAGTTCTTGGCATATCCAAAAATTCAAGCTTTACAAACATGTCGTAATTTATAAAACACTAGCTGTTCCCGTGCGGGCTTCACCCGCATGAAATTATGAAAATTTTATTGTTTACATTTGTCAAATTCTCAATTACAAATGTCAAAATGACAAGACATGACAATCCTTAGCAATCTCTCTTTCTTGATGTTGGCAACAACTTATGGTCTCTTTCCCACATTAGGGTTTTTATCTAAAATATTAACCCCCTAAGTTTAATGGCGGGAAAACCTAAAGCGTGACGTAAGTGTAGGGCTAATTATTAAAAAAAAGAATTATTCAAAAATATGCTGTAATTGCTGACATCTTAGGCAACAAAGTATTGTGTGTTTACGCTTTATTATAATAGTATAGATAGATAGTTTTGCTTTCATTATTATTAAATTTTGCATAGATGCCTAAATTACCATTGCTCTCTAGATTTGCTTGCATTAAATATTTTAGCCAACTGTCAGTTTAGGAAAGCTTTGCTCAAATTATGTTATTCTCCTATCAACTGGCCTTAATCTAAACTAGAGCTTGTTATAAAATTTTAAGCTTTGCTATGCCATACAGGGTAGCATTTCATTAGTACCTTTTTATTGTTTGTTTTATGAAAAAAGTGTTATTTTTAATGATAATAGTTTGTAAAATGCAACTAACAATTGCCCCCACATCTGCGAGATCCATAAACCAACAATTCCCATTTGTAAGTAATAAATTCCCGCGACGGAATTAGGGGAAATTCTTGTAGAGTACAAATTGTAGGGGAAACTTTGTAAGCTAAGTTAACAACTAAGTTAGTCTTTAGGGAAGTTTAGTAAGTTATTTATTTGTACTTTATAGCTGATGTGTTTCAAATAAGTTACTAGCGAAGGCTTAGATTAAAAAAAACCCTTGTTGAATTTTATACTAATGTAGAACAGTCAGCTACATAAACATGTATACGTTTAGAAGGTTCCAAAAACTTTTATAAGCCCCAGTCCCATAATGCATTATACAAAATAACTAAATCATATAAGTATAAACAATCATACAAAAAATAATAAAAAACAATAAAGAGTTCACATTTACAAATTATTATAAGGCCTACACATATTTTCAGCTGACTGTACATCAAAATTTGCCGAAAACTCGACCACAATAACAAAGTATCTGAATGTAATGATGTCATCGAATGTTACATATAACAAATTTACGTCACACTCTGACGTTAAATTTCTTAATACTTTTAATCGTAGAATAGTGATTTATTTTAATTTGTACCACTGCAATTTTAATTTTAGATTTTTGTAGTACTTTTAGTAGCACTTTTTATCAAAACTCGTGGCTGAATTATTTTAAATCATATAGCATTTATTAATGACTACATCCGCATGCAATTATAAAAAAAAATATTTTATTGTTTACATTTGTCAAATTATCAATAGCAAATGTCAAAATGACATGACATGACAACCTTGGCAATGTTGCTTCCTTGATGTTGGCAACAACTTATTGTCTCTTTCCCACATTCGAGTCTTTATCCAATTTATTTACATCCTGAGTTTAATAGCGTGAAAATATATAGCCTGAAGCATGGCGTAAGTGTAGGACTTTTTATTAAAAGGAGGATTATTCAAAAATATGCTGTAATTGCTGACATCTTAGGCAACAAAGAAGTGTGTGTTTACGCTTTATTATAATAGTATAGATAGCAGAATCAATAAATTATTTTCATCTTCAAATTCCAACAATAAAATAATCCAAGTATTTGTTCAAGTAGTTCTAAAAAATAAAATCCAACTTCTATTCTATTATAAACTTTATGATTCAGAGCATTGTGATCATTATCGCTTGACATTTATGGTGTTACAGAACTCTAATCATAAGATAACCAGTAAAATTTATTGGCACAATAATTCTTATAACAAATTCTGCTGTTTCTTTTAAAGCGGGCACACTTGTGACTAAACTATCGCACAACCGTTGTGC
This sequence comes from Papilio polytes, assembly GCF_000836215.1. Taxonomy (NCBI): domain Eukaryota; kingdom Metazoa; phylum Arthropoda; class Insecta; order Lepidoptera; family Papilionidae; genus Papilio; species Papilio polytes. The sequence goes on from NW_013527026.1 coordinate 4,769,150, forward strand.
GATTGTCGTTTGTTTCGCAGCAAATTCAACTGTTTAGTTGCACAACTAAAAATCAAGTAGTGTTGATGTGCCACGGGTCCGAACGAAGCGATTCGAGACATCGTTTCTCGTGCGCACATTAAAGGAATGGAACAAGTTTTTAACAGTGGTAGAGCCCGCTTTAACATCTTCGCACGAATGGGCCGACTCGCCCGGTGTAATACCACGACCACGCAGAAAATAGGCGTGAAGGCCGGAGGCCTAATTTTAGTCCCTTTTCCTTTCCATCCTTTTCTTAAGAGGAAAGGATGGGAGGAAAAAGTGGATTGGACGGTGAAGGAGATGCATAGGAAGGGGAAACGTCCTCTTTATGTGCGTCTCCTCCTCCGTCAATTAGGGTAGGCAACGCATCTACAATAGCGGATGTTTATGGGCAGCAGTCGCTTTCCATTTCTATGGATTCAGGTCATGCTTGCTCGTTTGCCACCTCGTATTATAAAAAAAAAACAAGTTGCCGTCCTCAGGGTTCCCGTCCAGTTATAACGTAGGTCTGGTTGGTGGTGGGCCTTCAAGAGCAAGGTGAATCGGCAGTTATTGAGCTAGCGCGCTATCCTTCGGCCGCGTCTTCACTTAGGTTAGGCGGAGTCGTGGTCAAGCGCTGGTTTATTTATGTTAAAAAAGTGTGTGTAAAAGCTCATAGGAATCTAAGTGCGACTAAACAGTTGTGCGATAGTTTAGTCAAGGTGTGTGCGCGCTCTTGGCTTATTTTGCTTTTCTAATTTACGTTCAAAGTTTCGAGTTATAAAGATATATTTATATTTTACTAGGATTTTATTATTCCGAGAGATTGAATTTTACATTTGAATATTTCATATCGGCGTAAAAATATTTTTTAAGATCTAATCCATTTGCGTAATCTAAGTGATTTCTACAAACCTAAGTATATCTCATTATCTACATTCACTTTTACTTAGCTCTTAAAAGTTTATAGTTTTACCCAAACAAATATTTGTCTGATTTTCTTTTAAATAAAAACACAAATTGGTTTTTATTAAATTGAAAAAAAAAATATTTTCCGCATGTAAATAATTTTATCGCAATCTGAAAATAACCAACCTCCGCATTTTCAATAAATTCAGACGAGAGCTTTCCTCTTAGCTTTCAATAAGCTCTTGACAATTGAATCAAAAAGTCCGTATTAAAAAGATGGACGGCTACCATTTGTGATTGGACGAAAGTGGTGTCATTTTCTCTTACTATGTTACTTTCTTATAGCCACCTACTGACATTTCTAGGATATATTAAAAAGGAATAATACTCTAATACTGTACTTTGTTGATCCATGAAAAGCATTTAGCATACTAGCTTTTGCCCGTGACTCGGTTCGTACTAAATTAAAAAAAAACGTAATAAGTATGTGAACTTATATCTGTTCTACAACTGTGTCAAATTTAATAGAGATCTGTTGAGTCTTTCCGGAGGTATGTAGTTATAATAACCAATATCCATTTAAACTTTTGCATTAGTAATATTAATAAGACTGTACATGACTACGTATTGTACAACTAAACTTTGGCTGCGAAACGATCGACAATCGTACAACAGTTGTCCGATAGTTTGCCAAAAGGTGTACAGCCCGTTCTTAATATCTAAAAATTGCCAATTTTACTTCTCTCTTCAATCGTTTAGGTATCAATGGCTGTCTATTTACTTAGCCACAGAAATCAACACTTGGCTCTGGACCAAGCACGCCCTTGTTTAGCCAACGAATTGCCAATAAAACGAATTATCCACAAAAATGGGCCAACAATCGTTTCATACGGTTCACCGGATCTGCGAACCGCGCTATAAATTTGATTGGTATCGTTAGACAAAGTTACTGCCGAATGTTGCCGCAAATAAATATAAGTACAACGGTAATACAAACAAATAAAATATACGATAATTCCTTAAACCCTTTTTTTCACTAGCCACGACATGCTTGTCGTGTGACTATGAGTAATAATTTTTCACTGCCGCGTCTTTCTATATGCACAGTGATAAAAGCACGATTTCAAAAGCGGTCTAACCACACTGTTTAAATGGTTAGTAAAGCAGTTCCTTAGTGTAGATTTAGAATTCTAAATTTTCACTAAAAACGCCCTTAGTGTGGCCATAATCATGTGGTAGAATATTGGTTAGTACTGGTAATATTCTTTTAGTTAAATAAAAAAATGTGTAATATTTTGTAACGAATTCATTTTCACCATAAGTAAATTAAAATTTACGTAAACCTATACGCAAATTTAATTGAAATTTTATAATTTAACAATACTAAACCGTTTAGGATGGATGTTTGTTAGAGTTTGTAGCCTAAACTGTTGAAGGGATCGCAATGAAATTTGTCATAAATGTAGAGGATAGTCTGGAAGAATACATAGACAACTTACTTTTGTTTTTAATGCTGTCAATTGTCGTTTGTCAGCCAGTAATAATAAACATAATTTCTTAATTTTACTAAATAGGCTATAAATGGTAAACAAAGTAGTTCTCGAGTTAGATAAATGTATCTTGCTATTGTAAACAATTTTAAAGTTGTAAGTTTATTGAAGCGATGTCTTGGGTAAGTAATATACGGTGAGCCATGTCCGTTGAAGCGGCCATATTGCTTTCTCTTATGTCCTTATAAACGCAACTTCGGAATAGATGGAGGATGGATTTTTATTAAATTCCTTTGTAACCGTTACCATTTGGTTACAAATATGCAGTTATTTTATTCAGTTTTCTACGTTGTTGTTGAATATTTTCATGATTAATTTATTTCATTTATAATTTGGACTTTTTTTTAATGATTTTTTTTATTAGATTTTTAAATCGCATTTAACTACTTTGTAGAAAATGTCACAGATTATAAAATTCGATTCTAGATTATAATTATTTTATATACTTTCACTAACTTCTATGTTTTAAAAAAAATAAATACAGTAATTTTTGATACGTTCGTATCCACGGTGAAATTTATATTATTAATGTCCTTCATTACTTTCAACGTGATGTTAGTTATGAATGTGGAGGTACACCGGTAGAGGTAGACCTAGAAAGAGATGGATGGATTGCGTGAAAGGTGACAGGATCAAGAAGGGATTGATGACTGAGATGACGGATGATAGAGTGCTTTGGAGGTCGAAAACCAGGTGCGGCCGACCCTACAGGAGTAGGATAAGGCAGGGGAGATGATGATGATAACTTCCAACGTGAAAAAGTATTTATAGTTTTTAATTCAAAGTACGAAGACTGATATATTTATTTATAACATCATACAAGTGCTTTTACTAAACAAATTACTGAACTCGTAAAAACCCTTTAAAAGACAAGGTTCGTACAGATTATATACTACATAACCGCTATATTGTATATACTTTGCTTTTAATGTTATTTGAATTTATATAACGTTTAGGAGACTAAGGGCCTGTCCCACAGGCTGATAGAGGCTCACATAGCTTAAGAATGACGTCACTGTCACATAGAGTACTAAAATCCGATACTTCCATCACTTACTCGTATTTTATACGTCGGATTGTTATCTGACAATTAACAAGAATTGTGGGACAGGCCCTAAGAGCGGGCGCACACCTTTGATTAAACTAACTTGTGCGATTGTCGATTGTTTCGACAATTCAACTGTTTAGTTGCACAACTAAAAATCGAGTACTATACCTCCATATAAGGTAATTGGAATCAAAGCGCGACTAAACAGTTGTGCGATAGTTTAGTCAAATGTGCGCATGCTCTAAAATTATAAAATTGTGGGAGAATTAAAAGTTACTGGCTATATTATAATAAAAAAAAAAAATATAATTTTTATTTATAATACCAATGTCTGTAATTATTTTTGTAATTCGTAAGTAATTTCTAAATATTTTAAACAAAATGATTGAAATTCCTTAGCTTCTATCGCACTATTCCGTTTCAAAACACCCTCTATAAATCTATAAGTGTAACTTTCTTGTAAATCTTCGTTACTTTAGATGTTCTCTTTTCTACTTTATGTTCACTTTCTAAATGATTTCTTTGCGAATTTAGACAATAGAGTTAAAGGAAGAAATGCATTTAAAAAAATCCTATTTATTATTTCAGATATACTTTATATTCGAAAATTGAGCTACAAAGATATTTAATGTAATTTATTAATCAAAAAATCTGTCATACTAAAGATCTATACCTAATAGTTTGAATATGAAGTCAAACCACTTGCGCAAAACTTGGAGATTGTGACATTTTTATTTAGAAGCCTTATTCTGATCAGCATTTGGTCTTCAAATACATTTGCTGTATTTTCGTAACTGTGATGTATTTCTTCCTTGTAGTTATAGTATTTTTTTTATTTTAGCACGTAGAAATTGTACCTTTTGCTTTTTCTTCTATTGCAGTCCTATCCT
>NW_013527026.1:4774475-4783225 GCF_000836215.1 Papilio polytes
TAAGGGTCGAATGTGTGGTCGGCTTTCAGAAGTCGAGGAGTGTCGATTATGACTTCCCCGAGAGTTTCGTCTGATAGATAAGTTTGTTTGTAGCTTGCTCATAAAACTATCATTAATTTATTTCTTATATTAATATTTTGTCTGATTATTTAAAGATATTGCTATTTAGTGTATTGATGTTATTTTTATTTGATAGTTATTTTAGTGCCATAAATTTTGCTTATTTATTTAGATAATCGTAAGTAGATAGATTTATTTTGTAAATACGATTCATTTATTAATTAAGATATTTCATTTACAATCAATTTAAAAAAAGTATTTATATTATATTATGCATATAAAGCGTAGTAAATAAAAATATATTACACAAAATCGTTAATAGTTTTATGGGCTCGCAATTTCCTAATAAAGTAAGAACTTACTATATTTTCTATAACTATGTGTACGTTATGGCCTATATTATCAAAATATATAGATAAATATTTAATCTGTTATTTATATAGACTTTTATTACATAATCCCTGATACCTACACAAAATATCACATCAAAATTCATTTTTTTTTAAATATTGGTACAATACAAAACAGGTTTACAATTGTCTCAGAATAAGTATATAATTACCATTGTTAAGATACAATTTCATGAGACGCGGCAGATAGCGTTACTTCGCTGTATCAATTTGTATGATACTGATACCGATACCGAAACAGATACAGATACCGATACAGTAATGGCAGTACAATTGCCGTACTTGGCGTTCTGTGAAATCGCACCTTTAGTGTCATAATCTTTAAATACTATCTATAGTTAAAAAAGTTATCTGAGTCTAAGTAAAAAGACATGACATAGCTACGGCACGAAAACCATCTTGAGATACTTTTGACGTTGACAGAAGGGCGCTAGTGAGCTGTTATTACTTTTTACCGAGTCAGGTAGTATCGGTCTATAGTGTTTTGGTAGATGATGTTAGTGCTACACACTACACAAAAGTAAGTAGCCTATGTGTTCCTTCATTCTATATCTATGCCAAATCTCATCCGTTCAGAAGTTTACACTTCAAACATCTATCTAAACGCATTTAAAACATTAAGATTATAATGAAATAACTGCGATTTGGTACTCATTGTAGCTGGCAGTATTTCTATAATTAATATAAAAATATCGTATATCAAAAAGTACCTTTGAACGTGGAAAATTGCCAAAAATAGAAGCAATAACCGGTGTTCGACTTCCATTATTTACCAGACGATCTGGGTCGTGAAAGCCGAGTTCCATTGTTGAAACACGAGAAATGAACCACCGCTTTGTCACTTATTCTTACTTAAATCCTTTGAAAGCTAACACGAAATGGATGGGCTTATTTTTCAATTACATTTTATACTAACTTTTCTGAGACTGTGTTCGGAATTTAAATAAAATCTAAAAGTAAACATAGGCTCTGTTACTCAGTGATGACGTATAGCTTTTTAATTGTGAAAGATTTTTAAAATTGGCCAAGTGGTTTTTAAGTTTTACATACTTATATATATCATACTTTTTTTACTAACAATTTTATACTACAACTAGCTGTTGCTCACGTCTTCGTCCCCGTGAATGTAAAAAGAAAAAATGCTTTATGTTACTCAATAATAAATTACCTTTGTAACGATGAAAGAATTTTTAAAATCGGCCAAGTAGTTTTTGAGTTATTTCAATAAATAAAATAATATAAATCTTTCCTCTTTATAACAGTATTATTTAGTGTTAAGATTATAAAGAGGAAAGAATAATATTAATCTATTTTTGTATGTATTTGTTTCACATTAAAACTACTAGGTCGATTTGAAGTCGATGTTCACCGTTAGAAAGGTATTTTAACTGGGGGTAACATGAGGAATATTTAAGAATTCTATTGTCAAAAGAATTTTCCAAAAATCATTTAAACAATTATCTTATCAAAGCATTTCACTTGGCAATTTAATTTGACCGTAAAACAGTTTGTCTAGTTACTTGTTTTGTTTGTCTTTAACTATCTTGTTTCAAACTTTTGGTAAAGCCAACCGTTTTCAATGTCAGACTCTAAGCCAGCTCTATAGATATAGATATAGATACGAGTAGATACTCGTATTACTGTTATTTTAGCCTTGAATAATTTTTACTACTCTTTAAAAATTCAACGGAAAAACGTTAAGGGTTCAAGATTCACAATTTAACTCAGACAATTTTTAACTGTTGATTAGTAGTTTAAAAAAGTATTTCTGTCATAAAGTTTATTTAAATTGATACATGGAATTTATCCTTCATGCTTTTGTGTACTTAATACTATTTTTTTTATTTTCCAGTCCCATACTAGGCGTCGCCACATTCACCTACGAGAAATACGACGACGGAACCGAAGTGCCCGTCTGCCTCACGCAAGCCGACACCTTCTGGTCCGCTCTGTTCTTTATTCTCATCATCGCCGTCTTCTTCATCATTCCACTCGGAGTTCTACTCGTTCTCTACAGTGTTATCGCTAAAAACCTCATGGAGAACCCTGTGATCATCGCCCAACACAGCAAGAACTCTAACAATGCTGGCAATGTACTGCGTTATAGGAAACAAGTCATTCTAATGTTGGGTACAGTTGTACTATCCTTCTTCGTATGTCTTCTACCATTTAAGGCTCTAACATTATGGATCATCGTATTCCCACCAGAGACAATAATGTCCTTAGGTATAGACGGTTATTATATACTTTTGTATTTTTGTAGAGTTATGCTGTATCTAAACTCGGCTATTAATCCAATATTATACAATTTGATGTCTTCTAAATTTAGGGAGGGTTTTGTAAAACTATTAAAGATAAATAAACTGATGAGATGTGGTAGGAATTTAAGAGAGAATATGCAGAGAAGAGACACATTCAATACAACCACTTCGACTGGATTTTCAAGCAGTCAGAATGCATCAGAATCTTTTTGGAGGAGATATAGTAATAGGGCGTCGTCACAAAAGTACTTTTTAAATAGAAGTAGTACTAAAACAAAAGAAGTTAAAGAGATATTCGATACTAAAGTGCAACAAGTGAAAGTGGGTGAAATAATAAACGTTGAGAACACAAGAAGGAACAGTATGACAATGATATCAGCTATGAATGAATTAAATGATAATTTAGGTGATATTATAAAATTCGAAGACAAAAAACGTAACAGTCTTAAATTTATAACAACTGTTAATGGAATAGTCGAGAATGGTAGAGATGTACAAGTCGATGTACACGAAAATCAAATCAACGATGAAAAAGAAATAACAGATACCAACAAACAGATACAGATATTGAATTTAGATATCAAGACCAATAGTGTTTATTCAGTAACTTTAGACGTGAGTGATACAAACGATGTTAAAAACAGATTCGTGTGTGTGCCATCGCAAGACAAAGAGAGTAAAAATATATTTGTATACGACTTTAAAAGTAATGAAAGTTTTGTCTGAAGAAAATAATTTTGTATAATATTAATTAAGTTGCATTTGATGCATCAAGAAAATACAGCATTTAAATAGTTTATACAGAAAATAGTTATGTATCGCATGTTCCTATATAATTTCAAAGCAGGATATATATTAGAGATAGCTCGTTAATGACCCAAAATAAGATATTAAGGGCCTGTCCCACCACTAGCTGATAAAGGCTCAGGTAGCTTAATAACGTCACTGTTAGATAAGCTTACGCAATCCAATATTTCCATCACGTATTTTAAACGTTGGATTGTTATCAGACAATTTACAATTTGGTGTGACAGGCCCTTATATTGTTTAAGTATATAAGTGTATAATATAAAAATAAAAAATAATAATGAAATAGACACTGCCTTTTTATGTGCTATGTTAAATATATGTTAATTTTCTATGATGTTGTTTTATTCAATCCTTACCCTTATCATGGAAAGAGGTATTTTAACGCCAGGCGAATGCCTTTCTACGAGTACATTGAGAATTTAAAAATAATGGAAAAAATGAACTCTTTTCAAGTTTAATCTTTAGTATGTTTTGAAACTTTTATAGTATTTTTTTAAATATTTCAATACACATAGTTAAATAAAACACTTAATTTACAAAGAATAGTTATAATATATATAAAAATATTTTTAATCTAATTCTTATGTATATACAGTATGATTCTTATAAGCAGAACGAAAATAATCACAAAAATCTGTGTTTTTCGTTTTTATTTTACAATAAATTAAATAACTTTAGAAATATTTAATATCGCGGAACATTTTTTTTAAAAAACGACAATTTTTTCATTCAGGATCTCAACACAAAACTGATGATACGTCTATGAAGAATCATCCTGTATACATTTCAATTAAATTTAAGAAGACAAATAGAAATAATTGAATTTAAACACCCCACAGATACTTCGGGAACAAATGTAGATGTACAGAATGGGAATCCTTTTAAATGAATACAGATTGCTATCTTATTTATTATGTTCCATTTTCAGCACAAACAGATTTCCTTCACAAAGAGATCATTACGATGAGAATTCAAAGCAAATAAAATATGCTTTTACCTTAAGGTAACTGCCTATACTTGTAAAGTCTTGATTCAACAATTGTCTGCTTATTTGGTTACATTCTTTAACATTCCATGTGCCAAAATTCCCCTTTAAATAATAGAAAAGGACGGTAAATAACTATTTCACCACTAAGAAGAAATTAGAGGAGAAACATTAAGAAGCAAATTGCGTGCAAGGTGATATCTAAGGTTTGGTGACTGAGTTATTTGGAGGACGAAAACCGGCAAACCTGCCGAGAGTTGGAAAAGGTAGGGAAGATGCGCTAATAAGCATTGCGACATAATTTTCACTTGATCGTGGTCGTATGTCAAAGGTCTTTTAAATCAGTTGGTGGTAGTTCTCCTGTGTGGTCGTCATTACACAGATAGAAAGAGCCATTCCTATATGACATGCTAATACAGACTCTACCACTATTAGAATAAAGACCGTTATCAATATGTATTAATACATTTTCTGGAATTATAAATTTTTATGCGATTGTCAATTGTTTCGCAGTCAAACTGTTTATTTGCAAATCTAAAAATCGAGTTGTGTGCACCTCAATATAAGGTCACAGGAATCAAAGCGAGACTAAACAGTTGTACCATAATTAACTGTTTACATTTTTTTATAACATAAGGTGGCAAACGAGCAAGCGGCCACCTGAATCTGCCAAGATGGCGAAGCGATCGCTGCCCTTAGACATCTCCAATAGTAGATGCGTTGCCCTTATCCGACGGAGACGCACATAAAGAGGATAGTCCCCCTTCCTATGCATCTCCTCCACCGTCAAATCCACTTCCCCTTCCCACCCTCTCCTTATAAGAAAAGGGTGGTAAAGAGAAAGGGACTTAAATTTGGCCTCCGGCACCACACTCATCAGACGAGAAACACGGAATTGCTTCCATTTCACGCCTGTCTTCTGTGTGGTCGTGGCGAGCCAACCCATTCGTGTCAAGACGTTAAAGCAGACTCTACCACTGTTAGATGTATGGGATGTATTCAAATAAAAAATAATATTCCACTATGTTTATTAGAGCTAAATTATAGTGAACATTTTGTATGATATTGTTCTGATTAATTCCACGTATTTGGTACAGCTATTTATCAAAGTCATGACAAGACAAAACGGTCCCACGAAGGCGATGTTTTCGGCGACGGATCTCTTAATTAAGTTATTATATAAAGTAACTAATTTAACGTAAAAATATTCTATTATTTGTTTATATTTTTTCAGTTATTTTAGTGATTTTATACTAGAAAGTAAATATAGATTAAAATAAAAATATTTAATATAATATGTAGGATGTATTTGTAGTAAGAAAAGGACAAAAAGACCGCTGAAAATTGATTCATCATCATCATCACCAGCTCACTATAGGTCCCCACCGAGGGGCTCGGAGCCTACCCTAAGTAAGGAGTGACTAGGACATAGTCAACCATGCAGGTTGGTTGGTTGACTTCACTTGAAAATTGAATGATTTATAAAATTTTTACTAAATGTACATACATACCTGCGCGAGTTACGAGTCGATCGGCTGGCAGGCGACGACGCAGGACAGACGACGCTAGCGCTCTCTCGTGTCGGAGTCCAAGACCCACTTCGGGTCGCTGCGCCAACGCACTAAGTAAGTAAATAAGTACACATAAAAAGGAAAAAACTAAAATGAGGGGAAGAAGGGACGGTGAAGATCTTTTGCAAGTCTAGTAAATTAGTTGAAAAGACGTCAAAAAGTCTGAATAAACAAGTCCATAGAAGCTATTGTAATTATAAAATCATACAAAAACAGTCTAACCCAAGTTGTTATTTATTGCGTAGCGTAAACGCAAAATTGGGAAAATTTAGTGCCCAATAAAAAACCTGGAACGAAGGTTACGAGGTTTTATTGTTGTAGAAAAAAGTTTTGTCCAATTCTTTTTATATCAAAACTGGCGATGGAACTTTGACGATTTTTTTTTATATTCTATGAAACAAATTTAAGACTTGCCTCATTCTGACCAAGTGTTGGTTTTCTTATATCGCTTTTACAAAAATAAAAATATGTGTTTCTATTATTCTTAAAAAAGGTTTTTCAACTCTGATTAAATTACTAGATTATGTTAGTGTTCATTTTTACTTACTTCTTAGCGTTTGCAAACCTTTGACTAAACTATCGTACAACTGTTTAGTCTTGCTTTGATGCCTATATACTTTATAGAAATCAATCTATTGTCAATTTAAACCACTTACGTAATAATATTGTATTATACTTATTTTATACGAGCTGTTGCCCGCGACTTCGTCAGCGTGGTATTAGAAAACATACGAACTATGTAAATAACAAAAAACTACGTATCCCTCGGGAACTGGACAATCGGGGATGAAGCTTATCCCATGTATACTCCAGACTTTGTTTTACATCTGTGCCAAATTTCAATAAGATATGTTGAACCGTTGCAGAATGATCGAGTAAACATTAAAAAAGTAAATTAATGAATACCACGGGAACCGTAACTTATCCCGGGATAAAAAGTAGCCTATGTGTTCTTCCAGACTACGCTCTAAACCTGTGCTAAATTTCATGGAGATCCATTCCGCCGTTTAGGCTACAAACTCTAACAAACATCCATTCATCCATCCATCTAAACTTTCGCATTTATAATATTAGTAAGATAGTCAGTGTTTACACATGTATGTAATCAAAGCAAGATGTGTTTATCTATAATTGTAGTAGCATGAGCATGTGTATCTGTATTATTAACGCTACAAAGAAATTCGTTTAAAAATCATGTAATTATAAATAAATAAATAAATGAATGAAGGTGCGCACAAAACTCGATTTTTAATTGTGCAACTAAACAATTGAATTGGCTGGGAAACAATCGACAATCGCACAGCAAAATGCGATTGTTTAATCAAATAATATTATATGTAAAGTTTTGATGCATGTATGTATGTTTCTTATAGTTTGTAGACGAAACTACTAAACAGACCTCGATGAAATTTGGCACAAATGTAGAACATAGTTTGGAAGAACACATAGGCTACTTACATATCTTTATTTTTATTCCACGCGAACGAAGTCGCGGGTAAAAGCCAGTGGAATATTTCTTGAAATTCAGTAAATTTAATTATAGTAAGATTTTAATCTTGTAGAATAGTTTAGTGACAGTTTTTCATTAATTATGAAAATCTCTTGAAATATGATCGCAAGGAAGTGCCTCAGTTAACTACAATAAAGTTATTATTTGAATAAGATTTTGCTCAACTAACGAAGAAATAATTGCAAACCGTAACCACAAATCATATAACTTGCTAAAAAAACACTATCGCACAACTGTTTACCCGCGCTTTGATTCCTATCATGTTATATGGAGGTGAACACAATTCGAATTTTAGTTGTGGAACTGAACAGTTGAACTGCGAAACAACCGACAATCGCAGAACTGTTGTGCGATAGGTCTAATACGTGCGCTAGCTCTTAAAAAGCATTTTAGCCCTTTTTATTGGACAACTAGGTGTTCCCGTGCGACTTCATCCGCATTAAATTATGAAAATTTTATTTTATTGTTCACATTTGTCAAATTACAAATTTCAAAATGACATGACATGATGACAACCTTGCTTCCTTGATGTCGGCTGCAACTTATGGTGTCTTTCCCACATAAGGGTTTTTATGCAAAACATTTACCCCCTGAGTTTAATGGCGTTCAAATATGTAGTCTAAAGCGTGACGCTAGTGTAGGGCTTTTTATTAAAAGAGAATTATTCAAAAACATGCTGTAATTGCTGACATCTTAGGCAACAAAGAAGTGTGCGTTTACGCTTTATTATAATAATATAGATGTTATTTCAAGGTATAATTCTTACCTGTCAGTCTGTGCCTGTCCGCAGCCGCGTTTGTTCCGCATAATCTCCGAAACGGTTGGGCCAATTTCTACCGGACTATCGCTGAAAGGTAGACATAGACGGGCATATTATAGGCTACAGGCTACAGGCGACATATTGCGTGATCGAAGTCGCGGGTAATAGCTAGCGGTAAAATATTTTTTCAATTCGAATCAGTAGTTTTTGAGTTTATTTGTCACATACAAAAACTTCTTTATATAAAGTGTGTTGTTCAAGAGATCAAAGGCTTCACAACTTTGGGAACGAGGAAGAAATTGAGATGAGATGAGAAGGACTGTACCGAGATACCCTTATTTCCGTTGTCTTCTGGGTAAATATTAAATTTTCCGTACTTATTC
>NW_013527026.1:4783265-4785594 GCF_000836215.1 Papilio polytes
GCACAGTTGCTTAAGACTGGGTTTTTAATTAAAACAGAATTACTGGATATACTATAATTGTTTCTGCTGCAAATTGCAGTCAACATAAAGACTTATCTGTACTCTGTACTAATGGAATAAAGCGTAAACACACACTACTTTGTAGCATAGGATGTCAGTAACCACAGCATATTTTTGAAATATTATAAATGCGAAAGTTTATGGATTGATGGATGGATGTTTGTTAGAGTTTTTAGCCTAAATGGCTGAACAGATTTCAATGAAATTTAGTATAGATGTAGAGGATAGTGTGGAAGAACACATAGGCTACTCACTTTTATTTTTTTCAATAATACGCGGACGTAGACGCGAGCTAAAGCTAGTTCTTGAATAATCCTTTCTTAAATAAAAAGCTCTACACTTATGACACGCTTTAGGCTATATAATACCACGCTATTAAACTTAAGGGGTAAAATTGTAAAAAATCTTCATGTGACAAACGTACCATGAACTACAAGCTGCCAACATTAAGGAGGCAAGGTTATTATAGTAACGGTAACATTCACATTTCCAATTTAGATTTTGATAAATGTAAACAATGAAAAAAAGTTTTTATAATTTCATGTGGATAAAGCAGCACGGCAACAGCTAGTGTCAAATACATTTGTACTCTTAGAGCGGGTACTAAACTATCCCACAACTGTTGTGCGATTGTCGATTGTTTCGCAGCCAATTCAACTGTCTGCAGATCTAAAAAATCGAGTAGTGTGACCTCCATATAAGCTTATAGGAATCAAATTACGACAAAACAGTTGTGCGATAATATAGTCAAAGATGTTCCCCGCTGTAAGAGATGAAAGTATAAAATAAATAGTAAAAAATAACCAAACTAATGTTTTTTGCATCTTATTTGGAACAATTGGGAGTAATTCTATCAGACCTTTTACAGGAAATATTTCCCCTGACTAAGAATTCTTAGTTCCGACTCATTAACGCCGTCCTTTGTTTGTGAGATATTTTTATTTCGAGCAAACAAGACAATACAGACCGGATATATTCAGATGGTATAGTAAAATAGTTACTTATATTGAAAAGTCAAGAGCTAAGTCTAGTATAAAATCATCACCAGCTCATTATAGGTCCCCAACGAGGGGCTCGGAGCCTGCCCTAGTAAGGGTTGATTAGGCCATAGTCAACCACGCTGGCCAAGTGCGGGTTGGTTGACTTCACACATATCTTTGAATTTCTTCGCCGATATGTGCAGGTTGCATCACGATGTTTTCCTTGACCGTGAGAACGTCGGGTAAATTATGTACATATGAAAATTTGAAAAATCGAAAATCACATTGTACATGGCGGGATTCGAACCCAAGAATAGATTACAAATCAAGTGTTCAAACCACTGAGCCACCGACGCTCGTATAAAATAGTAGTAAGTAATTTTTACTAAAGTATAATTTAATTTAAGCGCCAATGGCTTAAGGGTTTGAGGTACGGACTACCGATATTGCCGGTATACCGGTTCGAATCCCGCGATTCGACTATCGTCGTGAACCATATCCTTGCACAAGCCTAGAGCTTAGTTGAAATAGTTAAAGGATATATTAGTAAATTAAGAAAAGGCTACTAGCATATTTTAAAAATATATGTGTATTTTATATTTACTGTAATGGTAATTTTACCTTTTCAGGACTTTCGTTTACCTTTTAAAATGTGCCCTAATTTCTTTAATGCAAGGCAGTTCTTTGTAAACTCGTGCTAAATGGAAGTCAAACAATTTGAAAGCGAAGTAAATATTTACAAGATATGGAATTGTTTTTAAGAAATTACGTATTTTGTACTGTAGTATTATCACGAATATTTGTGAGTTTTCAAGTATGTTGTCCTGAAAAAAAAAATAGTAATAAATATAGCCTATGATAACGTATATATACTCAATGATAACGTAGTTTTTCATCAGTGAAAGAATGTCAATGCGTACAAAAATACAAATCTTAACTCAGTATAATAATAGTAGCTCTAAAATACTCTCTAGAAACATAAAAAATTTAACATACGGATCAGAATGCTGGGTTTTAGTAAGAAAGACGAGGAACGCTTACAAGTGTTTGAGCGGAAGATACTGCGTCGCATTTATGGTGCTATTCTCATTGGTGTTCAATGGCGTTCACGATACAACCACGAGCTGTACCAAATATATAAAGAGCCAAACATCACCAAGGTCATCAAAATTGGACGACTGCGCAGGGCAGGACATGTTGCACGTATGGATGACTGCAGAGTTCCTAAACGCCTGTTAGAAAGTAAGCCGGATGGACGAAGCGCGTGGTAGGCCGAAATTTAGATGGCT
>NW_013527026.1:4786163-4787767 GCF_000836215.1 Papilio polytes
GTTTTTCTGTACTAATCACAGAAGCGGAAGCTATTGCATATAGGTTAAGAAGAGTTCACTAAGAGGTTATAAATAAAGGAAATAAAGTGTTTTCAGTTCGCACATTAGGCTGATGTTAGCAGATTGTAAATTACACGAGTGTGGCAATTTGAGTCAACTCAAAGACATTGCTTTTGATTTATTCATCCTTTTAAAATGATAGTTTATTTAAAGTTTAAGAAATTACACGTATAAAGAATAGACCCGACTTGTAGGCTAGTAATAATTATTAATAATTTTATTTTTTTACAACTTTCAAGGTTTTTTCCCTTTATTTTGTCATGTCTTTCTCTCTCAAAACTCTACTCGTTTTAAAATGCGCCCAAAACTTTTACTAAACTATCGTATCACTGCTTTGTTGCGCTATGATTGCTATCATACTAATATTATAAATGCGAAAGTTTAGATTGATGGATGGATAGATGGATGGATGGATGTTTGTTAGAGTTTGTAGCCTAAACGGCTAAACGGATTTCGATGAAATTTGGTATAGATGTAGAGGATAGTCTGGAAGAACATATAGGCTACTCACTTTTGTTTTTTTTTAATCCATGCGGACGGAGTCGCGGGCGAAAGCTAGTGACCTTATAATTTATCATAATAAAGGTAACAAACAATCAATCGACTATTTCAATTCTCCAAATAGCGAACGGATCGTTACAACGTATGTCTTCTCGATTCTTCTTTTGAAATAAAACAGAGAATTACTATGTTTTTAGCAAATGTTTCCGCAGTGGGTACACAAAACTTGTGTCACAATGTCAGGCGTGTAAAATTTTTAGATTAACAAAGGAAATAAAGTGGTTACTCCCAAAAGAATTCACTTCATTAGACGAGTGGAATTAGGTTTGAATAAAGAATGTTTCATTAAAGGGCTCCCACTGTTGTTTCATGCTTTTGCTGTCAAGTTTTTGAGCCAAAAAAAAGTTTATGCATCTCGTATTTATCATATTAACTGGGTAGTGATTGTCGATTGTTTCGAAGCCAATTCAACTGTTTAGTTGCCCAACTAATAAAAGAGTAGTGCCCACCTCCAGATAAGCTTATAGAAGTCAAACCAAGACTAAACAGTGGAGTGATAGTTTATTATCAAGTCCGCTGCGCTTTTGGCCCTTCTTTGATTCAAAAAATCGATTTTAAAAATCGAATACTAAGTACAACATTAAATTTAAGTAGAAATCATGACTTCTCCACATAAATTTCTCATATAGATAAATCACTCCGCGGGGCTGTAGCCAAAAAGGGTGGGCACATAAATTAGCTATCAGCGGACATTTCACTCTGCCCGCCCTAAAAATGACGCATTGGGAGTTGTCAGCAATTCCTTGATGAATTATATTCGATAAACATGACATATGTTACTGAAATGATTAATTTAGATTTGTCGTTTTCAGGAAATATATCATCCCAGTTAGATGTGACTAGGCTATAGTCAACCACACTAGCCCAGTGGTTGACTTGACATATCTTAGAATTCGCGATATGTGCAGGATGCACCATGTTTTCCTTCAACGTAAGAACGTCGGATCATCATCATCATCACCAGCTCACTATACGTCCCCACC
>NW_013527026.1:4787803-4802358 GCF_000836215.1 Papilio polytes
CACCGAGGGGCTCGGAGCCTACCCTAATAAGGGGTGACTAGGCTAAAGTCAACCACGCTGGCCAAGTGCGGGTTGGTTGACTTCACACATATCTTTGAATTCGCCGATATGTGCAGGTTGCATCATGTTTTCCTTCACAGTAAGAACGTAGGGTAAATTATGTAAGTAAGAATATTCGAAAATCACATTGGTACATGGCGGGATTCGAACCCAGGACATACAGATTACAAGCTAAGTGACCTCTGAGCCATTAACGCCCTTTATTTTTATTTATTGTTAAATAAATAATTCACAAAAGTATATCTACATATTGAAGTTTCAAATGCACGTTCAATTTTATTTAACTTTATTCCTGTCTTAGCACAAAAACTAATGGCGATTTATAAAAACAATAGATTCGAATGGCGCAGACCACTTATACTTTATGTTGGAGCAATTTAATTTATTGTTACCATAACTGTGAGTTATTTTCATTTCAGATCGTAAACAGTATTTATGTATTGATATAAAATGCAGTATAAACAAAGTAGACGTTGATATTAATGTTTACATCTTTAAATAAAATCATCCATTCAATCATTCCAATCATCATCATCTCCTTATCCTACTCCCGTAGGGTCGGCGCAACAGGTTTTTGTCCTCCACATAACTCTATCATACGTCATCTCAGTCATCACTCCCTTTTTGATCATGTCACCTTTTACACAATCTATCCATCTCTTTCGAGGTCTACCTCTACCGATGTACCCTTCCACACTCATAACTTCAATCATTCCAATGAATATCTATATTAAATCATAAGCTATAAGATCAAACGCCTTCGTTACGTCAAGATTACAGACATATACTACGCAGGGGTTGCCAACATTTATGCATCAAAGTGCCATTTTTCAAAAGAAAAGTTTAATGCAATCTTAAACGTGATATCGAATAAATTTGACTGCGATTTTTATGTCAATTCCATGCGTCTACTTCATATTTTATTCGTAGTATTTTTATGATTTTAGATGTGTACAAAATGCAATGTCGTATGATATTACGGTACGCGTACCAGTGGTTCCCGACCCCTGTATTAGCGTATTCCGTATAGTATTGAATAGTCTATTTAACGCATATGATTGTACTTTCCGTAGACAGACCGTGTCTAAAAAAATGCTCGTTAATGAGGGAGGTTTTGCCATCTAAGCACCGACCAAGCAGACTGTCCAATACCTTTACAGTAACAGTGGCAAATGAATCTGGCCGTTATTTTATTTTTTATTCATTTAAAAAAAAACTAGCACATGTGAAAACTACTAAAAACAGAAGACTGTTTATGGTACAATTTATACAAAGTACGGAAAGTTCTTTAGTTGGATAAATCTTTTCTTTTGTTATGATTTTTTAACTTGTTGACAGCCAAAAATACAAAACACTTTTTATCAAACTAACACATCTTTATTCAAAACTTATTTACACAAATATATACACAAAAACTCAAAACTATCTGGATCACATCTTGACTTCTTATTCTTCTTTTTCTATATATTTTCTTTAACCAACGATAAATGCCTTGGTGGCCAGTATGCAACCTCTTTGGCTGCATACTGCTTGTCAGCCAAAGAGGTTGTATTTTGCACTCAACAATGATTTTGTATCGTTTTTCATTTGTAATCGACATACCCCTTCCATACGTAGTGTTGGCACAATACGTACTCTTCCATACATCTCTATAATTTTTTTTATTACATTCAAATTATGTCGATTGCTATATAGTACATATCATTTGCTTGTATGTCAAATGATGATTTTTCTCTGAAAGTTTCATAAAAGCTCGCGCGGGAAATTGCCATCGCAGCCATTAAATATCGCTCAGCTTTAACGATATCGCGTCAGCTGATGTGTTCTTATTCAACTAGCTTTTAATAAAACATTTATAACTATGCTATACCTTTTTTTTTATAACAAAAGGTGGCAAACGAGCAAGCGGCCACCTACATCCGACAAAATGGAGAAGCGACCGCTGCCCATAGACATCCGCAATTGCAGATGCGTTGCCTACCCTTATACGACGGAGGAGGAACATAAAGAGGATATATTCCCTTCCTATGCATCTCCTCCAACGTCAAATCCACTTCCCGTTCCCATCCTCTCCTTATTAGAAAAGGGTGGTAAAGAGAAAGAGACTTAAATTAGGGCTCCGGCACCACACTCATCGGACGAAACACGGAATTGCTTCCATTTCACGACTGTCTCCTGTGTGGTCGTGGTATTACACTGGGCGTGCCGGCCCTGCAGTGCTAAGATATTAAAGCGGGCATTACCACTTTAAAAACCACTTTTACCTTTTTATTATTAGATGTAAGAAAGGGACAGAAGACTAGAATTTAAGCTCCGGCAACACACTAAGCGGGCGCTAACTTGTACGATTGTCGATTGTTTCGCAGATCAACTGTTTAGTTGCACAACTAAAATTCGAGTAGTGTGTGCACCTCCATATAAGCTTATAGGAACCAAAGCTCAACTAAACAGTTGTGCGATAGTTTAGTCAATGGTGTTCGCGCGATCTTAATAGACGATACGAGGAATAATATCGTCGTACATTTAATATGTTTGGTGTAAATGGTCATGAAACGCACTAATCGTTGGAACTAAAAAAACAACGCTTTATAGAGCTTACTGGATAAGCCTTCTTTTATTTTTATATGAGTGTCGCGATGGTATATCTGAGGAAGGTATTGGGAAAGGTCTATGTCCAGTGGGGAAATTCACTTCATAGCTCTGGAGGCGATTATAGACGACGGTTCCCAAGACATCTTGATTTCTCAGTCTTGACCAGTTCGTCCGTCATTGGAGCCTATCTTACTACTGCTGGATTCCTTTTGCAATTTAAATTGTTGAAGCATCTGCCGAGTGACAACCAGAAAAAATCAACCCAGCTTTTGTTATACTTATTATGAACTTTCGAGTGTCGAAGTTATTCAGAAAGCTCATTCGTTAGTCTCTGGCTTCATTTAACTGAGCAGAATTATTTAAATGTAATACGACATTAATGACGTCATTATCCGCAGTAACAGCTCTCCGAGTGTTCAGTAAATTTCATTAAATGTAACAATGTAATTGGAATATTTAATGGCCTTGAAATATAATCCTTTAAGTAGGCATTTATTTTAAATATCACCTGAACACAATGAAGGGACTAATGGCTTAATTTTATCTTTTACTAGCTGTTGCTCGCGGCTCTGTCCCCGTGAAAAAAAACATAGCCCCATTCACAGATAAATTACCTTTCCAACAGTGAAAGAATTTTTAAAATCGGCTCAGTAGTTTTTGAGTAAATTCAATACATACAAAAATACAAATATTTCCTGTTACTTCAAAGTAAAGATTTTTATAGGAAAATCAAAGAGTACAAAACATCAAAAACAAACTATTTACTTACGGTAGCAGTATTTCCTAAGTCAAGACGCGGCCGAGCTTACTTAAGATTCACCTGAGATCTTTTCCACTTAATAATGTAACTTAAGAGCGAATGCTTAACGATCCTCAAAGCGTTCAAGTTGCGAGACGATTTTATGGACGTAGAAATGTTTTTAATTACTTTATATAAAGATGTGGGCGTTAACCTACTAGTGTTAAATTATTTCTAACTAGGTTTTCTCCGCGACTCCGTTCACGTAGACTTAAAAAAACTAAAGTATCTAACGTGTACTTCTAGAAATACCCTCTATATGTATGACAAAATCTAACAAACATCCATCCATCTAAACTTTCACATTTATAATATTATTGATAAATGTTTTTAACATTTCATAATGTAACTTAAATTGGTTAAGTAAATTATTTAAAACATTTACCCCTAAGTTTAATGGCGTTAAAATACGAGTATATAGCCTAAAGCGTGACGCAAGTTTGGGACTTTTTATTAAAGAAATAATTATTCAAAAATATGCTGTAATTGCTGACATCTTAGGCAACAAATAAATGTGTGTTTACGCTTTATTATAATAGTATAGATTAAATGTGTTGTTATAAAAAAGATGTTTCGTAAAAGGAAAACAAAAAAATAAAAACTCACGTAAAATTCACATTAAATACGCTCAAATAGATTCGTGAACAAGCGTGTTGACTAATTAAATTGATTTATTATAACATAGATTTAAAATAACACCATTGTGTGCTCTATTACAACATGAGATTTATGTATGGTGAGCTATTCAGTTGACAGTTTTATTGCAAAGTAAATTAATGTGTTTGTGACGTTGATATAATAAAAGCTTTCGCCCGTCTCCGTCCGCGTTGAATTAAAAAAAAGTAAGAAGCCTATTCTTGTTCTCGTTCTGGAAAACTATCCTATACATCTATGCCTTTATTGAGATCTGTTCAGTTGTTTTTGCGGCAAACTGTAATTTATTTATTTACTTATTTATTAAGATAAACCAACAGAACAAAATGACATATATATTTTTACACAATACAATAAGTAACATGCAGTTAATTTGTCTTAATTATAGATTTACACGACATACATAAAAAAATAACAACAACAAAACAACAGTAGACAGAATATGATTTTATCTATTTTTTTTAATTGAACCCAAAAGTAAAATTTAAATTTAAGTGATAGCCTCTCCTAGACATTTTTTAATAAACATCCATCCATCTAAACTTACGCATTTGTAATGTTAGTAAGATTAGTGAGATGAATTTTGTGAAAACGGGTAAAGGCGCCATTAAGGCAAAGAGATGATCTGTCCCCTTCCTATGCAACCCCTCCGACTATTTTACTTCCCTTTCCTATCATTTCTTTATAAGAAGAGTGGGAAGGAAAGGGATGTGAAGTACATTCTCATCCTTAAATCAAGTTTTAGTAAATATCAATAAATGATAATCTTTTGAAATAAATGATACCCTATTTTGAGCAAATTCCAACTTCCTTTTCTATACAAATGTTATTACATTTGTAAATCCTACGTATATCGTCATCGAGTCAATTGTGAATATCAAAACAGACTAAGTTTCCACAAACATCTGTAAAGTACATATTGTTATCTCATTTTTTTCAAAACAAATGACAGAGATGGTTATGTTTTCTTGTTCATTTGTATCCCCAGTGTAAACCCACGTTTACAGCGTTAGTGCGACGTTTGTAGCGCGCCGCAAATGTAGTGAATTATTTACAACCCGTGGGTAGTCACGGAAGAAACGTGTTCTTATATTAATGCCTACCTGAACGCATTCGGAAGTCGCGTTACATGCTAAGCGAGAAATGTTCCTATTTATAAGTAGAACTATACTAAGAAATACATCCCTAACGTATGTAGGGAAATTAGACAGGACGTGTGTTTTAAATGTAAACCGAAAATAGCTTATAGTGTGACAAAATGTGGAACTTGAATTACCACAAAGACATCATCCATTATCATTCACTTGCCATTATCCCTTACGGAGGGTCGGCACAGTATGTGCTGCACTTCCATACATCTCTATCATATTTTATATACATGTTGCAAAAATGAATGGCAGTGTGTATAACATAAAATCTTTACAATAATATTTTTATAATGCAACAAAAACAATATAATAAACAACACTTGTCCAGAACGAGGCAACTCTCAAACTTATTTCGTTCGAGAGAAAAATTGCTAAAGTTCAGAAGCGGCTGTTGTGGAAATACAAAAAGTATCAAAGATATTGTGAATAAATAAAAACTTATTTTATCTTTAAAAATAAAAACTATGTATTCATTACAATATTCAAAAATATATACTAATACTAGCTTTCGCCCGCGACTCCGTTTGCGTAGAATTAATAAAAAACAAAAGTGAGGAGCCTATGTGTTCTTCAAGACTATCTGCATCCATACCATATTTCATCGAAATCTGTTCAGCCGTTTAGGCTATAAACTCTAACAAACATTCATCCATCCATCCATCCATCCATACTTTCGCATTTCTAATATTTAGTATGATTTAAAACTATTTAAGTCCGACTTAGTTTTTAGTGGTCTTCATATTTTAACTGTCATTTTTTATGCCATTCTTTGTTATGGTTACATATATTTTCTGACAGAACTAACCGCGATACTAACGCCTTTCACCAGCTCAGACTATATTTAAAAGTTTTTTTTTAATTCATGTTTACTTTATGATTTAAATATATTAGACGAAAAATGTCACAAACAAAGCTGATATGGTTGTATATAAGTTAATAACGGTGGTCAGTTTATGTGGACAGCACTTCAGACTGACGCTACTTAAAAATGTAAAGAAACGTTCACACAAAGCTCAATTAATTTTTATCACTAGGGCAAAACCCTGGACTCCGTCTACATGGAATTACAAAAAACTAAATCAACTGGCCTATGTGTTCTTCCAGACTATGCTCTACATCTATGCCTAATTTCGTTCAGATCTGTTCAGCCGTTTAGGCTACAAACTCTAACAAAAAACTAATAAACTCAAAAACTACTTAACCGATTTCATAAATTCTTTGTCCATTATAAAACAAATTAGTTACCTAGTAAGATAGACGATTTTTATAAATAGAATTCCGTTCAGACGAAGTCGCAGACAAAATCCAGTAAATAATAATCATGTAGATTAAATACAACCTATTTAAAAATAATGCTACCCTCGTCTGATGTATTTCAAAAACTTTTTAGTTTTAATAAATTCGTGGCCAAATTTTAGTGTAAACGAACCTTTACTCAGTAAGTTGTATTAAAACTTTTATATTTTATAGAGTATAAAGTTACATCGGGGTAATAATTTGAAGATGGCACTTAATTCTGATCTTAAAATATATAAATTTTAAGGTTATACTTAGACTACTGTATGCAATTTTGTGGTTAAGTACTCTACGATTACTCTAAAACAAATAACTAGAATTACACTGCAGTGGAAATTTCTCTATTTCTATGACAAATACGAGATTCTATGCAAACATCATCAGATTTAGGGTAACAGTTTGAGAAGTTAAGGACCCGATTGACTATTAACTGGGGGATTGCAAAAATATAGAGGGCGCTAGTGACATGTCATAATTTTAGTACGATGTATTCCAACCGAAACAAATAATTTCACTTTTGTTTCTTTATTTTTATTATTTATAACAATTAGGAAAAGTTGAAAACAAGGCTCATTTTGGACAGTGGTAGTGCCCGCTTTAACATCTTAGAACGAATGGCACGCCCGGTGTAATACAACGACCACACAGAAGACAGGCGTCAAATGGAAGCAATTCCGTGTTTTTTCTGATAAGTGTGGTGCCGGAGGCCTAATTTAAATGTCTTTCTCTTTACCACCCTTTTCTTGAGAGGATGAGAAGGGGAAGAGGATTTGACGGAGGAGGAGATGCATAGGAAAGGCAAATATCCTCTTTATGTGCGTCTCCTCCTCTGTCTGATAAGGGTAGGCAACGCATCTGCCATTGCGGATGTCTATAAGCAGCGGTCGCTTCGCCATTTTGGCGGATTCAGGTGGCCGCTTGCTCGTTTGCCTGTAAGATATTTGACTGTAAGATTCAATTTTAAAGTAATTGTTCAAGAAATATAAGCTATAATGTCAATAAAAAATCTTAGAAATACAACGTTTTCGTGTATTAATTTCCCAATATCATTAATATCTCGTTGAACATGAACATTCTTTTATAAAAACGGGTCTTTCATATCAATTTAAAGAGAATTTCCCTAATTTCAAGTTACCCAAATTCGATAACGATAACGAGCGTTTAATATTGAAGGAAGATAAATTACCAATTTATTACGCACAAGTTTAGACCAGATATTAAAGATTTTGATTAAAACTTTCTAGACCGTCGTATATATATGTCGCAATCAGAAGAAGAAATCAATTTGAATTTAAGTCATAATTAGAACACGGGCGCCGCCAAGCGACTTTCGTAAGAACTTAGATTATTCTGAAAATAGGGATCGTTGCGAGAACATTGTTTGAACGATATATGCTTGGTAGATCGATGATATCCTGACTGAGGAGTATTGTGAATGTGTTCCTGGAATCCGACTTTACCCATGGCCGCCCACATATGGTCTCGAGTAGTACTAATTATGATATCGTGCTAGCTGAAGCCGTTATATACAAAAAGACATTTTTACCGACATGTAAGTATGACTAGCTTTCGCCCGTCACTTCGCGCGCGTAAAAAAACAACAGTACACTATTTGTTTTTTCAGACTCTGCTCTACAACTGGGCCAAATTTCATCGAGATCCATTTAACCATTTAAGCGGCAAACTTTAACAATCCACCATCCATGCATCCATCCAGTTAAACTTTCGCATTTATGGTAAGATTAGTAAGATATTTGTGAGTTTAGTATTTAAGAAAGCTTATATTAATACTAGCTGTTGCTCGCGACTTCGTCCGCGTGGTATTAGAAAACATACGAACCATATAAATAACAAAAAACTACGTATCCCTCGGGAACTGGACATTTCTCGGAGATTATCACATGTGTAGTCCAGACTTTGTTTTATATCTGTGCCAAATTTCAATAAGATATGTTGAACCGTTGCAGAATGATCGAATAACCATTAAAAAACTAAATTAAGGAATCCCACGGGAACCGTAACTATTCCCGGAATAAAAAGTAGCCTATGTGTTTTTTCAGACTATTCTCTAAATCTGTGCCAAATTTCATGGAGATCCGTTTATCCGTTTAGGCTACAAACTCTAACAAACATCCATCCATCTAAACTTTCACATTTATAATATTAGTATGATTATTATAAAGTATAATATGATTAACAGTGTGTCCTCTGCACAAAGTTGCAGTTCTATGTGACAATACCACGTTTAAGGACCTTCTAGATAGCAGACACTTAAGCTTTAATTTCCGTGGTATTTTGATTTTAAAATCAATTTTATTGCCGCCAACTAGTGGTCGCCCGCGACTTAGTTAGTGTGGAATTTGAAAAAAACCCTCATAATTGATCTAGTTACGGAGATTACCCAGAACAAACGTAGATTTGTAGACAAGATGTTAACAATTACTTTTTTTTTAACGTAAATACATTATTGTGTGTGAATTATTAATTTTCTTTAGATGCTACATAAGGACACAATAATTTTAGTACTTATGTATAAAAATTACGTACTTAAAACGTTGCATTACATAACTTTGTGAGTAAGTAACTTACGACTAAGTACTTTGTATGATTTAAGTAATGTTAAAGTAAGTAAAAGCTCCATCAACGAACATACAAAAGCTTTAAAAAAACACACCAAATTACGTTAAGTCTAATTTTGTGAGCCGCAAAGGGTCGGTTTCCGTGAATATATTTTATCAAAGCTTACTCAGGGGCTGTTAAGCTGGTTGGGACGAGTCATCAAATATCACTTAGTTTTTTTATATAATTTATTACGACCCTAATTTTAACGGATTCTATTAAAGTAATCTAACATACGAGATACGAGGAATAACATCAACTTTACAACGCACTGTAATGTATACTGAATGTACACTATGGATCTCCCTTAGTGACCACTAACTGCCGTTGTGTAACTAAATATGAATAAACGCTGTTACTCGTGATTTCGTCCGCGTGAAATTAAAAAATAATACAAGCCTATGTTACAGATAAATTACCTTTCTAACAGTGAACGAATTTTTAAAATCTGCCCAGTAGTTTTTGCGTGAATCGAATACATACAAAAGTACAAATTATTCCACTTTATAATATTAGTATAAATATAGACAAATTATCTAATAATTGCGATTTCTCTACACTTTGTCAGCGTGGAACACATATTTACTGATAGAAAATTTTAAAATTTGCTTTTTAGTTACAAGTAACGCAAATACATCATGTTCACGTAATCTATCATTATGTACATACTAGCTTTCGCCCGCGACTCCGTCCGCGTGGTATTAAAAAAACAAAACTAATTAGCCTATGTGTTCTTCCAGACTATCCTCTATATGTACGCCAAATTTCATTGAGATCCTTTTAGCAGTTTAGGCTACAAACTCTAACAAACATCCATCCATCTAAACTTTCGCATTTATAATATTAGTATGGAATATGATAGACTTTTTATGGATTTAATTCTTTATAGCGTTAATAAGTCTTCAACAATGAACGAATAAAAACATTAAACCATCCAGGGAACTAACATTAGCGTTTGGCATCTGTATATTACATTAAATTAGCGCCCTCTGTAACAGACGTCAGAACTGTTTAAGACGTGAAGTATTCGTTCTGTTGAGAAATACATTTAATGGACCGTTGAAGCAAAAGTCATAAAGCACTGGATTAAATTAAACAACGTTTTACTAATATTTAGAAAAATAAAAACTATGGCTAAACAAACCAGAAAGAACGAAATTGATTTATTGATAAAATAAATCAATAAATATATACATTAACTTTAGATAAATACTACAGCTATTAAATCATACTAATCTTACTAATCTTGCTTCTTACTAATATTATAAATGCAAAAGTTTAGATGGATGGATAGATGAATGGATGTTTGTTAGCGTTTGTAGCCTAAACAGCTGAACGGATCTCCATGAAATTTGGCACAGGTTTAGAGCATAGTCTGGAAGAACACATAGGCTACTTTTTATGCCGGGAATAGTTAGGGTTCCCTTGGGATTCATTAATTTAGTTTTTTAATGTTTACTCGATCATTCTGCAACGGTTCAACATATCTTATTGAAATTTGGCACAGATATAAAACAAAGTCTGGAGTACACATGGGATAAGGTTCATCCCCGAGAAATCTCCGGTTCCCGAGGGATACGTAGCTTTTTGTTATTTATATAGTTTGTATGTTTTCTAATACCACGCGGACGAAGTCACGGGCAACAGCTCATGTTATATAATGCGAAAGTTTAGATGGATGTTTGTTAGAGTTTGTAGGCTAAACGACTGAATGGATTTCGATGCAATTTGGCATTGACGTAGAGGATAGTCTGGAAAAACACATAGGCTATTCAGTTTTGTTTTTTTTTTGACCGACTTCCCAATAGAAGGAGACACGGACATCAAAGTAATAATAATTGTACAATATAGACATAACAGCTACAATAAGGGAGGTTTACTATTTTCAAGGAATTATTTCGTTACTTTTTAGTGTACTGTTTTTTTTTAGAACATTTTGTTTTTAGTGTATTTTGTTTGGAAGTCGGTTTTGTTTTTTAATTACACGCGAACGGATTCGCGGGTGAAAGCTAGTACTGAATAAATATTTGGAAATGTCAATTTCTCGTCGTAGTTAGCAAGGCGCGGTGTAATATCGATAGTGTCAATCTGTCAAGACCCTGTCATGACCCTGATTATTTACGTATAGCCTATCTATTGAACTGTCAACTCCATTAAGAGTTGTTATAAATCATCATTTACTAGCTGTTGCTCGCGACTCCGTCTGCGCGGAATTAAGAAAACGTGAATAGCCCATGTGTTCTTCCAGAATATTCTCTCACTTGCAAAACCATCGAGAGTATGACAAAACTGTTAAATTCTGCGTATTACGAAACTCATTTATGGCCAGTGCTTATATGCAAGGTTAAAATTGTTATGCTATTCCTAACATGTGTGGCCTGCAGAAGAAAAACAGCTGTAATTACGGATAGATCTGGGTATCGAAAAACTGGTGCGCCTACTATAGGATAGAGGCAAAGAGAAAATTATATTTAGATCGAGTTTCTTTTACATATTTTAACGAATATTAAAATAATGACTAGGTGCCAAAATACTTGTAATAAATATTTAATTGCAAAAAATGTTCTTTGAAGTGAAAATTTGTATCCAATTTGTAAGAACGTTTAAGAATTTTTTAATAAGATCACGACGGGCGTTGAATTTTTTTTCTTGCTTTCACGATTTAATTATTTCTTGCTATCTTTGTGTTTAAATCTATTAGAAAACGCCCTCGTAATCGTTTAGTAGTATTTTAAAAGAGGGCTCACACCTTTGGCTAAATTATCGCACAACTGATGTGCGATTGTCGATTGTTTCGCAACACAACTGTTTAGTTGCTCAACTGAAAATCGAGTAGTGTGTACATCCATAAGAAAGAAAGAAAGAAATAAGAAAATAATTTTATTGAAAAATAAGAGATTTACAATTACAGTTATACCAATTAAAAAAAATACAAAATGTGTTTAACATATGATTAATCTGGTGATACCTGCCACTAGGCAATGCGTATATCGCGGGCATCAAAAACAGCAGGAAAAATCTTTCAAAAACCTACGCTTACGGCGTTTCGGTATAATTAATGAATGAAAAATAAATAGTACAATACGAGAATAAACAGTTGTGATGTATTTAAATAAAATCCCTTATTATTAATCCTTTATTATTTCACTTTTGAAAATATTAATTTCATGAGATCTTTGGCTCCTGCACTGGGTTCCCCAGTGCTGCAGGAGCCAATGCCTTTTCCCACTTGTGAAGAGCAATATTCACAAGTGTCTAAACACAACATACAAAGAAAACCATTAAATTTGCTCATTATGAAAATGACAAATAAAATTAATTACATTTTTTTGTGTGTAAGAGTTTTTGTGCGTCTGTACAAAGGATTAGGAAGACCGAAGAAAGTATGGATGGATTGTGTAAAAGAGGATATGCTTAAGAAAGGAGTGTATTCAGATAGAGATGTATGGAAAAGCAGCACATACTGTGCCCACCCTCCATAAGGGATAAGGGCAAGTGGACGATGATGTGTGTGTAATGTATCGCTATGAATATGTCAGATGTAAGTATATGATTAAATTAGTATCAGATACATATACAATAACTAATGTAAACGAGCTGTTTCCCGCGACTTCCGCGTGGTATTAGAAAACATACAAACTATATAAATTACAAAAAGTTACGTATCCCTCGAGAACCGGACATTTCTCGGGGATGAAGCTTATCCCATGTGTACTCCAGACTTTGTTTTATATCTGTGCCAAATTTCAATAAGATATGTTGAACCGTTGCCGAATGATCGAGTAAACATTAAAAAACTAAATTAATAATTTCCACAGGAACCGTAACTATTCCCGGGATAAAAAGTAGCCTATGTGTTCTTCCAGACTATGCTCTAAACCTGTGCCAAATGTTATAGAGATCCGTTCAGCCGTTTAGGCTACAAACGCTAACAAACATCCATCCATCCATCTAAACTTTCGCATTTGTAATATTAGTAAGATCATGATCAACATGAAAATCATGTAAAAAATTAAAATGAGATTAAACTTTGATATTGACACTGTCCTCGTTAGTTAATGTATGGAATAAAAGCATTAATATCCTAATGGATTGGTATTAAAATAGAACGTCAACCACACCGTGTAATATTATCAATTTTATTAGTGTTCAAAATGTTAAGAAGAAAATCAGCGCAAAACTAGATCATCGGCTTACACATAGCTGTCATAGGGACGGCCTATGACAGCTGTCAATGTCATTCAGACGTCTTAGAATTGCGATTCTGGCAGGAATCACACATTTGTCAAATTATCAATTGCAAATGTCAAAATGACATGACTTGATGTCAAACCATAGCAGCCTTGCTTCCTTGATGTTGGCAACAACTTATGGTCTCTTTCCCACATTAGGGTTTTTATCCAAAATATTTACCCCTAAGTTTAACGGCGTGAAAATATATATAATGAAGCGTAACGTAAGTGTTTATTAAAAAAAGAGTTATTCGAAAATATGCTGCGATTACTGACATCTTAGGCAACAAAGAAGTGTGTGTTTACGCTTTATTATAATTGTATTGATTACTTCTGAATATGGGTACTTTTTAAAAGTTACCTGCCTTCATGTAATCATAATTCTATAAGAAATAAAAAACTAGAATAAACCTCAAGAGATAAAGGTTTTTCTTTGTCCCTATCGAACGTGGGTCATGAATTCCGGTGTCAGTTCACAAATTACTTTATTTACATGAAATGATTGCAACGAATAAATGTACACGCGGGAAATAAAATGTTGTTGTGGAAAAAATTGCTGACAATTTGATAATAAAAATATATATACTTTTGTCTTCGTCAATGTAAAATTATACCGACAACATTTTGTACGGAATAATCGAAATTTTATCTTAATTAAAATACAGATTAACCTAAACTTTAGACCGAATATTGAAACGAATCTTACGACCCCCAGCTATGCTCAACCATTAGTTAGTGTTTGTGGTTCGATAAATTCATTAAATGCGTTTCCGAACTACGTAACTTGAGTTTTACTTTCTTAAAATATAGGTCAATCTAACACTAATGAATCGCTAGGTAATTACAAAGTAAATGGACATTTCAGAAACCAAGCGTTAAACGCTTTACAAACGCCGTTTACAATTTGACAGATATCGAAATTTTAATGGAGTTTATAGTTTAATAAAAATTAATCCTAAGTAGGGTTGGCGACCAAAACAGAATCGAAAAATAAATTGTTGATAAAAACCTTTTGTGCCAACCCTACGGGAGTAAGATAAGGAGAAAGATGATGGATAAAATTTATAGTTTAAGGGTGAGTTGCATCAAATCGCTGGTTATCGTAAAAGTTATAATAGGGTTACAAGTGCAAAAACATATTCTCACAGAGGTTTT
>NW_013527026.1:4803545-4814165 GCF_000836215.1 Papilio polytes
AATAATTTTAACTTTAACGGTAACCGGCGATATGGTGCAACTCACCCTAAGTCTATCATAATAATATACAACGCTGTGACATATTTAAATGTGACAAGATTCGGTCATAATTTTTAGAATTCACAAACTTCAATGGAAAAGCTTTTAAAACTCTAAATTATGAAGTTATAATTAACTCAAGTCTAGGCACAAACTAATTAAAAAGTTATCCTTACCAACAATATAGAAATTTCTGAATAAACTTCGACATTTCCTTAAATTTCGGCATATTTCAGAACTTGAGGCAGTAAAGTTTTATGTCGCCCTTTTCCCTTATACGGTTCCAGGAACGAGTAACTTCGTTTTCACGGGCAAAACATAAGGAAACATGCCGTCCTTCTCTTTCTTTACTAAAAAGTTGAGATAGCAATACGTTTCTCGTGCCGTGAAATCCGACAGTACTTGGGTTACTTTTATATGTTCAAAATGTTTAAAAAGGGAAAATTAGATAGGTAATTTATCCATACTTACTTATATTACTGTAGACCTAGTTTTAAGATTGACTATTATAAAACCATCTAATAATGAGCATATATCAAATTAAATTAGCTAAAAATATGCTATTTAACCGATAGAAATAAGGAACCATCATCATCATTATCAGGGGCACTACAGCCGCGGGTGGGCCTGGGCCTGGTCCAGTAAATTCCTCCATATCGGTCTATCTTGGGCTTTTATTTCCAGCCCTTAATGCCGACATTTTTAAGGTCTCGTTCGACATCATCTTGCCATCTTAGTTTCTCTCTAATAAGCGCTTGGGCACTTTGCAAATAAGGAACCAACTAAACTTTAATTTAATAACAATACTTGTCTCTCTTTGTGAAGGAAAACATCACAATGCAACCTGTACATATAAAGAAATTCAAAAGATATGTGTGAAGTCAACCTGCAGTAGGCCAGCGTGGTTGACTATGGCCTAGTCACCCTAACTTTGGGTAGGCTCCGAGCCCTATCTCTCACAAAGTATCCGAGAGTATCTCTCAATTCCTTTATTATAACCTTTTGTTACATCAATGCGTACAAGACGAAGAAAGAATTCTTTAACATGGTCAATACATATGAATGGTAATCTTAATACTTTCGTTTAGTAAAAATCATAAATAAAACAAGCGAATGTCTGGCGCCGAAACAATGTTTATCAATATTTGAGACATCGTAAACTTTTGTGGTATCATCGTAAAAAAACTTCGGAAGTTACGCGAAATCGTATAATCTATATCTATCTATACTTATAAGAGGAATCATTTGTATCTTTGTATTTATTGAAATAACTCAAAAACTACAAGGCCGATTTCTAAAATTTTTTCATCGTTAAAAAGCTACGTTATCGGTAAGTAACATAGGCTATATTTTAATTATACGCGGGCAAAGTCGCGAGCAACGGCTAATATTTTAAATAGGATAGATTTGTATTTTTGTATGTTTTGAAATAACTTAACTATTCTGCTGATTTAAAAAAAAATCTTTTATCATTTAAAAGCTACGTTACCTGTATTCTTATTATTTTTTTAATTTCGCACAGTCAAAGTTGCGAGCAACGGCTAGTCAGGAATATTTTTGAAACCGAAACGATATATTTTAGTTCAATTAAAAAACCTTATAAAACATTATACATGTAATAACTTTTATTTAGTAGTATGTAATTGCTTAGATTAGTAACTTTATGTAATTTTTAAAGATGTTTCTAACAAACGCTTCTAATAAAAAATCTTTAAAATCATGGCAACATTTGTGTTAATTATAGAATTATTCAAACAAAGAAGAATCGTTTAAGAAATTCTAGAAGTTAAATATTCTCTTCGCATCGTTAACTCGTTAAAGTTTAAAATCAACGCCCCTGTTACGAATGCTAACCATCAAAATGGGAAAAATTTTCAAACCGTTTAAAATTAACTTTTGTTAGTATTACTAAAACTTGTGACTAAAAGTTAGATAAAAGATCTATCGAATAACCATTTTGAAATGTAAAAGTACTATTCTCAACCTTATCTAGATAGTGATAAGGTTCTTTTTATTTTAACTGTAGAATTTCATTCAATATTAGTAACTACTAGCTGTTCCCGTGCGGCTTCATCCGCATGTAATTATGAAAATTCTATTTTATTCTTTACATGTGTCAAATTATCAATAGCAAATGTCGACATGACATGATGACAAACCATGGCAACCTTGCTTCCTTGATGTTGGCAGCTTGTAGTTTATGGTCCCTTTCCCACGTGAAGGTTTTTTCCAATTTACTCATCCCCTATGTTTGATAGCGTGAAAATATATAGCCCAAAGCGTGTCGTAAGTGTTGGGTTTTTTAGTAAAGAAAGAATTATTCAAAAATATACAGTGGTTGTTGACATCTTACGCCACAAAGAAGTGTGTGTTTACTCTTTATTATAATAGTATAGAAGTATAGATGAGTACCAATAGATAGATTTGTTCAATTCAACAAACATTTACTTAAACAGTTTTTACCTCAAATGAAATAAGTATTCTATAATACTTTACAATATTAAGTATTATAAATAACATATTTAATATTAATCTTAAATGTAGAACATCACGGTATATGACTCGTATGTGTAGACTCATCGTAGGCAATTACGTAGCACTCGTGTCGTAGCACATGCTACGCGGACCCAATACAAAATTAATAGTCACAACACGTTTCCGAACGCAGATGTTATCGAAAGGCGATGGAATAATGATTCTTCCTATATACTTAGTTTAGTTATATTAAAAAGTATTTATAAATATTTGATTAAACAAAAGTAACTTATATCTATATCTATACTATTATAATAAAGCGTAAACACACACTTCTTTGTTGCCTAAGATGTCAGCAATCACAGCATATTTCCGAATAACTCTTTTAATAAAAAGCCCTACTCTTACGTCACGCGTTAGACTATATATTTTCACGCCGTTAAACTTAGGGGTATTTTCGGTAAAAACCCTAATGTGGTAAAGAGACCATAAGTTGTTGCCAACATCAAGGAAGCAAGGTTGCCATGGTTTGTCATGTCATGTCATTTTAACATTTGCAATTGATAATTTGACAAATGTGAACAATAAAATGAAATGTTTATAATTTTATGTAGATGAAGTCGCATGGGATCAGCTACTACATGATGAATCTATTTTAGGTGATGAACTACATTTAAAACAAAAATTAAGTGTCTTTTTTTTATCAATTTCAACTATAAAAGTTACTATTTTTCACTACTTTGAGCAATACGATAACAGTTTAAAATCGTAAATACTCTGTGAGTGTAGAGATAATCTGTGCAACGCTACATTTATTTGTTACATTCGCCACAGATAATAAATGTATACACAATAAAGCACAGATAATAAAACAATCTCTCTGTTGCACTATAACATAATAAAAAGAAAGTTTAAAAAAAACTAAAAGAATTGTCACGAATTTTATCTATCAGCACATCTAAACATTGGTTTTTCTTGTTTTTTTTTTTCAAATACCACGAGCCGGACAGCAGTATAGAAACTTGGAAACTATACTGGTCGTAATAAAAAAAACTAGCAATATTTGATTACAGACAAAGGAACAGGTGAAAGTAACTTAAAGCTTGTAAAAATAATAACCCCACACGAACAAAGTCATAGGCTATAGCTAGTTTGTTGTCCAATTTGTTTTTTCCTTAATTGACGCATTATCTGGCTTTATTTAAACGCCACTGTACATCTAATTAGATGGCATGACAACAACAGAATGGCCCAATTATTCCTTCTCTTCAATTACACAGAATTCATTTGCGTTCTTTATTTAAATTTTGACGTTTATTTTTTTGACGTTCGTTTTTCAAAGTGGCCTGTGTTTTGTTATTCTTTTTAATTTATTAGCTTTGTTATTGAAAAAAATCTTTAATCTGTTTTGTTATATCTATCTATATTTACACATAATTATGTTTGTAACGTCAAAAGAAAACTTACAGATTAGTGGAAGAAGATGTATTCTCGTTGCTTATAACGAAAATCGCATTTAAAACCGTTTTGTCTGTCTGTCGGTGTGTCCACAAGCCGCGTTTATTCCGGGTAATCTCCGAAACGGCTGGACCGATTTCGCCCGGACTTTCACTGAAGGGTAGCTGACATAGACGGTCATATTATAGGCAACTTTTTATCTTAATATTACGTAGAAGAAGTCGCGGGCCACAGCTAGTTAGTAATATAATGATACTGCTACACTCAGAGACGTTTATTGTTTACTTAAGTCCAGCAGTGTAGATTTCTGTTACTATACACTGTGGAAGCCCTTTGGTGACCTTTTAACCTTATTTTGCCAGACATTTTTTTACCAAAAAAGTGTAACACAAATTACTAATTTCAGACTTAGCATAATAGTATTAATTTTATTTCTTATAGTTAATAGAAGCATCGAAATTTCCTTTGTATTTAAGTTAGACACTAACAAACAATTTTCTCCTTTAGTAATAAGGATCCCAACTGGCTTTGAGGTTAATAGTGTTTCCGTTAATTTCATTTCGTCGGATTGCCTCTTTACTGTTGTATTACGCCGTTTAGCTTTTAATATTAATCTATTGTTTCTTATTTATACGAAATAATCTTTTCCACATTTTTTTTAAATTAGAAGTTGGCAAAAGGACAAGCGGTCACCTGAATCCAAAAGGCGAAGCAAACTGGCGAAGCGACCGTTGCCCATATACTTTCGCAATAGCAGATGAGTTGCCTACCCTTAATCAACGGACGAGGAGACGCATATATAGATGACCTTTCCCCTTCCTATGCTCCTGCACCGTCAAATCCACGTTCCCCTTACAGCGTTTTCTAATAAGAAAAAGGGTGGGAAGGAAAAGGAAGTAAAGTTGGGCCAACAATCTTTTTCTTAATAATATTATAAATGCGAAAGTTTAGATGGATGGATGTATGTTTGTTAAGGTTTTAAACGGCTGAACGGATCTCGATGAAATTTGCCTTGAATGTAGATGATATTCTGGAAGAACACATAGGCTACTTACTTTTATTTTTTTAATCCCGATCGATTGGAGTCGCGGGCGAAAGCTAGTTTAATATCTATACCAGTATAATAAAGCGTAAACACACACTTCTTTGTTATCTAAGATCTCAGCAATTACAGCATATTTTTAAATAATACTTTTTTAATAAAAACGATATACCTATACTTACGTCACGCTTTAGACTATATATTTTCAAGCCATTAAACTTAGGGGCTAAAAATTTTGGATAAAAACCCTAATGTGGGAAAGAGACCATAAGTTACTGCCAACATCAAGGAAGCAAGATTGCCATAGTACGGTAATTGGTATTTTGACATTTACAATTGAGAATTTGACAAATGCAAACAATCATACTAATATTATAAATGCGAAAGTTTAGATGGATGGATGTTTGTTAGAGTTTGTAGCCTAAACGGCTCAACGGATTTCGATGAAATTTGGTAAAGATGTAGAGGATAGTCTGAAAGAACACACACGCTACTCACTTTTGTTTTTTTAATTCCACGCGGACGGAGTCGCGGGCGAAAGCTAGTAAATTTATAATTTCATGCGGATAAAGCCGCACGCGAACAGCTAGTACATTTATGTTACGAATCATCCGTAATTATCTGACGTTTGTCTGCACTCTGAATGACAAACGAGACGTTGATTTTAATTAAACATTTTGATTGTACTTCAGTTTGGGAATGAAATGCGAATTTGTGCGATGTCCGAATGCAGTACGACAGATATTGCTCTCGTGCAGACATTTAGTAAACAGATACGGCAGGGAACGAAATTTTTTACACCGGTAATTTCTCTGACAGGTAATATTTGACAAGTTTAGTACGCCACCACGTGTTGTGTTGACATTTATCAAAATTAATAAAGCTCCATCTTTTGTTTTAAAGTAAACTACAATTGAATAGTGTCACAAAATATTATAAATGCGAAAGTTAAGATGGATGGATGTTTGTTAGAGTTTGTAGCTTAAACTGCTGAACAGATTTAGGTGAAATTAGGTAAAGATGTAGAGGACAATCTGGAAGAACACAGGCTACTTACTTATGTTTTTGTTAATTTCACGCGGACAGAGTCGCGGGTGATGTCTAGTAAAACATAAACATTTAAATATTATTTAATGATACCTATTAACAAATAATTAAAATACAATTAATTATATTGACATGTGGTTTTGAGGATGTCGACAAAGCGTTAGTGATGGTCACCTGAAACACGCCTCAAATGAAGTGTCAACTATGTCTACTCTATATTTTACTACTCTTTGGTCTCATTATAGTACGACGATCATTGTAGTCAATATATATTAAGCCATCTACAAACTTTCAGTTTTAACTGAGCAATAAAACGTATATGTGTAAAACAGACCTATACAGTTTTAATAAACAGTTACCATGTTGCATTAGTAATGAATTAATCTATAGTTAGCTTTATGCAGAGTACACACTTTAAATTTTACATGATGATATTAATCTTCCAGACAAAACCGAGGGGCGCAACTAACACACAGTTTTGCATGTAATGTTACATCATGCATATAACACGTGTAGTCTAAATTAGGAATGCTAGGGAATATTGATAGCTCAAAACAGTTCGCAACCGCAGCTTCAATAATTCGGTGTGAACTGTTCGTGTATGGCAGCCTTTATGGTCTGAAAATTGTTATCGTAGTCAATATACGTTAAAATCAATGGTAGATACTCGCGCAAAGGTAACTTCTTTTGTACATTGCGTGTGAATAAAATATAACTTACCTCATATAAGGGAATAATAAGGGAAGGATCCTCGCATTCAAATACTTTCATAAAATTATCTACGAGTATTTCGTTTACTTACACTTTATACTAATAAAAAAGTGTAAGTTTGGATGGATGGATGTCTGTTAATACGCATCACATGTCACAGCTATAGAACATAATCTGTTACATAATAAGTTTTGTCAAACGAAGTCGCGGGTAATAGCTAGTACCAGTATAAAAACTAAGCACAATTTTATAGACCAAAGGGAGCCATCTAAGTAACATTGACAAGTAATATATCCCAAGTAACCCTTTTCTATAATACCTTTAATAGTTACTACTTCAAGGGAATTTGCAACTAAACACAATAGCGTAAGGTTCAAATTTCAATGAAGTTTCAAGATAGTTTATCGCAAAATCATTCAATGTTAAAAGTAAGAGTCAGTAAGAAAATCCTTTGGTAGTAATTTTTTCACACAACAGCGAGCTTTATTTAGTGTATAAATAACTTAGAAGATATCTCACGCTAATATTTTACATGCAAAAGTTTAAATGGACTGATGTTTGTTAGAGTTTGTAGCCTTAACGTCTGAATGTATTTCCATGAAATTCGTTATATATGTAGAGGATAATCTGAAAGAACACATAGGCTACACACTTTTTTTTTAATTAATTCCACGCAGACAGAGTCGCGGGCTAAAGCTAGTATGATATAATAATCAAACAGTACGAAGAAAAACATAACTACATCATCCTATAGTTAAATATAGTTTTTTTCATTATTTTTTTTTAAACAGCAAGCGTAGTTCATCATCATCCTCCTCCTCCTTATCCTACTCCCGTAGGGCGCAAAGGTTTTCGTCCTCCAAATAACTCTATCATACGTCATCTGTCATCACTCCTTTTTGATCATGTCACCTATCACGCAGTCCATCTCTTTGTAGGTAGCCCTAGTGATTAGACTAGCCCTAGTGATGGTCAGACTAGAGGTAGCCCTCTACTGGTGTACATCCACATTCATAACTAGCGTTCTCCTTGTAACATGAGATTCATCCCTACGTCAGGCGTAGTTCTTTGTCCACTATAAAAGACTTTTACTATGTATGTATGTATATACAAGGTCTTTACTAATTGAAAAGATGTTTACATCTTAGTACGTTTAATATTCCAAAAATAACCTACTTTGAAGCTTTTATTTCATACCGTTTGAACTGCGGCGTTAAGTAATTAAGTTTTATGCAAAGCTTTCACTTCAAAGCTAGTATTCTGGATAATTAAGTTCGCGGGACTTATTTGAATTGGACTTTAGAGAAAGCTCTAACGGTATTAAGTTTTGGCATACGGTTTTTTCAAGGGTCCAAATGTTAAGGTTTACAAAAACTAATACGTCAGTAATGGTGGTCTTTAAGTTTTCAATGGACGCGGTATAACGGAATTAATTCCACTTGACACCTGTCTTGTGATTTGTCGTAGCATTTGTGTAACCGCTACGGACTCTACCATTGTCGCATCGTGTAGCATTGTAGCTGTCCAAAGCACCGCGTAGCGTTGATCCCCATCTACGAGTATACATACTAATATAATAAAGCGTAAACACACTTCTTCGTGGCGTTGGAAGTCAGCAATCACAGCATATTTTTAAGTAAT
The DNA here is from genome assembly GCF_000836215.1 of Papilio polytes. NCBI lineage: Eukaryota > Metazoa > Arthropoda > Insecta > Lepidoptera > Papilionidae > Papilio > Papilio polytes. Next base: position 4,811,959 of record NW_013527026.1, read on the forward strand.
TCTTTCTTTAATCAAAAGCCCTACACTTACGATACGCTTTTATATTTTCACGCTATTAAACATAGGGGTCAATAAAATGGTAAATAACCTTCATGTGGGAGACCATAAACTGCAAGCTGCCAACATCAAGGAAGCAAGGTTGCTATGGTACATTAATTGTTATACAATGTCTAAGGCATTCGTTGTTTCTTTGTTTGAATTTTGACATTAGCAAATGAGAATTCGACACATTTAAACAATGAAATAAAGATTTTACGAGTATAATTACATATGGATGAAGCTGCACGGGAACAGCTAGTTGTTAATAAATTGTGAATAATAAATGAAAATATTAATGAATTTCTATTAGAACGTAGAGGGCAATAGATTACACGCTCTGAATAAAGCTGCCATGATTGATAAATGGAATTATAAGAAATTCTCTTTTATAAGCGTCATCCACTAACGTTAAATTACACGATCGATCATTAGTTGAATATACTTTGTCACCGATCGGTTGTGAACATTGTCGTTTTGTAATCTGACTAGATATATTAACTATCCTTAAATTGTAAACATAACGATGTGATTTAATATGCTTTTATTACATTGCAACATTTTTATCACATAGATTTTAAATGTTCTAATCGAGGTTAAGCTATCATCTAACATAAACTTTAACTTATTTGATTAATTTTAAATCTGGAAACGAGAGATTCTAACTGTTTATTCTATTTATTTTTGACCGACTTCCCAAAAGAAGGAGGTACTCAATTCGTCTGTATGTTTTTTTTATTATTTTTTTATGTGTGTAACGGTATAACTCCGCCGCTAGTGGACCGATTTTGATAATTATTTTTTTATCCGAAAGGTAAAGCTTGCAGGTGGGTCCCATTTTTTTGGTTGTTTTTTTTATTGGAACTTAAATGCAGAACGGAATTAAAAGCTGTTTTATTTATTTATTCATAACTTTAAATCTACACTAACTAAACTAACTAAGGCTTAATTTTGAGTACGATTGACATTTCAAATTACGAATAACATACTTAAAAAAAAGGTTCGCTTTCGCATTTATAATGTAAATGCTTAATATTATAAATGCGAAAGTTTAGATGGATGGATGTTTGTTAGAGTTTGTAGCCTAAACGGCTGAACGGATTTCGATAAAATTTGGCATAGACGTAGAGGATAGTCTATTAACACAGAGGCTACTTAGTTTTGTTAGTTTTTTTTTATTTCCACGCAGAGGGAGACGCGGGCGAAAGCTAGTTGATTAACATTTTCAGTCCAATATGGTACATGCTTTCAAATCTTAGTGAATATCCTAAAAGAGTGTGAAGAGGTCATAACTTGAATGTGCAATAAACTGTCAGCTTTAAGGCAGATTTTATAGAGATCAAGTGTTGAAAGGATCAAGTATACAACCTATGTTATAACAACTTTATAGGTTATAGTTCATAAAATCGGTAGCGATCGAAGCGCCATCTATGTGTTGAAATATTGATTGACATCGTATATTGAAGATTTAACCAATATTATTTACACCATGTTCATATGCTTTATTTATAACGAGCTCTTGCCCGCTACTTCGTCCGCGTGATATTAGAAAACATACTAACTATATAAATTACAAAAAGCTTATCCAATGTGTACTCCAGACTTTCTTCTAAGACTACTTATATCTGTGCAAAATTTCAATAAGATATGTTGAACCGTTGCAAAATGATCGAGTAAACATTAAAAAACTAAATTAACGAATCCCACGAGAACCGTAACTATTCCCGGTATAAAAAGTAACCTATGTGTTCTTCCAGACTACGCTTTAAACCTGTGCCAAATTTCATGGAGATCCGTTCTGCCGTTTAGGCTACAAACGCTAACAAACATCCATCCATCCATCCATCTAAACTTTCGCATTTATAATATTAGTTAGATAGTTAGATTAAATTGTTTATTAAGCGTTTGGAAAGCCATCTTTTTGAAAATAGCCCATGAATGGAGTATATTATATATACAGTACATTTTGTATGTATGTATTTTATATAATTTTACACGTAAAAATGTTATTATACTCCTAAACTCCACTCCACTACGACACTAGTATACTCAATGGCAGATCCAGGGAGAGATCACGGGGGTCATGACTTCCCCCCCTGAGCTGGTTAGTCAAAGCTTAACAAAATATATTTACATATTTTGTCAAGCTCTTGACTTGACCACGACTATGT
>NW_013527026.1:4814201-4842824 GCF_000836215.1 Papilio polytes
GCACCCGCGGACAAACTAATCATATGGTTTTTCCGGTGTCATATTTGTGAATATGTTTAATTTGTGTATTTGTAAAATTTTCAATAAGAAATAAAAAAAAATTATTCCAAGAAAAAATGAACTGTTTTACTTCAGTTGTAATATGTTAAAATTTAGTAGTAATATTTTTCACTGTAATTATTCATCTTACTAATATAAATACAAAAGTTTAGATGGATGTTTGTTAGAGTTTGTAGCCTGAACTGCTAACGGAACTCGATGAAATGTCATAGATGTAGAGGATAGTCAGAAAGGACACGTAGGCTATTAAGTTTTTTTTTACTAGCTGTTCCCGTGCGACTTCGTCCGCATAACATTATAAAAATTTTTTTACATTGTTTACATATGTCAAATTATCAATTGCAAATGTCAAAATGATATGACATTATAACAAACCATGGCAACCTTGCTTCCTTGATGTTGGCAGCAACTTATGGTCTCTTTCCCACATTACTGTTTTTATCCAAAATATTAACCCCTTAAGTTTAATGGCTTGGAAATATATAGCCTAAAGCGTGACGTAAGTGTAAGGCTTTTTATTAAAAAAAGAGTTATTCAAAAATATGCTGTAATTGCTGACATCGTAGGCAACAAAGAAGTGTGCGTTTACGCTTTATTATAATAGTATAGATTTCCTGCGGACGGAGTCGCGTGCTAAAGCTCCAATAACCGAAAAGATTAATTTAACTAACTCGCTACTTATTCCTAAAGCCTAATTTAGTACAGAAAGGAATGTATCAGTAAAAAGGTTAGGTATTTGCTTACAAATTGCCTCAACTCAAGTTAACCTGCTTTCCCTAGAATTCTTGCTTGATTAAAAGGAATTTTAGGCAAGTATTTACAGACTGTTTGCTTTTATTTTCGGCGGTGAGTTATTTTCATAGAAAAAAATATGTTATCTTTATTCACTACTCGCGACTACGTCCACGTAAAATTTAAAAAAACATAGCCTATGTTCCACAAACTGATAACGTAGCTTTTTAATGGTGAAAGAATTTTTCAAATCGGCCCAGTAGTTTTTGAGTTATTTAAATACATACAAAAATACAAATCTTTCCTCTTTATAATATTAGTATTTCAATAGTATTCCAGTGCCTGGATTGATAGTTAAATGATTTTAACAATGTATGCTATTATAATAAAAAGTAAACGCACACTTCTTTGTTGCCTAAGATGTCAGTAATTACAGCATATTTTTGATTAATTCTTTCTTTAATAAAAAGCCCTACACACGCGTCATGCTTTAGGTAATATATTTTCACGCCATTAATCTTAGGGGGTAAATATTTTGGAGACCATAAGTTGCTGCCAACATCAAGGAAGCAAGATTGCCAAGGTTTGTCAAGTCATGTCATTTTGACATTTGCTATTGATAATTTGACAAATGTAAACAATAAAATATAATTTTCAGAATTTCATGCGGATGAAGCCGCACGGAAACAGCTTGTATTAAATATAGCCTTTGTTACTCACCCCTTTAAACTCTCCCTGGTGTTAACTCATACAAATTGTTTTATTTAACAAGAATAAGTAATAGTATTTTAGTTCGCTAGGGAAATAAGACTTTGTCACGAATATGGAATAACTTTATTACTTACATAACTCAAGTTCATATAAAAGGAAACACCTTCAAACACTTGAATGTATGAATAATAAATCATAACAGTTTCGTATAAAATTTATAAAAGGAAGTCTACATTTCTATACTATTATAATAAAGCGTAAACTCGCACCTCTTTGTTGCCTAAGATGTCAGCAATTGCAGCATATTTTTGAATAGTTCTTTTTTTAACAAAAAGCCCTACACTTACGTCATGCTTTAGGCTATATATTTTCACGCCATTAAACTTAGGGGGTAAATATTTTGGATAAAAAATCCTAATGAGGGAAAGAGACCATAAGTTGCTGCCAACATCAAGAAACGAAGATTGCCATTTGTCATTTGCGCATTTGAATTTTGACATTTCATGCGGATGTAGCCGCAATGGAACAGCTAGTATATTATAAAGACGAATGATTTATATTTTTAGATTTCTGTATTATATTGTAATAATTCAAAAACTACTGGGCCGATTTCAAATACTTTCATCGTTGAAAAGCTACGTTATCAATAAATAACATAGAGTACATTTTTTATTGTTTCTTAATTTCGCGCGGACAAAATCGCGAGCAAAAGCTAGTTTCACATACTTTAATAGCACTAAAATATTTATGATAGATAAACAACAATAAAAACTGTTTATTAAATCGATTTTACATGTCCAGGTTAAGGATTCCGATAGCTTAGATCCCATCTGTGCCCTCGTAGATTGTCAGGTGTCTTTCACCAGAGCTTTGGGCATAAAGGCTGCAAGCGCCCCTTTATGCTTTTCGTTCAGTTTGTATTGCAGTTTAAGGGCGACGTAGAACTCGCCCAGGACGCAGTAATGCTTGAAAACAAAACAAACAAACATCACCAGCTCACTATATGTCCCCACCGAGGGGCTCGGAGCCTACCCTAAATTAGGGTGATTAGGCCATAGTCAACCACGCTGGCCAAGTGCGGGTTGGTCGACTTCACACATATCTTTGAATTTCTTCGCCGATATGTGCAGGTTGCATCACGATGTTTTCCTTCATCGTAAGAACGTCGGGTAATTTATGTACATATGAAAATTCGACAATCACATTGGTACACGGCGGGATTCGAACCCAAGACCTGTAGATTACAAGTGAAGTGCTTAAACCACTGAGCCACCGACGCCCTCAGCTGAGCCACCCGATGCTTAAAAGTCTCTAAGTATTAAGAGAAATCATCTTGATGTTTTCGATATAATTCGCTGTATTTATGCGTTAGATATAAACAAAACAACATCGGAATAGGAATTGCCTTTACAAGTAAACAAAACAATAACGTTTCAGCCGAAACTTGGCCTCAATTTATTATCAATACGTTCTCATAGTGTTTATTCTGACTTGTAGTTATCTGTTTTATTATCTTTATCCAAAATATTAAAAAAACAGTAGTCTATGTGTTCTTCGACTGTGCTCTACATCTACGCCTTTCATCGAGATCCGTTCAGCCGTTTAGGTAGTAAACTCAAACATCCATCCATCTAAACTTTCCCATTTAAAATATTCGTAACATCAGCTTTAGTGAGACTTTATTCGCGTGGAATTGAAAAAAACTGAAAGTAACCTTTTACCGAGATCCTTACGTCCACACTAAAGATACCTTCTAAGATCCATCTATCTAAATTTTTTTTTTAATAAGAGAAGGGGGCAAACAAGCGGCGGGAACACAAAGGTGGTCAACGACGCCCATGGACATCCGCAACACCAGAGGAACTACAGATGCGTTGTATTTATATTAGTAAGAACGTTTTACAAATCAATGAAAATTTCACTGAATGCAACACGAGAATGTAGGACTCTTTGTCACGTTCCTGAGCCAAGAGAGCGAGAGCACAGAACAATAGAGAGGCAAGATCGTCCTTACCATGAAGTCGGTAAATCGACAGACATTTTTTTTAATGAAAATGTTTATGGAAATTAGAAAAACGAGAAAACCAGTACATTATAAAGAAAGCAATATTTTTTTAACAGATTATCAATACTATTTTAGTATCTCTTCGACCCTAAGATATACAATATTTACGATCGACATTACCCTTCCCTACGCCAGTGTACGGACAAGTTTTACGTCCCTCTGTAAAATATCACGACCTCTACTCTGAAACAATTTCACACATCATAATTTTGCGATATGATAACATTTTGAGGTTAGTAGACATTGTTAAACGAAGATCGTTTTTGGATCTTTTTATGTGGTTGATTTTTTATAACTGGACTTATGTAAAATCAAAAAATATTAAAAAAAAATGAAAAACTATAGGCCATAAACATTAATCCCTTTTATGTAAGAAATATTCGTAGTAACTATATTAAAAAAAAAAACGAAATTCTCAGTATTTTCTTTTAATTAATTAAATTTTCTTCCGTATTGACATTATGACAAGCGTACAATTCCTAAGGGAAATTAATTTTCTAACACAATTGCTTTATATTGAACAATATAATCCGATTTGTTTTAATACCCTTGTTATGAATTTCTTATTAAAATTATATTACTCTATGGTATGTGGTTTTATATAAAAATACTTTGGAAAAAGATTAAAAATCTTTTCAGTTCAGTTTTAACCTTACCTAACTCGAATAACGTAAAATAATTAAAACGATTATTATCAACAAAGTGTATGGAATCTTGGGCAAGGGCATATCACTGCTTTCATCGATATTTTTGTTTTTTTTTTCTTTTTAAGGCTACGGAAAAAAATTGCGTAGTTATAGTTTTTTGTTTTAATCTGCGAAGTATCAAGAACGAACTTTATTTTTTTATTCGAATTAAAGGTTGATGCGTCACTAAACGTCATTTTCGACCAGTGTTTATTTACAAATTCAGATTTTTTTCTCGTGAATTTTTTGACAAACAAAAGAAGCAGTTATAAAAGCCAGATACTGGGCAATTAGTAAAACATAAACCAGAACAATTTATCCTCGTCTCTTTTAATTCTGTAATTGTTAGTAAATAATTTTATTTTATTTATTTACTTTAATCGCAGTTGAAAAAATGTGAATTCCATCCTTACAATACAATGAGTAACGTGACCGTGACTGCCCTTACCAATTATTTAATGTAAGGAAGCCATCTATTGACTATATTAGAAAACACAAAAACATTCATTGTCACTTCACCATAATGGGAATGCCACTAAGGGGCTCGGAGCCTAACCTTAGTTAGGGATGACTACGTCATGATCAACCACGCTGCATTGCGGGTTTACTTCACACATATCTTTAATTTTTTTCGCCGATGCGATGCGGGGACCGAAACCGGACTTATGATTATGGTCAAGGGCTAAAATGTGGAAACCACGTAAAAGTAACACAAAAATAGTTGTTACAAATAACTGCCAACTGCACCTAATTAGAGGCGCGCGGGTAAAACCTAAAGCCGCTTAATATTTTTGGCGTTCATTAGTAGACTTTACAAGTGTAAAAGTAAGTACTTTGCAGTTTTTAGTCTCATACAAAATCTAGTCAGCGAGACTGTTTAATAAAGTCCTAAAAGAATTTAACCTAAACTTGTTTGATATTAACATTTTTAATAAAGAGACATCAGTAAACTCGGCTCGCACGTTTCTCAGCAATAAATCTGTCGGAGGTTATGAAGTGCAGAGAACATAAAAGTGCGCTGTATGTCGCTGTACTAAATCTTCTTCAAACAGATAATAGACTGTGATAAAAGTGTTACATTTTTGTTTTGATGTAACATAACCTAAAAATATTTCTTTGACAGATGGGAAGTTAGGAACACACGAAGGTACAAATAAATATGCGCTTTGTTCACATGTTTGAAGGAACCAAAAATAAATTTTTATCGCATATATTTAGTTTATTTCCTCTAGCTAAGCTTCTGTAAGTAAATATTTATCTTATTATTCTTCCTTTATTTCTCTATACATATTAGTAATCAGAAATTATCTGAATAATATCTAACATAACCTATAAGCTTCATCTGTCATTGTAGGAAATATTAAAGTTCAGTGTGACCCTATTATCTCCGTAATAGAGTGCTCAAGTTCGCCACCCATAAAACTGACCGCAGTTATTAAAATCTACTCTTTATTAAATTTATTTTAGGATATTTTTACTAATAAATACTACATTTCGAGTGTTTATTAATTTATTTTTTTAATCTATTTAAGATATAGATTAAAAATTTTATGAGTAACTATGTATTAAATTGTAAAATGTTAGCCAAACCACGAACATGGAGACCGTAAAACTTTTATATTATGAGTTTAAAAGAGATTGTTCGTTAAAATAATAAAAACTAAATTAAAATATAAGCTTATATTTTACACGTAAATTGCTAGCAATTACGAAGCGATCACGCTGTGATAGACAATTAATAGCTCCGGACAAATAACTAGTTTAGCTAGCGCTTCGCCACACCACTAGCATACTTCATAATGAACACTAGCTTTTGCTCGCGACTTTGTCGGAGTGAAATTAAGACATAAACTGTGTTACTCAAAATTATTTCAATACATACAAAAATACAAATCTTTCCCCTTTATAACATTAGTATAGATTAAAAAATAGTAAAAAAAAAACCTTTCTAACGGTGCGACTTTTTAAAATTGGCCCAGTAGTTTTTGAGTTATTTCAATACATACAAGAATACAAATCTTTGCTCTTTATTATATTAGATACATAGTATAGAAGTATAGATTTACACCTCACGACTTTGCAACGTCATTATATTTAAATACGCATATGTAAGGAAAACATTCTGTTTAATATACGTTCCTGTTGATTAAAGGTAGGCAACGCATCTGCAAATGAGGACGCTTGTAAAGCAGTCGCTATTTTGCCGAACTCCGGAGGCTTTAGCTCGATTGTCACCTTATACTATAAAAAAATATATACCTTCCGACTGGTTTCAATTAATATAACTATACTATTTTAGTTTTCATATCTTACGGACGAAAATAAAAAAGTACCCTATAGCATTGGCTTTTGTAGACGAAAGTTTAAAAAAAATGTTTTTTCATATCAGCAACGCCTATACTAAGCTCACCAAATTTTTTTTCAATATGACTTAGACGCACCAAATCAAAATTTGAAATAGTTAAAGTTCATAACAGCGCCATCTAGACTTGGTAGTGAGCACTACCTACAAAACTATCTTGTTATTGCATTATGTATAAGGAACATGCATATTTAAATAAAAACTACCAAAATTTATCTTATTCATGTATTACTAAATAATAACACAACACCGAAATATGCTAAACACAAATATTGAATAATTAAAAGAATAAATCATTTTTAACATATTCTAAAGTAAATAATAAGGTATTTATTTGTTAAATAAATTAATTATTCTTAGCAATGATTTACATTACTTGATGTTTACGTAGAATAATTTTACTTATCCACTTAATGATAATTTAATATTACCCTTTAAGGGCCTGTCCCACCGCGGGCTGATAGCAGATCAGATAGGTTAAAAATGCCATTACTGTCATAAGGTAACAAAATCCGATATTTCCATTACATATTTTACACATCGGATTTTTATCAATTTACAATTTGGTGGAACAGGCCCTAAATGTCACTATTATAATGTTAATAAATTTACTAATAAACATGTACCATCCCATATATAAAGGTCCAGAACAAAACATATGTAAATAAAGCACCGAAAAATCCGTTTGTCAGTAAACTCTGTCTTGATACATAATATTTACTCCATTCGGAACCAGCTTTGATCATAAACATCATCCATAAAATGATTACCGCAAATACATAAAATGCAAATCCATACAATCCTGTAAGACCAAGAACACCTGAAAAACAAGAGCATTATTATAATAAAACATCTAAAACTACAGCATTAGAGTAGCACTGGATAGTAAAGCCAAATTCAGGCCACTTAGAAAGTCGCTTTCAAAACAAAATATAGTAGTATAGTAGTAGTCAATTTATCGTGACAAAGACTCTGGATGAAGTTTTATCACCTCAATGTTGTGCTTTGGATCTATATGTTAAATATACGGATGTTTTGGTATGATCAGTCTAGTGTGTTTCTTGTCTATTCTACAGTTTTACTCCAAGACAGATATCTGATTTGGGTTTACTACCCAAAAACTCATCTCTAAAGTATAAAATAATCGTTTTTAGTGAATTTTATGAAAAATATTATATGCTTGTCATATTTAAGTTACAATTGAAGTATAAAACAAAGTTTTTACCAGCAGTGGAACCCGATAACGCAGCCATAGATGTTCTACAATACTCGACGACTGCTGCATTATTTCTGAGTGCCGCATCGCTATATACTATCGGCCCTGGTTTATTGTCCTTTGATTTAACAATCCCCGACATTTTTATTACTAAATTGTTTAATTTGTAAACTAAAAGCAATGTTCCTTTGCTCGCTTTATCGACAACTGACAGCTGTCAGGGACAGTGACAATCACAGATAAAATTGGTGATCACCACTTTTAAAATATTAGAACAGATAAACTATATTTGGAATCTACTCTTCCAAGGTTGTTTATTTTATTGTAAAGGTAGTTAAACCGTGTTTAATGTCTCCTTTTCTAAAAGTCATAATCTTGTTACTGCATAAACTCAAAATTTAGTCTAAAAATAACACAAACGGGCGTTTTTATATGACATACAATAGTAAACATCGCGCTATAACCTCTAGTGCATAATTTAGAAGCCCATAGAGCCGATGAACTACCAATACATCTCGTTTAAATGCCATTGTATATACATTTTTCATATACTGTTCTTTTTGCATAAGTAACTCACACATTCATACAAGATTTGAGTTTGACACACTCACACATTGATAACATTCTGTGGTAATTTTTCGCGGCATCAAGCGTCGGTGAACTTATTTTGTATTCAATTATATTAATCAAGTTTAATATTCTACTATTTTATGTGTTAACATTAATGCTTAGAAAAAAAGCCGCCAAAAATAAGTTAAACAGGATAGTTTGTGTAAGTTTTTCGTCATTTTCTTGATTATAAAAATATCATGGCGCGTGGATGACACTTACAGAGGGTTCCTATTCGGAACAAAATAGGACTTTGCTCAAAACATAATTTAACGTTGGAGATTTTGTGAAATGTTTGGGATCCTGTGTGTAGTAAGCATTTTGAAATTGCAACTTTTAAGTTTATACGCGTTGAAACAAATTTGTTAAAATAAAAATTAAGTTTCCGATTCGAGACTTGGTGCTAAATTACTTTTGCCCACCCGTTTGGTTCGTGTGCAACCATTATGTTCGGAGGACATTGTAATACCACAACGTCATGGTAACTAACGTATCTAAAATGAATTGGCATAAAAACTCTCTAAAGTTTATTAAAACGGTTCATTTTTTGTGAATAATTCAATAACCTAGCTGACACTGAGTATAACTTCATTTCGTTTCTTTTGTTTCAGCCGAAGGTTGTAGAAAATTTCTACATTACTCTATTTAATTCGCCTACTTTGGTTTTATTTTTACTATTCTCATGTTGACATTTATTTGCAATTGAAAATTTACATCGAAATTTTTATCGACGATTTTGTTGAATGAAATTACGTCAGTGTCCTAATTTAAATTCTAAATGACTTGTAACCGCCGACAATGGACGAATCAGAGGATAATTTGAGTGCTGAGGATATAAAATATGTTGACAGTACAAGTTTTGTTAAAAACAAATCTAAAAAGAAGTCACTTGTTGAGAGAGAATTGGAAACAAGTTTGACAGCCAGAGTGACTTCTCCTATAACAAATTGGGAGAGTAGTACCAGCCGCTATGGGAGAGCTCGTAGGCTTAAATCGGAGATAGACTCCAGTGATTCAGAGAGATCAGTTACAAAAAGTATAAAATCACCGAAGATTGACAGATCACCAGTTCAAATACAATCACCTGTATATAAAATGCATGCATCAAATTCACCAATAAGTATGGAAAGTTTAAAGCAAACAGAAAATAAACTTGAAACACAAATTGAGAATATTTACAATGAAAATATATCATTAAGTCGTTTTGGTACAGATGAGAAAAAAATTCTATCACCCGCTAAAAAGTTTCCTAAAGTATACATAAGACAGGATTTGATTCAAAGTAAGGAGAAGGATAAAGAGGAGACAATAACATTAATAAAAACACTTTTTTCCCCTGTTAAAATAAATAAACCATCAACACATATAGGTGTTTTAGAAAGGTCTTCAGAGAAATATAGCTTAGGTACAAAACACCTTGATACATCATCTGTGGTAAAAACATTAGATTTTGATGCCAAGAAAAAGAAAAAAGAAATCATAGATAATAAAATGACTTTATCAAAGAGTGAGATATTTGACATGGAGGCTAAATGTGAATATCAAGTGGGAGATTTGGCATGGGCTAGAATGGGCACATATCCATTCTGGCCTTGCATTATCACTAGAGATCCTGGCAGTGGGACATTTGTAAAGAAAAAATGTAAGTAATTAACTCACAATTATTAGCTCACTATACATCATCACTGAGCTGCTCGGAATCTTACCTAAGATAATGGTGACTAGGCCATAGTCAGCCTCTCAAGCCCACTGCGGGTTGATTTCACACATATCTTTGAATTTCTTCACAGCTACATGCAGGTTGCATCACTATGCTTTCGTCAAATGCCATTTTGATTAACTATTATTTGTATTTTTTTTTTAATTTCACATATATATACAATATAAGTTCGGAAAATTTCAACTTTAACACCAGACTATACAATTGCAAGGTACAACTTAGTATATTGCCAAATACTCATGAAATTCTATAAAGCCAATATCTTGTGTAATTGATTTTTACTTTTTTTACAAGCTGCTTGTGAGTCAGGACATCCATATGATTGTAAGTTATAATAACTAATATAAATGCGAAAGTTTAGATGAATGGATGTTTGTTAGTTTGTAGCCTAAACAGCTCAACAAATCTTGATAAAATTTTGTAAAGGTGTGCCAGCTCGTTTCTTACGATCTACTAGCAGCACTATGGGATTGATATGTCTTTCCCAAGACAAAAATCCCCCTTTACCTAACTAAGATTTAAAAAAAAAAGTGTAGAGGACCATCTGGAAGGGAACATAGGCTACTCACACTACTCTGAGCGAACAAAGTTGCGGACAAAAGTTACTTTACAATAAATGAAATTGTCAGCCTCTGCCTGTTTTGTCATGTCCATTGAATCCAACTATAATTCCATTAGTTTCTTTTGGCCACAGTTTATAAAACATTGCTTATATATTTGGCTGTGGAATCTAAAAATAAACCTATTTACAATGACTTCATATAATTTTATGTACTGTAAATTTTATGTAAACATTTGATAATGTGGAATGTTTGAAAAATGTAGGTAACATTAAATTAAACCTTATCTTATATTTATAGTAATATCTCAACTAAAACATGGTCTCTAAATTATGCAATAATTTTATGATTGCTGTTGCTCGCGACTTCGCCTGCGTGAAATTAAAAAAACAATAAAAAAGATAGCCTATGTTACTCACAGATATATTACCTTTCTAACAGTGAAAGGGTTTTTTAAATCTGCCCTATCGTTTTTACGTGAATTGAATACAAAAATACAAATCATTCTTCTTACTGATTACAACTTGTTTATATAGATTTCGAATACTAAATGTATTTTGTTATCAAATCATTTATATCTTGTCTGAGAGGTTCGTAGTCTACCCTATGTTAGGGGTGCTAGGCTATAGTCAATCATTGCATTGAGTGTTGACTTCACATATCTTTAAAATTCATTGCAGATATGTACAGATTTAAAATAAAAAGTAACACTGCAATGATTAAATGAGGGTTGTGCTTTACCTAATTGATAATGTAAATTTAAAACTAAAATAAAAAAAAAACATTTTTTTTCGCAGTATTGGGACGATCTGAACGTGATATCTTGCATGTCACATTCCTGGGTGACAATGGTCGACGTGGATGGATAATGCACAACATGCTACGGAAGTTTTTAGGACAACTAGAGTTTGAAACTGCTAGAGAAAACTTTACATCAGAGGTAAGAATGATTTATTAATTCTAATAGTGTAATTTGTTTCATGAAATAAATAATATATATGAACTATTCATTTGTTAATTGATTTAAAATTTGCAGGAAAAGAAACGGGATCCAAGGTTGTATGCAGCCTTCTTTATATCAGAGAAGAAACAATCTCAATGGGCAATATCAGTTGAAGAAGGGGAAACTTTACTACGTGAACCAAAAAGGCTAAGAATAGATTTATTACGTGATATGCTAGGAAATGTCAAGTCTAAAACAGCAAAAATAGAAAAAAGGATAACAAGAACTAACAGTGATGTTTCATTAAGTGAGAGCTTATATGATACTTTATTTTCTGAAGATGATACAAAAACGAATGATAATGAACGTTCTAAAAGCAAAACAAGAAATAAATCTTTAGATGTATCAGAAGTTGTGACAGCTTGTTTAGATAATATGGCTGCAAAAACTGGTATAACTAAAATACAAAAACAATCACATATGGATAGATGGTTACAAAAAGCTAAATCAAAAACGCCAGAGAAATCTTATCATAAATCGCAAAGTAAAACAGACAAAGATAGCAAATCTAATAGCAAACAAAAAACCAATGAACACTGTCCAAGAAGATCTCTCAGTCTTAGAAGATCTTTAAAAGAATCTCATGATATAATTGAAGTTAAATTATTATCACATCAAAATGAACATGATTATAGTAAAAAGATTTGTGAAGAATTTACTAACCCTGTTAATGATAAAGGAAACAATATAAAAAAAGAAGCAAATGAACACCAAGGAATCGCATTAAATGAATCCCAAAATGTAACATTATCAGAAAATATTACTGATTCAATAAAAAATCAAGACGATTTTGAGGATAATTTAGTAAAAAATCAATTAATTCAATCGGAAAACGATTCGATTCCAACTAGACTAAATGACTTTGAATTAACGCAAATAGATTTAAATGGTGAAGTACAAGATAAAAAAATAAATAAGGAAACATTGCCAGAATGCATAGATAAAGTTTTTTTTAATGGATGTGAAGATGTCACATGTGTTTTAGAAAATAAAGAATCTGTAGATATAGAAAATAATGATAATAAAATAATAGAATCGGAGTCTAATTTTGAAGACGAACGTATTGTTAGTGTATCTAATATAGAAAATATACAAAGTAACGGAAGTATAGAAATTGATGAATTTGAGAAAAATCATGTTGAAATAAAGAAAATAGACAGTGATAAGTCAAAGAGTGTATTTAATAAAAATCTATGTGATTCCAATGAAAGAGATTCAAAAGTTATGCATTTAACAAAAAATCGTGAACATTTTGAAGATTTAACGAAATCACATAATGATTTATCAAACGAAAAAATAAGTGAATTCGTTAATACAGAAATGGATGGAGAAAATTTAAATAAGCCAGAGAAATGTAAAAATCTAGACCACTTTCAGGCAGAGAATGATAGATCTATAAATATGCCAGATAAGAATTTATGTAATATCAATGACATAGAAATGAATGAAGAAATTATAGCTGTGCCAGATAATAGTGAAAATCATGATTTAATTCAGACAGAGATTGAGAAATCAAAAAGTGTAGTAGACGAGAATTTATACGAATCAAATGACATAGAAATGTTAGAGAATTGTGAAAATCAAGATTTTAATACAATCAGTACTTGTACAACTGTTTGCGAATCAATAGAATTGACCAAAACAAAGAGATTAAGAGATTTTAAGAATAAACAGACATCAGAATCACAAGAAAGTGAGGAATTTAGTGAAAGCAAATCTTTAAAAGATGAACAAACAGAAAATCAAGTTTCACTAGAGAATATTGATAAATTCAATAATGTTAATGTGAAATCAATTAAACGTAATGATAGTGATGTCCCAAATTCTTTTTCAAGTGGCTACTCTAGTTCGATTCCTGACGAAAATGACGATGAAAATGTACATATTTATGTTAAGGAAATTTCTTCAAATGTAAATGAAAATGGTGAAAACGATTCTACCTTGACTGAAGAAAAAATGTCAAACTGTAAAATGACAAATTTACCTGAAGTTGTAAGAGAGATTGACGTTTTAAATGAAGTAAATAATATAACTGAAAGTAAAGAAGTTGGTGAACTACACAATGTTTGTGAAGATACAGAACTTAATGTGAATGACAATTCAGATCAAAAACATACTAAAGAAGAAAATAATGCCATAGAAGTTTTTAGTAAAGAAACAAGCAATTCGGAAAATCGGTCATCCAAAAGTTCTAATTCAGACGTAGTATCAATAAATTCTGAAAATGCAGAAGACTCAAGTTCAAATACTCCTTATTCTGAGTTGGATAAAGATACGAAAACAGAAGAGAACGAACCAAATATAGAAGAATCACAAAAAAACAATTGGAAAGTAAAAAAGGTTATTGACAGTAATAAAACATTAAGAATGACATTAGACAGGACTGAAAAGAAAACGACTAAATCATCCAAAAATGAACTAGATGATCCTGAATTTTTGAAATACTTAGAATTTAGACAGGACGCATTAATAGATGAACATCCTGAACTAACACAAGACGAAATAACACAATATTTGTACAAAACTTGGCAATATGAGGAAAATTCTAAATCCGAAAGTAAAAAAACAGACGAAATGGAACAAGCAAATTTAGTTAAAGGCCTTCAAAAAGATAAATCACAGCCAAAGAAAGTGAAAAAGAAAGTCAAAGTAGATAAGGAAACGAATGACGAGGATTTTGTACCTAAATCTAAATCAAAACGAAGAATTGCAAGACCATATTATAACGAAGATTATAATGATGATTCAGATTTAGACATGGAAGATGAAATACAATTATTTGAGATTTTCAAATCTAAGGGAAACAGAGATTTTAAAGACAAAAACCTTGAAAATACAACTTCACTTGATCCAAACGGAAGTATAGAAGAATCTCGTGACGACGCAAACTTTTTAAACGACGATGACTTTGATCAAGTCGAAGAGTATTTCAAACAACTTACTGAACCAAAGCCTAATATATTTAAAGGTCTTTTAAGAGAAAAAGTTTGTGAAATTTGCGAGAAATCTGGAAATCTAGTTAAATGTAAGGGATGTCATTGTATGTTCCATGTTGCATGTACTAAGAAAGAAGCCGAAGTTATTGATAAACAGCTACCTACTAGAGGTAGAAAGAAGAAGAAGAGAAACAGAGGTAGAAAGCAGAAAGGTTTAGATGATTCTAACGGCTTAGACGGAGATAGTCAGAGTGATGAGAAGTCCCACGAATTGAATTCCGAAGAAAGTTTATCAATAGAAGATCTAGAATCTCATATAATCGTAGACGCAAATAACTTCGAAACGCAATTAAGTGATAAAATGAAAGAAATGTTCAACACACAAAACGAATATTACTCAGATTCAAGTGAAAACGAACTCGATTGGAGCGACATAGAAGTAGGGAAGTGTAAAATAATCGATATCAAATTGCCTACTAAAAATCGGAATTCAGATATCGATTATTCGGATTTCAAATGCAATAATTGCTTACAATACGACAAACCTATTTGTTTCGTGTGTAGGGCTGACACTTCACCGAAAGAGGGTGTTAAATTTAGACAGAGGTGTCAATTGGCGCATTGTAATAGACACTATCATTTGGAGTGTTTGGAACATTGGCCGCAAACACAGTATCATTCTGGGGAAGTGCTTAGAAATAATAAAAATATTAAAGGGTTTTTCGAGCCTGTTGTTTGTCCCCGACATGTGTGTCATACGTGTGTGAGTGATGACCCTAGAGGTTGTAAAACAAGATTCAGTGGCGATAAACTAGCGCGTTGTGTAAGATGTCCAGCGACATACCATTCCTTCACGAAATGTCTTCCAGCTGGTACTCAAATATTGTCAGCGTCACATATTATCTGTCCACGACATTATGAGAACAGGTGAGTTATAAAACTGTACTTACTTTTGCCCGCGACTCTGTCCGCGTGGAATAAATAAAACAAAAGTGAGTAGCCTATGTGTTCTTCCAGACTATCCTCTACATTCATACCAAATTTCATCGAAATCCATTTGACTGTTTAAGCTACAAACTGACAAACAACCATCCATCCATCTAAACTTTCGCATTTATAATATTAGTATGATTAAGTTAGTTGAATGTCATTACAATGTTGCCATAAAGAAGGCTTTTTCTTTTAAAACTCCTAATATGTTACAAAAACATCGATTGTTCGTAACTATTTTACGATTCTCATATATAAAGTCCATATCGATTCATACACCTTAATCAATGTTTATAAGAAGGTTAGACTATAAGAGTGCGCGTACCTTTGACCAAACTATAGAACAACTGTTTAGTCGCGCTGATTTTTATGAACTCATATAGAGGTACGCACACTACTCGATTTTTAGTTGTGCAACTAAACAGTTTAAGCAGCACAACTATCGACACACATAACAGTTGTGCGATAGTTTATTCAAATGTATGCCCCCGTTTTAATGCTAAAATTGATATATTTTAGGCCGGGTAAAGTACCATGTCATGTGAATACCGGTTGGTGTTTCATCTGTGCGTTGGGAGGTTCCCTGATCTGCTGCGAGTACTGTCCTACATCCTTTCATGCTGAGTGCCTTAATATCAAACCACCTGAAGGTGAGAAACACAATTATATTAAACACTAGCTTGTGCCCGCGACTTTAATTATTAAAACTTGATTCTTTCACACTATTGGTTAGTAGTTTTCGTTCCTTTCTCGCAGAGCATTTTTTCCCATTTAGTCAATTCCTAAGTTTAATAGCTTAAAATATAGCCTATAGGTGTCATAGGTGTAGTGGTTTTTATTAAAAAAAGAATTAATAAACTAGCTTTCGCCCGCGACTCCGTCCGCTTGGAATTAAAAAAAAGCTAAGCAGCCTATGTGTTCTAGATCATACTCTACATCCATGCCAAATTTCATCGAGATACGTTCAGCCGTTTAGGCTACAAACTAACAAACATCCATCTAAACTTTCGCATTTATAATATTAGTAAGATAATAGGTATATGTATATTTTCCAGGTGGCTACATGTGTGAGGACTGTGAGACAGGTTGTTTACCCTTGTATGGAGAAATGGTGTGGGTCAAACTGGGACATTATAGGTAAGTTATATATTTTTTCTTCTGTACATCTCATTAAGGACTCTCTCTCTCTCTTTCTCTCTCTCTTATCTGACCTTCACACATATCTTTGAATTTCTTCTGTGATATGTGCAAATATGTTTTCCTTCAAACTAAGAAAATCGGGTAAAGGTTCATATGGAATTTTAAAATAAAAAATCATATTAGTACAGCGGGATTCGAACCCAAGATCTGTATTACAAGTCAAGTATTTAAATCTCTGATCTAACATTCTAATCTATTTTTTCATTATTATTTTTTCCATATTCTTAATGCTCTTTAAATTTTAAATTTGGTGCCGGAATGCCTAAGTAAACTCCACTTTCCTTCCCACCCTTTTTCTTATAAGAAAAGGATGAGAAGGGAACGTGGATTTGTGGTGGAGGAGACGCATAGGAAAGGGAAATTACTTTATGTCCGTCTCCTTCGTTGATTAAGAGTAGGCAATGCATCCGCTATTGCGAATGTCTATGGGCAGCGGTCGCTTCGCCATTTCGGCGAATTCAGTTGACAGCTCCTACTTTATGAGGTAAAAAAAAATGTTAATTGTATACAGATGGTGGCCAGGAATAATACTGCACCCTTCAGAGATTCCCCCCAACATCCTAGCGGTGAAACATTCCCCCGGGGAGTTTGTGGTTCGCTTCTTTGGCCAGTATGACCACTACTGGGTCAACAGGGGACGAGTTTTCCCCTTCCAAGAAGGTAAATCTTATTTTATTATTTCAAATTAACCAGAATATCATATTATAAATGTGAAAGTTTAGATGGATGGATGTTTGTTAGAGTTTGTAGCCTAAACGGCTGAACGGATTTCGATGAAATTTGGTATAGATGTAGAGGATAGCCTGTAAGAACACTTAGGCTACCCACTTTTTTTTTAATTCCACGCAAACGGAGTTGCGTGCGAAAGCTAGTGTCTAATAAATGGCAAACTTCAATTTTAAATAGTCTGTTATGTATAATTTTAGATAATCTATACTAATAAAGAGGAAATGTTTGTATTTCTGTGTGGGAAATAACTCAATAACTACTTCTCCGATTTCCAAAATTCTTTTACCATTAAAAAGATATGTTATCAGCGAGTAACATGTTTTATATTATAAAGCGCCTATAGCCTAATGGTTTGGGGTACGGACTACCGATCTTGCGGTCGAGGGTTCGAACCCTCATTCGACTTTTGTGAACCATATCCTAGCACAAGCCTAGACCTTAGTTGGAATAGTTAAAGGAAATATTAGTAAATTAACAAAATCTACTAATTTCATTTATAAAAAAATTCACGCGGACGAAGTCGCGGGCAACAGCTAGTACTTAATATTCTAATATCGGAAGATGATTTATCACTACGCATCTCTCTGTAATTCTGAAATAACACATAGACTACTTTTGCTTATTTAATTCCGTGAACAAAGTCGCGAAAAACAGTAGTTTTCAGTAAATAAAGTGATTTTTTTCTCTATTTTCAGGTGACACGGGAAAAGTATCAAATCAGAAGTCCAAAATTGACGCGGCTTTCAATATGGCGATGGAGCACGCGCAGAGAGCCTGCGAAATATTGAAAAGTGAGTATTTAAAAAAAAATAGTAGTAAAAATAAGTCATGTCATTGTGACATTTGCAGTTGACAATTTGACACATGTAAACAATAAGATAATTTTATGCTGAGGAAATCGCACGGGAACAGCTAGTATATAACTCAAAAATTATTGGGCCAATTTTAAAAATTCCTCCACCGTTCGAAAGGTAATTTATCTCTGTGTAACATAGGGGCCGTCCATAAATTACGTCATCGATTTTTTCAGACTTTAGACCTCCCCCCTCTACAATCCTATCGTCATTTCTTAATGACCCCCCCCCTCTCCCAAAATTGACGTCATAAACAGTTTGACGAAATTAAAACATTGCAGATTTGAGAAAAATATGATTAAAATACTTGATTATAGAATCACCTTTATTATTTTTACTTGTATATTATGAGTTATTTTAGTATTGTACGCGCCTTAGCCGCCTCTCACATTTGCAGTCTCACTTACTAGGTGTGCTGGAAGAAATTTCTTTTTAGAAATAATCTTTGTACGTGAACAATAAACTATAAATAAATAACAATGACGTCAATTTCGAAACACTCCCCTTCTATCTATCATTTACCGTCATCCGCAGACCAACCCCCCCTAATTTAGAATGACGTCATATATGGACGGCCCCATAGGGTGAATTTTTTTAACGAAGTAAGGGCCCGAGCCCAGGCTCCTGAGGGAGCCCTCGAGCCTAGTTACTCATAAACGAGGTTTAGGCTAAGCGCCATCTGCGCTCGGCCACCTCAAGCCCGGTGAATCTGTAAATGCCTCTTCAAGGCAAACAGTGACACACTATTTAAAAAAAAGGGTGAATTTTTTAAATTTTTCCCTACTAGTTTTTTTTATATTAATTATGTAGATGTGTCCCCGAGCGAGGAGGAGCCGCCGGAGTTCGTGTCGTCCCTGCTGCCGCCGCACTACGTGAAGCTGCGCGTCAACAAGCCGTGCGGCGCGCTCTCCGCCAGGAAGCCGGAGCTGCAGGAGAGCTCCCTCACGCAGTGCGAGTGTAACCCCGACGTGGAGGACCCCTGCGGACCCTATTCACAGTGCCTTAATAGGTCAGACCTTGTACACACTGAAATAATCTAAATCTATACTAAAAAGTAAACACACACTACTTTGTCAGCAATCACACCATATCTTTGAATACTAATATAATAAAGCGTAAACACACACTACTTTGTGACGTAAGATGTCAGCAATCACACCCATATCTTTGAATGATTATTTAATAAAAAGCCCTACACATATTTCACGCTTTAGGCTATATATTTTCACGCTATTTAATTTAGGGGTAAATAAATTGGACAAAAACCCTAATATGGGAAAGGGACTATGAGCTATAAGCCAACAACAAGGAAGTAAGATTATCATGGTTTGTCATCATGTTATGTCATTTTGACATTTAAAATTGATAATTTGATAAATGTAAACAATAAAACGAAAATTTCATAATTTCATGCGGATGAAGCCGCACAGGAACAGCTAGTACAAAAATAACTCTATCATCCATCATCTCAGTCATCACTCCCTTGATCATGTCACCTTTCACGCAATATCCATCTCTTTCTACGTCTACTCGTGTACCTCCCGCTTTAACATCTTCGCCGCTATGAAGTGAAGTGGAAGCAATTCCACGTACAATCTAATGTGTGGTGCCGGAGGCCTAGTTCTAGTCCCTTTCCCTTCCCATCCTTTTTCTTATAAGAAATATATAGTATAAAGATAGGAGGGAAAGTGGATTTGACGGTAGAGGATTCACTTAGGAAGAGGAAATAACCTCTTTATGTGCGTCTCCTCCTCCGTCGTATAAGGGTAGGCAACGCATCTGCAATTGCGGATGTCTATGGGCAGCGGTCGCTTCGCCACTTTGGCGGATTCAGGTGGCCACTCGTCCGTTTGCCACATTATAATATATAAATATTGCATTGTTCCAGGATGTTATTAACAGACAACGGTGGTAATTTCGCCTTTTTGGCGAATTCAAGTAGCCATTCGTTTGCCATATTATAGTATAAAAATATTGTATTGTTCCAGGATGTTATTAACAGAATGCGGTCCGTCGTGTCGTGCGGGAGAGCGCTGCAACAACCGCGCCTTTGAGAAACGTTTGTACCCCAAATTAGTGCCTTACAGGACACCCCAGAGGGGGTGGGGCTTGAAGACATTAGAGGATATTAAAGCAGGTAAATATTATACATTGAACATATAAAAACAGTATAACTAACAAATTTTATAACAACTAACCTATGATCAATACCTCAGAGCTAATTTTAGTTCCTTTGCCTACTCACCCTTTTCTTATAAATATAGGATGGTAAGGGAAAGTAGATTTGATGAAGGTGAAGACACTTGGAAGGGAAAATATAGTCTTTCTGTGCATCCCACCTGTAGATTTAAGGTTGGCATCTACTTTTTTAGATGTCTAAAAGTCGAATTAGCTGTTTTTTCGCTATTCCGGCGAATTCAGATACCCATTTGCTTTGCAATCATGATATAAAAATAGACAAGGTAAAGGATAGGAAACATCTACAATATATCTATGGCATATCTATGGGTTGCTTCGCTATTTTGGCGAATTCAAATATCTGCTTGCTTGTTTCACACCTTATCATATAAAAACTAATCAAACAAAAATCAATAGATTTGTTTTATTTACTTATGAAAATCTTGTAACATTGTCATTTGGGAGTAAGTATTAACTCCACCGGGTCAAATAATATTGTCGCACCATAATATACTGTTCATGCATGCATGCGACTTCATACGCATAAAGTTATAAAAAAAATCATTTTATTGTTCACATTTGTCAAATTATCAATAGCAAATGTCAAAATTACTTGACATTACAAACCTTAGCAATCTTGTTTCCTTGATGTTGGTAGCAACTTATGGTCTCTTTCCCACATTAGGGTTACTATCCAAAATATTTACCCCTAAGTTTAACGGCGTGAAAATATATTGCCTAAAGCGTGACGCAAGTGTAGGGCTTTTTATTAAAAAAAGAATTATTCAAAATTATGCTGTAATTGCTGACATCTTAGGCAACAAAGAAGTGTGTGTTTACGCTTTATTATAATAGTATAAATAAATATATAATTTTGCAGGTCAATTCGTAATAGAATACGTAGGAGAATTGATAGACGAAGAAGAGTTTAAGAGAAGAATGCAGAGAAAATATGAGATACGAGACGAGAATTATTATTTCCTAACTCTGGATAAAGAGAGAATGATAGATGCTGGACCTAAAGGGAATTTGGCGAGGTTTGTATAAAAATGGAAAAAACATAAATAATTTTATCTTACTAATATAATTGCTAAGATACTTTACTTACTAACTTGCTTACTTGCTTTACTTACTAGCTTACTTGCTTACTAATATAATAGTGTTTTGATGGATGGATGTTTGTTAGAGTTTGTAGCCTAAACGACTGAACGGATCTCGGTGTAATTTGGCATAGACGTAGAGGATACTCTGGAAGAACACATAGACTACATTTGTGTTTTTTTTAATTCCACGCGGACGGAGTCGCGCGCGAAAGCCAGTTACAAATATTTTTTTCTATATATTGCAGGTTCATGAACCACTGTTGCGAGCCGAACTGCGAGAACGTCAGAGTGGGGCTGTTCGCCATCGCAGACATACCCGCAGTATGTATATAGTTACTTGTTGCGTGCGACTTCGCCCGCGTCGAATTATTCAAAAATATAGCCTATGTTAATGGTAATGTGGCTTTCAAATGGTGATTTTTGAAAAATGGTCAAGTTTTTTTTTGAGCCTTTTCATTACAAACAAACAACCAAAGCTTTTCTCTTCATAATAATAATATGTTAATCTATACTAATATAATAAAGCGTAAACACACATTTTTGAATAATTCTTTTTTTAATAAAAAGCCCTACATTTACGACACGTTTAAGGCTATATATATCCACGCTATTAAACTTAGGAGCTACATAAATTGAAAAAATAAACATGTGGGAAAGGGACCATAAACTACGAGCTGCCAACATCAAGGCAGCAAGGTCGCCATGGTAACGGTAATTGTTAGCTAAAAGAAGCCTTGTTATTTGTGTATTTGAATGTTAATATTAGTTTTAAAATAAAGATTTTATAATATAAGGAAAGCCGCCCAGGAACAGCTGGTACAAAATACAGTAGAACCTCGATAACTTAAAAACCTCTATAACTTAAAAAAATAACATGTTCCCTTCCCGTCAGAGCCCAAAACCTCTATAACATAGACTCTTAATAACTTAAAACCTCTAACTTAAAAATATTTTGTGTTTCCCTTGGACTTTAACTTGTCGAGGTTATATGTGTCTAGTGATGATTCAAAGTTTATTACGTTTTTTTTTATATGTAGTCAAAATAATTCTTTTTAATTTACAGAACAGTGAAGTGACGTTCAATTATAACTTACAATGCGCGGGAATTGAGAAGAAACAATGTCTCTGTGGTGCTAAGAGATGTTCAGGATATATCGGAGCTAAACCTAAACAGGTAGAGTATTTAAACATGTATGAAAACAACTCGCAAATTAAAAAAAGATAATAAAAAATGTAACCTATGTTACTTACTAAAAACGTAGCTTTTTAATGGTGAAATAATTTTTTAAATTGACCCAGTAGTTTTTGAGTTACCAATACATTTAAAAATACAAATCTTTCCTCTATAATATTAGTATGGATGTAAAATCTCTCATACTTAATATTTGTACAAATATATGAAGATATTGAACTAAGGAATCTGTCGTTTTAACAATATATTACTATTGTTAGGAATAAAATTAGTACCGTGCTATAGAATTGGCGCAACTCTAGATTATCGGCATAAACGGCACGTCCCTAGCTGACAGCTGTCAATGTCACTACAAGTATGGATAGATTTGGCGCGCATCCTAAGTCTTGATGAGAAGTATTGCTCTGAGTTAAAAGCGACAGTATCAAATATT
The DNA here is from genome assembly GCF_000836215.1 of Papilio polytes. Lineage (NCBI taxonomy): Eukaryota > Metazoa > Arthropoda > Insecta > Lepidoptera > Papilionidae > Papilio > Papilio polytes. Next base: position 4,837,541 of record NW_013527026.1, read on the forward strand.
TTTGAATAATTCTTTTTTTAATAAAAAGCCCTACACTTGCGTCACGCTTTAGGCTATATATTTTAACGCCATTAAACTTAGGGGGTAAATATTTTAGATAAAACCCCTAATGTGGGAAAGAGACCATAAGTTGCTGCCAACATCAAGGAACCAATGTTGTCATCATGTCATGTCATTTTGACATTTGCTATTGATAATTTGACAAATGTATAAAATAAAATAAAATTTTCATAATTTCATGCGGATGAAGTCGCACGGGAACAGCTAGTTTAGTATATTTTTAAACTAGGTTTTGTCCGTTATTGAATAAAAAATTTAGTAATAATTATTTCTTATGTCACTAAGTGATAATACACCCTTCTAATGTTTTTAAAATTAAAATTTGTTAATGGTTGGGGTAGTATGTAAAAATGCTTGGATAATAAAATAAATATAATAAGGGTGAAAAATAAAATATCACCAGCAAAGAAACTTTATTATATGTGGTGTTTCCAAGTTAAAAAAATATCTAAATATATTAATATTATAAATAAACCTTTTTTATTTTTTTATGTATTGAAATAACTCAAAAACTACTGGGTCGATTTCAAAATTTTCACCATTAATTAATAAATTTATTACCGTGAGAAATCGTAAATAACTGCTATATTAAAAAAATATCCCATCATTTTCAGAGCGAGCAGCCTAAAAAGAAAAAAGACGGAACGAAACGGACATATAAAAAGAGGAAAGCAATAGAATATTTACCAACAGTTCGACCGAAGCCTGTCAAAAGACAGACATCTCGCTCTAACCCAAAGGAACTGACAGAGATAGAGAAAGATTTACTTATAATAAAGCTGGCTACAAACGGAATGTCAAGTGACTCCGATTGCAGTAGAATGAGTGTGGATAGTGCGAAAGAGATGAAAGCTATGAAACGAAAGAGAGATAAGATATCTAGTGAAGAACTTTATAATGGAATTACTACGAATAAGAGATTTAAAGAAGATGATTGAATTAAGTATGGGTTAAAATTATCGGATTCCAAAGAAAATGTGAAATTATGGTAAATTTGAACCATCAGTTAGAATTTGTGGTCAAAATATGGGTTACATCGAAATATTTTACCATATTCAAGTGTGAAACGATTTTTGGTACAAAAGTGAATACGGCATCGCAACGGCCGTATACTGAAACGAATTAACTACAAATTCTATTAACATTTTCACGTCTGTCAGATTGTAAAGCATTACAAAGCGAAGTGTTAAAAATCGCTATCAAAATTCGACCGTTACTAGAATTAAATTGACTAGTTTTGTTTAAATTACTATAGCTTGAAATTATCTGATTCCTGTGGGGAAGAGTCAAATAAAATTTTGACAGTTTACATATGCTGCTGTCAATTTTGAATTGTCAACTTTTTTGTAGATTGTCATGTTTGCTACTAACTTTTGCTCGCAACATTGTCCGCTCAAAATTATAAATCGAATATTAAATATTCTATTCCCTCAGTAATATTATCTTTTTATTTGTGAAAGATTTTTTAAAATCGGTCCAGTATTTTTTGAGTTAATTTTTTTTATTGAATATCATAATTAAATCATAAAGTCAGTTTAATTTAATTATTCAAGTGAATTGTAAACCATTCGTTTTTATGTTTAAAAGGGAATTCCGAAAGAATTAAGGAAAATCTTGCATTCTGGTAACCCTAAAACTTAGCTGTCAATGTCAAAAAACTGAATCAAGATCATAATAGTGATGTGACTTGTTAATAAATATCGATATTTTATAAGAGAAGGGGCAAAAAAATACGGGAATATGAAAAAACCCATAGGATTTAAAATGCAACATTTACCATTTTATTGGACTATATAAGAAATAAGGTCGAGTGCATTATTGTTTGTAATTTAATATTTTTAAGATGTTTAGTTTTTAGTTTTATGTTATATAAATGTAAATTGAAATGAATTTCTTTCGCAATTAAAACCAATGTGTATCCGTTTTATGAAGTTTTATTTCTTTCTTTTTTTATTTTAAGCAAACTGTAGATTAGAAGTTCCTTATTTCTAAAGTAGATGGCGTTGTTTAAATATTTTTATCGCAAGTACTGGTAATACTAAATTTAGTATTAGTAGCAGAAATATCTAAAAGATAGGTAACATAATAATCCTAAAATTAAGAAAATTAAATTAATTGACCACTTATTTTAAAATAAAACTAATTTTAATCAATTTTCCTTTCCACCCTTTACTTATAAGCTAAAGGATGTGGAGATGCGCAGGAAGAGTAGGTCACGTACCTGCAGTTGATGTCTAAGGGGAGTGGTTTACCACTTTTAAACAGAAAAAAAATAAGTTCAAGTTTTAACATTCTCGAAAAATATACAAAACCGAATTTTCTAACCTATCAGCAATTAAAGGATTTTTCCAACCATCTAACTTGAAGCAAGATTCCAATCACAAAGACATTATAATTACTGGTTACGTTACTTTACTAGAATAAACTAATCTATATATTATAAAATATCGTCATTCAAATATAAGTTGAAGTAGTAAGTAGTACATTTTGAGTTGTAAGTTAAGACAATTCCAATACAGATTGTGCGGTGGTAACTTGCGGTGACCGACCACGTAACGTAACTCTCTGTCCCAGATTTACAACTAAAATAGTATAATGTTGACAATGAGCGACTTATCTATACAATATCTGATCGAATTCTGAGTTCATTTATCATAATAGTAAACATTTATTTCAGCCATATGCGTTTAGAAAAAACAAAAATGTTATATGACATATAGACGCGTTCACTTTAAGAATAGATAGTTTCTTTATATTTGCTATAAATGACAGGTATCTTGGCTTTATGATCTTTTTTTAATCCTACCAATGTAATAACTAAATATAATAATAATAATAAAACCTCTTTATTGTCATCATATAGAAACATTTACATACAGTGAAAATATTTAACACAAAAAAAAAATATGATAACAAAGGGCTGCAGGCTCATCGTGTACCACATGGGCAATGCCACGAGAGGCTGATTTTCAGCCTGTCCCTGTGGGCCGTGTTGCACCTCTTCAGAGGTGCCCGACACTTAATATGCAACTATAATGTATTGTAGAAAAAAGAACAAACCTATTACAAATGACAACTTGCGACTATTTAATATAATTAATAGAAAGAGATAATAATATTAATAAACAAAACTAAAGCAATGGCATAGTTGATTTAACATTAGAAAAGTGCACATAAAAAAAACAAAAAGAACAAGCATATGAAAAATTATACGAGTATATCTTATCAATACAATAAATAGCTTCGTCCGTGAAACAAAAAGAAAACAAAAGCCAATCCTATGTGTTTTTCCAGATTATCTACATCTATGCTAAATTTCATCGAGTTAAGATGGATGGATGAATGTTTGTTAGAAATTGTAACCTAACCGCTTAACGAATTTCACTAAAATTTAGCACACATTAGTACTAAAAACCATATGATTATTTTCTTTTTAATTCCGCACAGACGGAGGTTAGGACGACGGCTATTTTACCTTCGATTTGAGTGTCTTTGGTATGCAAGAATTTAATCTGTAAAAGGAAATAATTTTTCCCCAAAATGGCGGATCTTGTCTAAAGAATGAGGTCGCGTTATAAGCAAACTTACCAATGTTGACACAGTTGTTTGAAACTTGCATGTGTGTAATTGATTATTTGTATTTTAGTGAATAATCGTTTTGTACTTGAATGTTCTAATTAATATTTATTAATAAATATTATACGTAGATTATAAAATAAATCGTCGAACTATTCTTTGTTGTTTTATGTTTTTTAACCTATATTATCTAGTAACATATTGCCAACTGCTGGAGAAATAACTTTAAAAATATTTTTAGTTTCGTAATCTATTCTGTGACAAGTTTTAGTATAGCCTATATATCAATTTTTAAAATATTATCAGCTGTGAAACTTCTATTAGTTTTAAACTTTTGTCAAATACATTTCTTGGATTCAAATAAACGTGTTTTCTCCATATTTACATAACCTAGATTTGGTGAGCATAACAATGCATCCAATTGTAAAGATTTTGTAATAAATTAAGCAAAATCAATGAAAACTACAAAAGTAGTGTAGATAGACACAGAGTTACACTTACGCAGGAATTAGAACAAATACAGAAAACACTTGAACACACACGAAACCACACGAGCACAGGGCTGTACTCGCAACTTTGTACAGAAGAAAATATTTTATTTTTTTATTATATTTCATCATATCTACGTTTTAATCTTAGTAATATTATACGAAAGTTTAAATGGATGGATGTTTGGAATTTGTAGCTTGAACTTTTGACTGTTTTCGATGAAAGGCATAGATGTAGAAGATGGCCGCAAGAACACATGGGCTTCATTTGATGTCGGAATTAGTTACGGTTCCCGTGGGATACATTAATTCATTTGTTAACACCTACTGCTAACAAAGTCGCGGGTCGCAACTAGTTGATTATAAAGATTGATTATAAACTGTATTAACATGTAGAAGAAATAAATCATTTTTAAATACAAAAAATAAACATGGTTTCCATTTAAAAATTTTACCTCACAAATTCCTTACCTCGTTACTTCAAACTGTGTATTAAAAATGTATGTGTTAAAATCCAGCCCTGTACTCGAAGGCTGTATTCCAAAGACCTACATGGTTCGCCACAGGCTCTGTCTAACTCAGTCTACCTCTGAACACCTTCTGTATCAGTTATATCGACATACGTGGGCTTCTATTGTCAAAATTCTTGTAAAAATATATTGTCATTTCACTCGATTTCTTCAAAAAAAACTGAGAGAGCAATATTTTAAACGTAATGAACCCACGAGTACGTTTACGTGAAACAGTGTTACAAATTCATAGGTAAGATTAAATTATTAAATTCTTTACTAGCTTCTACCTGCGACTTCTTTTATAGAATACTAGCTTTCGCCCGCGACTCCGTCCGGCGTGAATTTAAAAAATAATATAAAACATAGCCTATGTTACTTACTGACAACGTACCTTTTTAACAGTGAAAGAATTTTTGAAATCGGTCCAGTAGTTTTTGAGTTATTTCATTACAATCAAACAAACAAAGTTTTCCTCTTTATATTAGTATAGAAATAGGAACTAAGCCTTTGTCTATTCCAGGCATATCTATTATTGTACCTTTCATTAGTTTGCATGAGTTTAGCAGTTTTGTAGTTCCCTACTAACAAAATCATGTCGGAATAGCGGTAGAGCCCGCTTCAACATCTTCGCACTGTAAGGCTCTCCCG